>NW_017616542.1:755000-957500 GCF_001879475.1 Ipomoea nil
CACCAAGAGATCAAGGATCTTACCCTCCCCTATGCTCAAGGTTAAGAAAGTATGAATCTTGGAGACCAACTTGTAGAATCTAGGATTGCCCAAAACTTGGCTTGAAGAAGAAGCTAGCAATTTTCTAGAGAGAAGGTGGAGCTTTTGTGTTTAGGGTGTTAAGGAAATGAAATGAAGGATGATGCTAGGTTAGCTTGGGGCACAAACATAAGGTGAAAAGACTTATTTTCCCTTACTAAAGTGGGAAGAGTAAGGAGACAAGGGAACAACTCATAAAGCATAGAGTACAACTCTTTGACTTGGATTGACTAGTCAATTTCTAGTCCTCCGACTATTGAATTTTCAGGATTTTAGGAACAAATTAACAAATAAGCTAGGAATAAATATCTAATTAATCCTTAAATAGATTAAGGATTTATGGGGTGTCACAGCTGAAGCTTTTCCGTCTTGTCGGTGAGGAGGTCAAAATCTGGAGGCCATTATTGTACTATCAAGTAGTGGTTTAAAATCATCCAAGGGCCTTCATACTTAGCATATTCGTAATCTTGGGATGACTCAAATTTGTTCAGGAAATAGTCGTAGTATAATGTAATCAGTGTTGTAAAACTTGGCCTTCTCAGCGCCTAGGCGGCGCCATGTCGTGCCGCTTTTGATTATAGTCGGCCATTACTTGGACGGCGTCCAACTCGGTCAAAATCGGCCAATTTGGTTGAGTCAGTCAACTTGGCCAACTCGGCCGAGCCGATCGATTTCATCCGATTTTGACCGATTTCGTTTGATTTTGACTAATTTTGACCAATTTTCGTCCCATGTTGTCTTTCATTAATTATTGATTTTAATATTATTATGATGTTATGACATATAAATTATCGTTATTTCATTTATTTGGATGTGTTATTTGATTGAATGTTGAAAATAGTCTCATTAAAATTGTCAAACTACAAGTCTATCACAATTTTTTAAAATTTTTTTTGTGCCCGTCTAGCGCCGCCTAGATTTCGCCTAGGCACTGCCTAGGCCCTAGGCGCTGCCCGGGCGCCCGACTAGCGCCTACTGCAACCATGCATGTGATTTGATCAAAGTTTGCCTCCGGCTTCCACATTGCGTGTAGCCGTCGTAGAAGGTAAGTGTAGCCTACTGACATCCCAAGAACTCTAATAATGAGTGTTTGCTTCCAAGGTTTGCGTAGCGTTTTCATCTCTTCCTTTGTGACCTCAATTGTATGGCAGTCTTTATCCTCACGAACTTCCTCTGTTATGTCGTCGTTTGAGCCTGCGTCTTCTGCCATTTGAGTATTTGTTTCTCGAGGTGTGTGCCCGAAAACTACTGGTGTCGAGGCGCTGGACTGGGGGGGATTGGGTTAGAAATTCGGCGTCGATGTCTAACGGTGTTTCATGCACAATGTCTATCATCGGAAATGGCTGGCCGGTAGGTGATAAGGAATCACCAGGTTTAGACTTTTTGGTGCTTTGTTCCAGAGTATCTTGCTCTTCCGAAGACCTTTCCCCCGGGTCCGGCAGCTCCATGGCCGCCTGAGATAAGTTGCTAAAACGATTTCTTGGCGCTTTCTTGAACAGTTAATAATGAGTATTTAATTGTTACAAAAGGTGTACAACTACGCTCATTATTATTATTATTTTGAAATACTCATAATTATTTATAGAGTGAATTCCACTTTTGGTCGTACTGTTATAAGGGTCATTCCAATTTTAGTCTACCATTATTTGTCTTGCCACATTGCGACCACTATTATTATAAGTGTTCCACTTTTAGTCCACCGTTAACATTTTCGTCTCATGGCCATGTAATCCAGGGATATTTTCGTCTTTCTATGTTTGAAGCTTCTCCTTTACCCTTTTCACTGGTTTTCTCCACCTGGGTGTCAGCGGACACATAACGGTGTCGTGTTAATCCCAAATCCCACCCTTTCGTCGGATGACCACCAACACCCAGAATGCCCGGAGAGTTCCTAGCCACAATATGAGCATTGGGAACGAGCCTAGACACATCCCTGGCATCAGCAACAGCCTTCGAACCACCATGCAGTGATTGAAAAACCGAAGACGCAAGCAGCGACGAAGACTGAGTCTCAATGTGATAATTTCAGAGTCCTTCCGATCACCAATCTGAGGATGGTGATCATGATGCACAGGTCATGGAAGAGATTCACTATCATCCATTCCATCGTCGCCACCCTCAGATCGTCGGAGCATCGTCGACATCGTAACAGAGTTCACCAGAACCGGAACATTCCGATAAACGATCTAAGCAGCGGGGATTGATCTAGATATATCCTGATATCCTTGACCCCGACTATGGCCTCCGATCAACCATGCATGGTCTTAATCGCCGGAAGAGACTCCCGCGACGAAGAAGGGATCGCGACTTGTGAATTTTCTAGAAGCTGTCGATCTCTAATATGATGTTGGCGATCATAACGCAAGGACTGGGAGACTGTTGGAAAGTCGCTGAGGATCATCGTCGCCTTGGAGCTTCTTAATCGCTGACTTCGACAGTGTGTAACTGGCCTTTACAACATAAATCGGCCAGAATGCCTCTTACTTGGTCGAAAGCCTCCACCACCACATTTAGAGGCGCACCACTCACCTCCATGATCGCCTCAAAGAGGCGAGGGAGATGGTCGAACCAGATTGTCGAGATGCGTTACGGTGGCATCAGAATCGACGGTCAATTGGCGAGAAGTCAAAATCGCCAATTCCAGAGGAGGAATGGGATGATCTAGCCGCGATTGCGAAGAATAGAGTGATGATAGGCGGAGAGCAGGTGGCGACTGAGATAAAATCGAAACCTAGTATAGCGAAGGTGCGGGTGCAAATTGATTTGAGGAAGCCGTCGTCATCAGCCGCTCCATCTCCGTCGCCCAAATACACACCTCTCCACCACTGCCGCCGCAGTCTCACCGTCGTGGGCAACAGTATCCTTTCCGCCTTGCATCTCTCTCTCTCTCTCTCTATATATATATATATATATATATATATATATATATATATATATATAATAGTCTGTGTGTATGTATAGCTTTGGGTTACCACTTAACCACTCACCGGTGATGACGAAATGGGATGAGAGATTGAGAGACCATGGTGGCGGCTTTGGGGGGTTAAGGCTGGAAAATGTGTAGACAAACATAGAAAGACCAAAATACCTCTGGACTACATAGCCAACTGACGGAAATGTTAACGGTGGACTAAAAGTGAAACACTTATAATAACAGTGATCGCAATGTGGCAAGACAAATAATGGTGGACTAAAATTAGAATGACCCGTATAACAATAGGACTAAAAATGTAATTCACTATTTTTAATAAGGTAGTATATATATATTATATACTTTATCAATCTTTATCGGCCCAATGACTCAAAGAGTCAATATCCTCACCACTGAGGTTCGATTCTGTAACCGCTTATTTAGAATAGTAACAGATGTATCATCACACTACATAGCAGTTGACATGCTTATTATTAATTTAAAACTTTGTATTTGTTGTAAATAAAAATACGTAGATATTACTAGCTATGTACATCATGTATATATTGGATTAAAGATTAATAATAAAGGATTGATTGTTCTATATGTATCTCTTGTCTTTGCTTTCTACAATAGGTACTGTATATTATTTTATATGTTCACTCAAGGATATGTTTGATTTTACAACACGTCATTAGCAAGAATACTCTACCTGCCTAGCTAATCAACAGTGCCATTTAATTTCAATTTTGTTTCCTTTATTATTACTGTTAGTGTATTCTGACAAACGACCGATATAAATGATCACTACAATTACCAAAACATTCCCCACTTACCAGGACGCGCTTAAATCTTTAAATCTTCAGAAATTAGCCGTTGCCGTTAGATTAAGCAGAATGGACAATACTGATATGGCCGCATCGCCGCACTTAAAGCCACTGCCGCATTTGAGCGCTAATATATATATATATATATATATATATATATATATATATATATATATATATATATATATATATATATATATAGCCAAGCCGAGTTGATCGGGTTAATTTGACCGAAATGGACGAGTTAACTCAGCTAATAAGTTAGACGCTAGGCGGTTGCCTAGGCGGCCAAGTCGGCCGAGTTCGGCGCTAGGCGGACGCCTAGGCGGGTGCCTAGGGGGGAAATCACCAAAGTCTAGGGGCGCCTAGCGCTTAGACCAATTTTTGCAACAGTGAGTAATCTTAGATTATCTAGGTAATATGAATTTGGTAATGTTTGGTTCAAGTTATGAGATTACTTGATAATGTTATACTACCCCAAAATTGATGTGACGGTAATGTTTAAATGTAATGTGACTACCCTAATTTTCTTAGATAATCTTAGATTACTTTGAGTTATCGCAACTTTACACTTGTTTACCAATCCTTATAATAATAATAATAATAATAATAATAATTATTATTATTATTATTATTATTATTATTATTATTATTATTATTATTATTATTATTATTATTATTATTATTATTACTCCCTTCATCCAATTTTATGTGTCTAGTTCGTTTAACGAGGCTTGACTTAATTTATTTTTAATCCAAATTTTCATAATATTAAGGTTAATATTAATATACAAAATTTATATATTTAGAAACTTAAACTAAAAGTATTATTAAACACAACAAATAAAGTTTAAAAATAAGTAAAGAATACTAAAAAAAATAACAAAGAAGAAATAGTTGGATTGACTAATGAATAGTTGGTTAGACAAATAAAATGGGGCAGGGAATAATTATAATTATAATTAGAATAATAAAAAAAATAATAATAACAATAAATATATGTTTATATAATCAAATATGCATGTGTGTTTATTTATATATTTATTTTTTTAATATTTAAGTGTGTGCGCACGCACACACACTAGTACAAAAAAAATCAATAAAATCAAATAATTCGCGTCTAAAGTTTGAACTTTGGACGCCTTAAGTGTAGTGCGGTGACATTTTTATAATTAAAATGTCACTATATAATTATATTTTATTTTTTTTGAAATTAAAAAGAATACGCGTCCTAAGTTTTGGAACTTTGGACGCCTTTGTCGCGCATTACTTTTAATAAATAATCAGCGTCCACGCGCTCATGCTTTTAGAAAAAAAGAATTAAATTAAATATTTACGCCTCTCTCTCAAAATATTCACGCCTCTCTCAGGCCTCTCTTCTCTCTGCTACAAAGAAGCTCTCCAGAGCTCAAGAGCTTGCGATGGGGACGAAGAACCAGTTACAGAGTAATATGTCTTCTCCCGCGCCTCTGAACATTTTTTCCCGCTCCGACTAAAACCCTAACCGAGAGAGATGGGGACGAAGAACCAGTCATCTTCCTCATCCAAATCAACTTCCGAACCTAAGAAACGATGTCGAATTGCATTCATAACCGGTGAGTCACTCAGCTACAATTGACTTTGCTTAGCTCTACTTCCTTCCTTTCCTGCGTTTTGTTGCTCTCTCTTCACTCTGACCTTTTTGTTCAAATTTCTTCTGCTTTGAAGCTATGGACTGCATCGATATATATAATTATTGTTTTGGCTCCTGATATCCTTCTGCTAGCTTTCTTCCTTGTTTTTCTCTTTCTTCTGTCTTCTTCATCTTTTGGTTATCAGGGCTAAGGGGGAGGGAGCTCCTCTTGGTTTGCCACTTGGGATTGAATTCAGATTCTTAAAATGCAGACTCTTCCCTTATACTTTTATGTTTTTGGTGTCCTAAGTCCTGACTCCAAATGCTGACTAGAATGGGCTTTCACGGGGTTAATTATTTCCATCGTCAAAATGGGGGTTTTTATTAAAATTGTTCTGTTGTGTGGTGAAATTTTGAATACAAAATTTAGTGATTTTCTTCATCCCGGTCTCCCATTAGTAGAACAAGCGTTTGATTTCTGACCAGAATGGGCTTTCACGGGGTTAATACATTTCAGCGTCTAAATGATGTTTTTTTAAATTGGTTTTGTTGTGTGGTGAAAATTTGAATTTTAGGTTAGAGTCTTGAATTTCTTCACGGCTCTATTATATTATAGACGAGAAACTTGATTACTTTTTGTTAATGCATATCCTGAAACTGTTTCCTTAGCAGACTTAGGCATTTCAGATGAATGTTATTGGAGTGTTAATAATCTTTGTAAATAAATTGCTTATTTCATGATCAGGAAGCCCTTAATTCTCTTAGTAGAGAGAAAGATGCCAGGGTAGCAGCATAGACACTGCAAGCATCACTTTCAGAGGAGCATAAGAGAGCTCAACAAGATTTAACTACTGCCAATCAAAAGGTACTGTAGATGCCTATTTTGTGGATTTATTGGTATTCTTTTCACTTTGTTGTCTGGTTGATAACTTATAATTTGATGTTTATTGGATATTCAGATTCAATATCTAAATGATACGTACAAGCGGTTGCGAGAGTATAACACAAGTTTACAGCAATACAATAGTAGACTTCAGTCTGAGCTTGCTACAACTAATGAGACACTCAAGCGTGTGGAGAAAGAGAAAGCTGCTGTGGTTGAAAACCTCAGCACATTGAGGGGTCACTATACTTCTTTGCAGGAACAGCTTGCATCTTCTCTTTTATTCATTTCACTATCTTATGCTTCCAAAGAAATTTTTTATATATGTGGACAGGGAACATCCTCTCTCAATTGTTGTTATCTTCTACTTGTTATATGATCTTCTTCCTGTTATATGATGAAACTTGTGAGGAAGAAGTAAATCCATGGATGTTTTCCAGTAAAAAGCTCAAATTGATGGGAGGATGGGGAGTCCATTCTGAATAACGCTAGATTTATTGTATATTTTTTGGAAATCCATCTGAACAACCTGCTATGATATTCTGAGATCAACATGTCAGGGAGATAACTTCTGATTCACTTAGGGGTTTGAGTTAACCATGTTTGTTTCTCTGCACCTCTGCTTTTGCAGTGAATAGTTTATTCAGCAGTTCATAGTGCAATTTTCGTTTTTAAAGTAAATTAAGTTACTTGTGATATCTCTGCTAGCAATATTACAACCATGAAAATTTCCTACTGCCCCACTGATGCCATTATTTCTTTCTGAATGATACATGTGCTTTTGTTGCAGATTGTAAATCTATTTATCTAGGCTTGGTACAGCATGTATAACTATGTATTGATATTATATCTGGTCCTCTATACTATATTCTCATGATTTTTTATGAAGGTAACTGGTCTAGATATTTTTCCAGTATAATGCTATATTTTGCATATTTGATTAGTATATATATAAGGCTATATTTTGCATATTTGATTAGTATATATTGGATGTTAAAGCGGTCTGTTATGCTGAGTTTCTTCATTATTTTTAGGAAAAATGTGATCGAATGTCGGAATATGTTAGAAGGTTTAAGCAGTGCATTAGGTGGCCTCAACAGCTTGAGGGAAACTATGTTTCTGAACAGGAGTCACTCAAAAGCTTGCTAGAAGAAGTGCAACGAGATGGGTATGACTCTACTGCTATTATTTAAATTAGTTCTGAGGAGATCAATGGATATGCTCACTCATTGTACTTTTGGTTTTGGGCTCCTCTTAGATATGCTAATGAAATCAAAGGAAGAAGATTTGAATGCAATCATTATGGAGTTGAGGAAAAATATTGCTGTGTTACAGGACAATTTGAAGGAGGAATCTGAAAAGTCGGTAATGCATATCCTGAAACTGTTTCCTTAGCAAACTTAGGCATTTTAGATGAATGTTATTGGAGTGTTAATAATACGTTGTAAATAAATTGCTTATTTCATGATCAGGCATTGCAGATCTTCGTGAAGGCTCTGACGGGGAAGACGATTACTCTTGAAAGAGGTGTTCCTTCAGACCTTCTCAACTGAAAGGCATTACATTAAGTAAGTCCTATAGTAACTTAGGACAAAAGAAAGAAGAGTTCACTTGAACATTTTTCAAAATTAAAAACATAACTGTTTTGAGAAACCAAATTCAATACTGATCTTCCAGCTTTTCATTGTTTTTCCTTTTCAATCTGTACTGCAATCACTGATGTGATCCTTTGTTCGGATGTTCATTCATTAGTGTTTTTCTTTCTCAATACAACTAATTTTTTGACTTATGCTCATATGCAGATCTGTTGTCTCAAATGCAGAACTGTTGCAACACGAAACTTCACCTGAACATAAGGTTGAGGTGCCTTCTCTTCATTGTTTTTGCAAGTACTACAGTACCAAAGGCCAAGAGGGCTCCTAGAATATAAAAAAATTCACTCTTTTGGTCTGTATAGATGTTTGAAAGAAAGCTCAAAATGCTGTGTTTGCATCCTGGAGGTTGTTAGTTTTGAAATTTACATGTATCTTTTATGCTGGTTCAGGTATTTTGCATTGTTGGAGAACCTTTGGGGCTCCTCTACTGCCGGTTGGTGCCACTTATACTTCTCTTAGTTGATGGTAATTGATGCTTGCTTTGCTTTAAACTCTAATTAGACAATCCTAAGGTCCAGCTTCAGTTTACTAAGTCATGATTGTGAAACAGGTAGCAACCGTATTGATGTTACTGATCCAAGCTGGGAAATATATCTTTTGGTCGAGAAGTGTTCTGATTCCAATTTTTGGCTTTATGCAGGTTGATTATGGTTGCAGAAAGCGAGCATAGTATTTTTAAAAAATAAAATAAAAACTTTACGCGTCTAATGTTCTTGAACTTTGGATGCGTAAAGTTGTTTTATTTAAAAAATACAATAGGTGTCAAAAGTTCTTTAACTAAAGACGCATAAAGTTGTTTAAAAAGAAATAGAATATGCGTCCAAAGTTTCTGAACTTCGGACGCCTATTATAGTTAGTTTTGCCAATTTGGACGCTAATTGTTCATACAATCAGCGTCCCTCACATATGCGTCAAGCAACTTTGGACGTATATTAGTCTTAACTTTGAACGCGAATGACTGTTTTTATACACACACACACACACATATATATATATATCTACTATACTAATAAGAGCCCAAGAGAGTTAGGCCTATAATGGGTAGAAAAAATGGCGGTCACAGATTTTAATCAAATGAATGGCTCAGATTGATTAAAAGATTGATAAGGTTTAAATTTTGCACTAAAATTTCCTAAAATACCCACACACCGTTACTAATTCCGTTAAAATTTTAAGAATTGCCGTTAGTTCACCGTTAACTTACTCATTGATTTCAATAAAAAAAAAAAAAGGTCTTAGGTTCGAACCTCATCCCAATCAAAGTTGGCATAATTAGTACAATTTTAAGAATTGCCGTTAGTTCACCGTTAACTTACTCATTGATTTCAATAAAAAAAAAAAAAAAAAAAAAGGTCTTAGGTTCGAACCTCATCCCAATCAAAGTTGGCATAATTAGTACTCTATTTTACTCTTATTAAATTATATAAATAATAATTTAGTAGCTACAACAAAAAATTATAGATATGCATTTCTTTAATTTAGAATTATGTGTTCACAATGCCTTTATTCAAAAAAAAATTATTCATTATCAATAATCTACTTCTACTATACTAATAAGAGCCCAAGAGAGTTAGGCCTATAATGGGTAGAAAAAATGGCGGTCACAGATTTTAATCAAATGAATGGCTCAGATTGATTAAAAGATTGATAAGGTTTAAATTTTGCACTAAAATTTCCTAAAATACCCACACACCGTTACTAATTCCGTTAAAATTTTAAGAATTGCCGTTAGTTCACCGTTAACTTACTCATTGATTTCAATAAAAAAAAAAAAAGGTCTTAGGTTCGAACCTCATCCCAATCAAAGTTGGCATAATTAGTACAATTTTAAGAATTGCCGTTAGTTCACCGTTAACTTACTCATTGATTTCAATAAAAAAAAAAAAAAAGGTCTTAAGTTCGAACCTCATCCCAATCAAAGTTGGCATAATTAGTACTCTATTTTACTCTTATTAAATTATATAAATAATAATTTAGTAGCTACAACAAAAAATTATAGATATGCATTTCTTTAATTTAGAATTATGTGTTCACAATGCCTTTATTCAAAAAAAAATTATTCATTATCAATAAATTAAATAAGAGAAATAATTGTATTAGTTATATTGTCTTTATTTTTCTACAATATAAAAATTCTTTATATTCAAATTTATTAATTGATTATATTCGCTGTCCTTACAATGTCTTAATACAGTGAAAAAAATTATTCATTATCAATAAATTAATTAAGAGAAATATTTTCATTAGTTATATTGTCTTTATTTTTCTCAAATGTAAAAATTTTTACATTCAAATTCATCAATTGATTATATTCACTACATTGTCTATTATCTTTTTTGTGCACTATTTTTCTAATTAAATATCAAAGTTATAATACAAAATAATGCTATATATTTATTTACCAAGTATTTTATTAATACCATGAAAAAATTTAAAAAATATATAATTAATAAAGCCAACCATATTAACTACTTGAGAGATTTTGTGACAAAGAGAGTATTCAAATCATACAACAAATTGAAGTGAGAACTTCCTTGCAATGTCCTTGTTTATCAACAGTTAGCGAGCGGATTATATTAGCGGATTTGACCAACGAATTTATTTAATTATTAACATTGGGTAGAAAAATGACCGCCAAATTATTAAATCAAATGAATGGTTCAAATTGTTCAGGTTTTATTTTTTAAAATTTTTTTTTTTAATTTATCCTTAATTATATGATTATCCATTTAACTTTTCCGTTAAATAGCGTTAATTCACTGTTAGTCTAATTATAATATTAACGTCTTCATCCCAAATGCTCTGTCGGGCCGGAGTGTGGGGGGCCCTTAGGGTTGGGGTTCAGCCTTTTGGAAGAATAATATTAACGTCTAATATAGAATTATAATTACACCATTAATCTAATTCTAATATTAAAGTCTTCATAGAACTTAACCACAAATCCTAATGTCGAAATCTCCTCAAACAATATTAGTATATATTTAATATTTTATGCCCTAATTTTTATTTGTTCTCCCTTATGTCCCGTATTTGGTTTCAACCATACCTATACAATTATTTTATTGACAATTATAATCAATCTTGACTATATTATCTTGCATTTGTAAACTTAGAATTACCTATTTAACCCGCACGGGCTTAGCTCAATGGTTTAGTGGGCAGCATTTGGGAGAAGAGACCAAGGTTTGAACCTCGGCAGCGGCAGTGCGGGAATTATGTCCAAAGTGGGCAGATTCCTTGTTCGCACCGGCATTTGGTCCTGTCTGCTGAACCATTGAGTCACCGTGATTTACAACTTCCTATAATGCTCTGTCGGGTCAGAGTGTGGGGGGCCCTTGGGGTAGGGGACTCAACCTTTAGGAGAAGAATTACCTATTTAAATACGCAAATTCAACCTTCAATTATCTATGCATGAACAATTTCAATATAATCTTGCCTTAATATACTTTAAAGTACTTATTTTAAAAAAAAAAACATTGGGCATTATCCCAATCGCGCAATGCGCGTAAAAAACTAGTATATATATATATATATATATATATATATATATATATATATATATATATATATATATATATATATATATATATATAATGGTTCTAGTGCGAAGAAAGCTGTAGGTAAAATATGCGGATAAATCTCAACAATGTACACTAGAAGACAAAAATGTGCACTGGAAGGCGCAAAGATGTGAAGCAATTATTGAAAAGAGTAAATTTAATATAGGATTTTCAACACAAATAATAAACGAGCAAATAAGATTCAACTCAAATTAGTAATTAGCTATCAAGATTAACCTATCTTAAAAAAAAAAACGTTTGCCACCTTTGGAAATAGGGGTGAGCAAACGGTCAGTCGGTTATGTGTTACCGACAAAAAATCAAAAAACCGATCATGATTTTTTAACCGTCATAACCGGCCGAAATCGATCGAAAGTACTACTACAACCGATCGAAAATCGACTATCGATTTCGGTCAGTAATTGAAAAATCGAAATTTCACAAACTATGGGAGTTCCAAATGCTGGTACTCATGGTGTGTTAATGGGTTTTGTTGACAAAGACACTGAAATATGTGTCTGTGAAGATAAAGTTAGCAGCATATACTTGGTGAAGGATTAGCAGAATTCTGAATCTAATCGGGGATAATATTGCCCCTAATATAACTATATGGGGGCGTTTAGTTCAGGTTATATAACATAACCAAGGGAATGTGACATTCCAAATCTCACATTCCGGTGTTTGGTTCATATTATCTTAGGGAATCTAACATTCCCAAAGAATGTCACATTCCCTCCACATAGGATTTTGAAGGGAATGTGATTCCCTTCAAAATCTAAGGTAATGTAAGATAACCTTGGATATATAAGCAGTAGAAGAAGCTATAGATTTCTGTTCTTTTAGAATGCAGTTTAATTTGACTCAAAATCTCTTATTTTGTCTTGTTCTTCCATTTAGAAAAGTAATTTGAAGTAAATATATTTTTAGTCATTCTGATATGGGAAGACAATTGCCATTCTGAAGGTATACCAACAAAATTTTCTGTGGAATAATAAAACGCGAAACTGGGAGAACACATCATCAAACTTCAAGCTGAGCCTCATGGATACTATATATCTGGATTGTAGAACTAAAGCTTGATTTTGTACATAAGCACATGGAGAATTCCAAAAGATATAAATAAATAAATAAATATATATATATATATATATATATATATATATATATATATATATATATATATATATATATATATATATATATAATAGAGGACTGTGAGGACAAATAATGGGCACACAACAAATTAATACCAGACACACAACTTAATACATAATGGCACACAAGAATAAATGTAAATATCAGGTTTCGAACCCAGACTCTATAAATTAACAAATCTAGCACGCGACATACAAACTGTGGCACACGAATACATTCGGCCATGCACGCGACATACAGACTAATGGCACACGTACGACTACATATGTCCTCACAGTCCTCTATAATATAGTTGTTCTCATTTGAATACACTTATATATATATATATATATATATATATATATATATATATATATATATATATATATATATATATATATATATATATATATATATAGCACGCGACATACAAACTGTGGCACACGAATACATTCGGCCATGCACACGACATACAGACTAATGGCACACGTACGACTACATATGTCCTCACAGTCCTCTATAATATAGTTGTCCTCATAGAAGTGTATTCAAATGAGGACAACTATATTATAGAGGACTGTGAGGACATATGTAGTCGTACGTGTGCCATTAGTCTGTATGTCGTGTGCATGGCCGAATGTATTCGTGTGCCACAGTTTGTATGTCGCGTGCTATAGTTTTGTTAATTAGTAGAGCCTGTGTTCGAAACCTGATGTTTACATGTATGCTATTGTGTATTGAATTGTGTGCATGATACTAATTTATCGTGTGCTCATTATCTGTCCGCACAGTCTTTTATATATTGTTGTTCTCATGTGAATGCAACCCTATATATATATATATATATATATATATATATATATATATATATATATATATATAATCGGTTATCGGTCACCGACCGATAATTGAAAGCCTATAACCACAAAATAACCAAAAAATCGAAAATTTTTAAGATCAATAACCGAAACCAACCAAAAACCAATTGTTTCGGCCGATTCGGTTATCGGTTATTAGTCGGTTAACCGATATTTTGCTAACCCCTAGTTGGAAGGTTTAACAATGTGCTCTGGAAGACTCAATAATTT
Organism: Ipomoea nil; assembly: GCF_001879475.1. Taxonomy (NCBI): domain Eukaryota; kingdom Viridiplantae; phylum Streptophyta; class Magnoliopsida; order Solanales; family Convolvulaceae; genus Ipomoea; species Ipomoea nil. The sequence continues at coordinate 768,749 of NW_017616542.1, forward strand.
GTAATCTAAGGCTAAACAATATGCACTTTGAAGGCACAACAATTTACTTTGGAAGGCTCAACAATGAGCTCTGGAAGGCTAAAAAATTTGTACTTTAAGGCAAAACAATATGCACTTCGGAGGCAAAACAATGTGCTCTAGAAGGCACAACAATATGCTCGGGAAGACTCAATAATGTGCTCTGAAAGATCAACAATGTGCATTGGAAGATAATTAATATGCTCTGAAAGGAATATCAGTGTGCTCTGGAAGGCACAACTGATATGAACCTAGTCCAAGGTTCAAATAAAGATGGAATATTGTCCCAAGAATGCTCTCAATGTAAAGATAGAGATGGATCGAAATACCTTAAACCTCACGAGAAACCCTTTGTCTTGAATCCTCAAAGACTTGGAAGAATCCCATTGTAGCTTAAAGTACCTCGATGATGCAATCTTCAATCAACTAGAGTCGGATCTAGTTTCCTTCGATTCAAGAACGAGTCCACGAACCTAAATCTAAGGTTGAAGAAAGGAAGATTGATTCGAGTCCATGAATCAATTTGCTAGTCGAGTCCACGACTAGCCACTAATTGAGTCCACAATTAACCATAAGGTTTCTTACACAAGTGTAAAGAAAAACTTAAGAATTTTATTGAATTAAAGCCTCCTTAAAACTGATATAGATGTGCCCTATTTATAGGTATAGGGCAACATTGTAATCCTAAATACAATGGGAATAAGAGTCCTAAACCAAATCTAGAAAGCAAGTAAATATAGTCCTATTTAGAAAGGGATTTAAGGAGTCATTTCTAAATACAAACTAGTGTTTTCTCTTTCATGCCAAACAAATTAAAATAATGATGACTAAAAATAATAAGGCTTATTTGTGCCTAATTTAATCTCCAAAATCAGCACTTAAACAATTATAAAAAGCCTTGAATTCTTTTTCATCTTTTGCAAATGGGCTTGACTTGGATTTCCACCATCTTTGAATATCAGCAATGAAGAGTTGTGTTAATTGTTTGGACATGGGCCTTGTGATTGACGCAATTAATACTCTTGATGGATCTTCATTATGTTGGGCCGCATCATCCTCCCCTTCTTGAAAATGATTCGACCTCGAATCTTGTAAGCATTGTCTTCGATCCATGATATCACTTGAAATGGGCCACTATAATACTTTCTATAACACCCCGTGTTACGACCCCTAAGATCAATTAAATCATTTAATCAATTACCCAAAAGAAAGAATTAAATCACAATAATTAATTAGGAAGGCCCACCATAGTCCACGGGCCCTTATCCCTAAACCCAATCCTTAGTCCCAAAAGAAATAGAACTAGCAAGCCCATAATATTAGTTCCTAACTAGGACACCTAAATATATAAATAGGGGACTTAAGAGGCACCTAGAAACCCCCACCACAAGAATAACGCCCACCACCCCAAAGAGCTCCAAGAATCCCCCTAGAAGAAATCAAGAAAGCAAGAAAGCTTAAAGAAAGACCCTTCATAGCCAAGGAATTAATTAAGGCTAAGAGGTAACCCATGTCTCAACAAAACCTATTTTCATAGCTATGATTTCCCCCGTAGGATTTCCCCATATTATTGTGTATTGATGATTTGCGATATTGTTATTGATAATTGATGGGGTAATTCCATAGGCGATCTTGATATTGAGAGATTCTTGATAATTATGATGTTCTTGATGATTATGTGGAGTTCTTGATGTTCATATGTCATTCTTGATAATTGTACACGCTTATGTGTTATTTGCACCGAACCTTGTAATTGGAGGACGAATCGTATTCTTGTGGGTATAAAAGTGATTAGAACCCTAGGTTGTATCGTATGATATCATTCTTGGTTTATCGGGTGGGAAATTGCATGTTTGGGGTGTCGATTATGTTAGAAAAGCATGATAGGTTATGTGCCGTACGTTTCTCGTATTTGATCCGTTAATTGACTACGTGTTGATCGTTAATTGCGTTGTAAAGTGTCTAAGCATGGTTTCGGGTTCCACAATGGTTCCCGGGGCGTTTTTGTGATGAAAAGAGTCAGTGGGGGGTAGGTGGGGGCAGGGGACCCACCACCTACCCGCGGCCAAGACGGCCAGTCCCGGCAGCGGGCAGCCGGCGGGCGGGCAGCTTCCCGCCGGGCACCCGCTGCCCGGAATAGTACACGCCGGCGGGTGGACCCCCACCCACCGGCTACCCGCTGGAAAATACCCCAACCCGGGGTTTCGGCTTCCCCGTTTGATGTTTCCCCGACCCCCGTGGTGTCCCAACGGACTCCGTCCATCGTGCCTATGTCTAGTTTGATGTTTCGGGTACCGTTCGTAGGTTGTATGAGTCTTATATATTGCATGCTAGTTGAATTGGTATCCCGTTGACCTAGGTGAAAGGAGTATGAACCCCTTAGGGCCATTCTTAGTATGTGAAGGATCACGCATAGGTTTTGTTATACGTTTTCTCCCCCTTCCCAATGTGTTAATGTGGGTTGCATGTACTTGCTATGTGTTATGTGTGCATGTAACCCCGAATTGGTTAAGATCAATCGGGCTATACGGGCAGTCGGGTGGGCTGAGAACCATACCGGCTGTTAACCAGGCTGGTAGAGACCGGTCAGGTATATAAATATTATATAGGACTAAGTTCCACTATACGGGCAGTCGGATGGGCTGAGAACCATACCGGCTGTTAACGAGGCTGGTAGAGACCGGTTAGGTATATAAATATTATATAGGACAAAGGTCCACTATACGGGCAGTTGAATGGGCTGAGAACCATCCCAACTGTTAACCAGACTGGTAAAGACCGGTCAGGTATATAAATATTATGTAGGACAAAGGTCCATCAGTCGGTTGCGATCGGCTCCTCCGTAATGTGAGACGGGGCAGGGTGCTGCGGGGCCGTGTCAGAGCTATATGCGCTGACCCTCATGTATGGGCATGCGATTGGTCCTGTGGCGCCAACAAAGTGTGCTTTGTGATGAGATATGGATGAGTTGTGTTTATGAGTATATTGGGAGATGTGACTATGGGATTATGCCGGGGATTGTTTACATTGGGTTATGATTATTTATTGTGCTCAGCTCTATCTATCTTGCCTGTGGAGGATTGTATACGCCTGTTATAACTGTTGCTTGTGTCGAGCCTTATCTGGCGAGTTATTCCCGGTTTTAAAAACTAGAGTCTCATAGGATATATCTTCATGCTTTAAAATGTTTTTTGTATATCTATATATATCTCTATATGTATTGTATTTCAACGCGTTGGAGTGGGTTACCAGCATCTCTCGCTGAACAGATATATTTGGCTTTCAGGCACAGACGAGTAGTCCACTGGAGCGCGCTAGAAGCTTGGACGTAGTTTAGATAGTTTTTCCCTTTCGGCCTGCGTGCCATGATTTAGTACTGATTCTATTTGAGGATATTAATCAGTTAGCCTGTGCACCTGAGTTCTCTAGCTTAGGTGTGGCATAGCACCCCATACTCTTGTACTATGTTTTGGGATTCAACGAGATTTCACCTTTATTTTATAAGTTTTAAATATCCTGAAAATCTGGGGTGTTACAGTTGGTATCAGAGCCTAAGTTTGACCCTAGGATAAGACTCTTAAGACCGGACTTTAGGACATTAGGCTTGAACTCTAGGTATTAAGGAACATAGGATTCAGGAGTCTTAGGACGCACGGTGAGATTGTGAAACCTACACATAACCTCTCCTCACTTTATCCCTTCTAACTTAAAGAAACTCCCCCCTTCGCTTATTGCATCAAGGTAAGGACGCAAAATAACATCGACCTATGAACTCCAGGATGGCACCGAGAAGAGGACATGTGGGAACACCGAAACTCCCCACCGAGGAATTCCTGACTCAGAATCTGCAACGCCTGGCCCAAATTGCCCAGGCACTAAGCACTACCGCTCCCCAGCCTTTACCAAACGAAAACTTAGAGATCCACCAACAAATCTCGACGCACCAACCACCCACCCTCTCAGGAAATGAAGATCCCACGACCCTCGAGGAGTGGATCGGGACTTTCGACAAGATATTCAGGGCAACTAAATGCCCCGAGGACCACCAAGTAAGAATGACCTCCTTCTACTCCAGACACGAGATCGACACCTGGTGGGCTCACGAAGGACCCACCTGCAAACAGGACCCCGGATTCAACTGGGAAACCCTAAAAGCGCGGCTACGAGAACAATTCTACCCCAACCACCTAAGGGCCACCATATACGAAGAATTCCTCCACCTAAGACAAGGTGCAACCTCGATCACGGAATACTACCAACAATTCCGCCGACTGGCTCGCCTCATCCCCGAGCTAGTACCCACAGAAAGGATCAGGATCGAAAGGTTCATAACGGGCCTTGACCCCGAATATCAAAAAGCCCTGGCCACACAAGAGCCAGGAACCCTCAGGAAAGCCTATGCCAAGGCATCCCAACTACAACAAGTGCCAAACCAACCCCGGGAAACACGCCTGGGAAACAAAAGGAAATCAGAAGGAAATCACATGAACCCCACCCGCGGCCTTAAAAGCCCCAGGGCCGCCTCACCCCGCCAAGTCACAGCGCCAACCGCTCAAGGAAGAATCCTCACTCTAAGCAAAGCCAAAATTGGGGATAGCAACATAGTCTCCGGAACCTTCCTAGTACACGCCACCCCTGCCACAGTGTTATTTGACTCGGGGGCTACCAACTCATTTATAGCAACCGAGTTTGCCACTCGGCTCGGCCTCAACACCAGCACCAAGGTCCGACTCCAGGTCAAAGTGGCCTCCGGCGAAATCCTAGAATGCGACCGCATGTACAAGAATATAATGATCACCATACAAGGGGTGGAATTTCCCAGCAACTTAATCCGATTCAAACTGGATGGGGTATAAGTGATTTTGGGCATGGATTGGCTAGGGAAATACCAAGCACAAATCCTATGCAGAGAACAAAAAGTGGTCCTACGAGGACCAAACGGTAAGAGGGTATCTTACCATGAAACCCACCAGGAAGCCGGGATCAAAGTGGTGAACATGATGAAAATGAAGAAATACCTAAACAAGGGAAGCGAGGCCTTCCTATGTTCGGTCGAGGACCTCAGCACCAAAACCCCCGAACCACAAACCATCCCAGTGGTAAACGAATTCACCGACGTCTTCCCGGACGAAATCCCCAGGGCACCCCCAGTCAGAGAAGTCGAGTTCACCATAGATCTCGTACCGGGCGCTGCCCCAATTTCTAAACCTCCCTACCGATTAGCACCAAAAGAAATGAAGGAACTAAAGACGCAACTGCAAGAATTGCTAGACAAGGACTACATCCGTCCTAGCACCTCCCCATGGGGAGCGCCAGTGTTGTTTGTTAAAAAGAAGGATGGGAGCATGCGCCTATGCATCGACTACAGGGAACTTAACCAAGTCACGATAAAGAATAAGTACCCCCTTCCCCGAATCGACGACTTGTTCGACCAACTTAAAGGGGCAGTGGTATTCTCAAAGATTGATCTAAGATCCGGGTATCACCAAATACAGGTGGCCAAACCGGACATTCAGAAAACAGCCTTCCGGACACGTTACGGTCACTATGAATTCACCGTAATGCCCTTCGGACTCACCAACGCGCCTGCCATATTCATGGACCTCATGAACCGAGTATTCCGACCCCACTTGGATGACTTCGTCATTGTATTCATTGATGACATCCTAGTCTACTCCCGAAACAAGGAAGAACATGAAAGACACCTCCGCATAACCCTGCAAATTCTAAGGGAGCACCAACTATACGCCAAGTTCTCTAAATGCGAATTTTGGAAAGACAGCGTGGCCTTCCTGGGTCACGTGATAACCAAGGAAGGGATTAAGGTGGACCCCGCCAAGATCCGTGTCGTTAAGGAATGGACCACACCAAGCTCACTCACCGAAGTCCGAAGCTTCCTAGGCTTGGCGGGCTACTACAGGAGATTTGTACCCGACTTCACCAGGATAGCCCAACCCCTCAACAAACTCATGAAAAAGGAAACCCCCTTCCAATGGGACAACGACTGCGTCTCGGCCTTTCAAGAATTGAAGGATAAGTTAACCACGGCACCCGTACTCGCCATCCCCTCCGGGAAGGAAGGATTCGAGGTCTTCAGTGACGCATCCAAGAAGGGGTTGGGGTGCGTGCTAATGCAAAAAGGCCGAGTAATAGCCTACGCATCCAGGCAGCTCAAAACCCATGAGGAAAACTACCTCACCCACGACCTCGAGCTAGCCGCCATCGTGTTCGCACTAAAAATTTGGAGGCATTACTTATACGGGGTGCAATGCAAGATTTACACGGACCATAAGAGCCTAAAGTACATCTTCACCCAAAAAGACCTAAACATGAGACAACGGAGGTGGTTAGAACTCATAAAGGATTACGACCTGGACATCCAATACCATGAGGGAAAAGCTAACGTGGTGGCGGATGCACTAAGCAGGAAGACTAACCACTCCCTCAACACCACTTGGATCCTACCGGACCAACTGTACAGGGACTTCCAAAGACTGAATTTGGAAATAATAAAACAAGGTCAAAACCAGCCCGACATCCGCTTATTCAACATACGAGTCGTACCTACGCTCTTCGAGGAAATCAAAATAGGGCAACAGCAAGATCCGGAACTAGATAAAATCCGCCTCGACCTAACCCAGGGGAAGGAAGGACCCTTCAAAATACACGAAGACGGCAGTCTCCGTTACCAAGGTAGGTGGTGCGTGCCCTCAGCGCACCCCCACTTGAAGCAACAAATCTTGGAGGAAGGACACAACTCCCCATACTCGGTTCACCCAGGGGGTGACAAACTATACCAAGATGTAAAAAGGTCGTTTTGGTGGCCCAACATGAAAAAGGAAATCGCGGATTTCGTGGCCAGGTGTCTGAATTGCCAAAGGGTGAAAGCCGAACGATGCAAGCCCAAGGGACTCGTACAACCCCTTGAGATACCACAAGGAAAGTGGGATTCCATATCCATGGATTTCGTCGGAGGACTACCCCCAACGAAGACCGGCAAGGATAAGATTTGGGTCATAGTGGACCGACTAACCAAAACAGCGCGATTCATCGCCATGAAGGAAACACGGACAATGACACAACTGGCCCAAGCCTACTTGAGCCGAGTAGTGAAGTATCACGGAGTCCCCCGAAACATCGTATCCGATAGAGACTCCAGGTTCCTCTCACAATTCTGGAAATCACTGCAATTAGCCTTGGGGACACAACTAAAACTAAGCACTGCTTTCCACCCCACCACGGACGGCCAAACCGAGAGGGCCATTCAGACTCTCGAGGACATGCTAAGAGCCTGCGTGTTGGACTTTCAAGGGACATGGGAGGAACACCTAGACCTCATTGAATTCTCATACAACAATAGCTACCACGCGAGCATTCGTATGGCACCCTACGAAGCTCTATACGGACAAAAGTGCAGAACCCCCTTATGTTGGGAAGACATGGTCGACCCAATAACACTAGGGCCCCAACACCTACAGGACACAATCACCAAGGTCAAGCACATCCGGGAGAGGATGAAGGCTGCCCAGGACCGCCAAAAGTCCTATGCCGACCTAAAGAGGAAACAAGCCGAATTCAACACCGGGGACAAGGTCTGGTTGAGAATCTCGCCCACACGAGGGGTGATGAGATTCGGAAGGAAAGGAAAGCTCAGCCCTCGATTTATCGGCCCCTATGAAATCATAGAAAAAGTTGGGAACCTAGCCTATCGCCTCGCCCTACCCGTCGAACTAGAACAAGTGCACAACGTATTCCACATATCCCAGCTAAAGAAATACGTACACGACCCGAGCCACGTGCTTCAACCCTAGGTCGTGAACCTCGACGAGTCACTAGTATACGAAGAAAGACCCGTGAGGATCCTGGACACCAAGAAAAGAAACACTCGTCGCCGAGCCATAGAAATGGTGAAAGTCCTCTGGACCAACCATGGGACCGAGGAAACAACGTGGGAGCTCAAAGACACAATGAGGGAACGCTACCCCGAACTTTTCACACCAGGTAACTAAGAGAAAGTCACTCGGCAAGGACCAAGCTTCCGGGGACGAAGCTTCCCGATAAGGGGGGAGAGTGTAACACCCCGTGTTACGACCCCTAAGATCAATTAAATCATTTAATCAATTACCCAAAAGAAAGAATTAAATCACAATAATTAATTAGGAAGGCCCACCATAGTCCACGGGCCCTTATCCCTAAACCCAATCCTTAGTCCCAAAAGAAATAGAACTAGCAAGCCCATAATATTAGTTCCTAACTAGGACACCTAAATATATAAATAGGGGACTTAAGAGGCACCTAGAAACCCCCACCACAAGAATAACGCCCACCACCCCAAAGAGCTCCAAGAATCCCCCTAGAAGAAATCAAGAAAGCAAGAAAGCTTAAAGAAAGACCCTTCATAGCCAAGGAATTAATTAAGGCTAAGAGGTAACCCATGTCTCAACAAAACCTATTTTCATAGCTATGATTTCCCCCGTAGGATTTCCCCATATTATTGTGTATTGATGATTTGCGATATTGTTATTGATAATTGATGGGGTAATTCCATAGGCGATCTTGATATTGAGAGATTCTTGATAATTATGATGTTCTTGATGATTATGTGGAGTTCTTGATGTTCATATGTCATTCTTGATAATTGTATACGCTTATGTGTTATTTGCACTGAACCTTGTAATTGGAGGACGAATCGTATTCTTGTGGGTATAAAAGTGATTAGAACCCTAGGTTGTATCGTATGATATCATTCTTGGTTTATCGGGTGGGAAATTGCATGTTTGGGGTGTCGATTATGTTAGAAAAGCATGATAGGTTATGTGCCGTACGTTTCTCGTATTTGATCCGTTAATTGACTACGTGTTGATCGTTAATTGCGTTGTAAAGTGTCTAAGCATGGTTTCGGGTTCCACAATGGTTCCCGAGGCGTTTTTGTGATGAAAAGAGTCAGTGGGGGGTAGGTGGGGGCAGGGGACCCGCCACCTACCCGCGGCCAAGACGGCCAGTCCCGGCAGCGGGCAGCCGGCGGGCGGGCAGCTGCCCGCCGGGCACCCGCTGCCCGGAATAGTACACGCCGGCGGGTGGACCCCCACCCACCGGCTACCCGCTGGAAAATACCCCAACCCGGGGTTTCGGCTTCCCCGTTTGATGTTTCCCCGACCCCCGTGGTGTCCCAACGGACTCCGTCCATCGTGCCTATGTCTAGTTTGATGTTTCGGGTACCGTTCGTAGGTTGTATGAGTCTTATATATTGCATGCTAGTTGAATTGGTATCCCGTTGACCTAGGTGAAAGGAGTATGAACCCCTTAGGGCCATTCTTAGTATGTGAAGGATCACGCATAGGTTTTGTTATACGTTTTCTCCCCCTTCCCAATGTGTTAATGTGGGTTGCATGTACTTGCTATGTGTTATGTGTGCATGTAACCCCGAATTGGTTAAGATCAATCGGGCTATACGGGTAGTCGGGTGGGCTGAGAACCATACCGGCTGTTAACCAGGCTGGTAGAGACCGGTCAGGTATATAAATATTATATAGGACTAAGTTCCACTATACGGGCAGTCGGATGGGCTGAGAACCATACCGGCTGTTAACGAGGCTGGTAGAGACCGGTTAGGTATATAAATATTATATAGGACAAAGGTCCACTATACGGGCAGTTGAATGGGCTGAGAACCATCCCAACTGTTAACCAGGCTGGTAAAGACCGGTCAGGTATATAAATATTATGTAGGACAAAGGTCCATCAGTCGGTTGCGATCGGCTCCTCCGTAATGTGAGACGGGGCAGGGTGCTGCGGGGCCGTGTCAGAGCTATATGCGCTGACCCTCATGTATGGGCATGCGATTGGTCCTGTGGCGCCAACAAAGTGTGCTTTGTGATGAGATATGGATGAGTTGTGTTTATGAGTATATTGGGAGATGTGACTATGGGATTATGCCGGGGATTGTTTACATTGGGTTATGATTATTTATTGTGCTCAGCTCTATCTATCTTGCCTGTGGAGGATTGTATACGCCTGTTATAATTGTTGCTTGTGTCGAGCCTTATCTGGCGAGTTATTCCCGGTTTTAAAAACTAGAGTCTCGTAGGATATATCTTCATGCTTTAAAATGTTTTTTGTATATCTATATATATCTCTATATGTATTGTATTTCAACGCGTTGGAGTGGGTTACCAGCATCTCTCGCTGAACAGATATATTTGGCTTTCAGGCACAGACGAGTAGTCCACTGGAGCGCGCTAGAAGCTTGGACGTAGTTTAGATAGTTTTTCCCTTTCGGCCTGCGTGCCATGATTTAGTACTGATTCTATTTGAGGATATTAATCAGTTAGCCTGTGCACCTGAGTTCTCTAGCTTAGGTGTGGCATAGCACCCCATACTCTTGTACTATGTTTTGGGATTCAACGAGATTTCACCTTTATTTTATAAGTTTTAAATATCCTGAAAATCTGGGGTGTTACACTTTCCTCTATCGAATGGAATTATTATTGGGCCTTCTTGTTTCTTCCACCAATGATTCTTTAAGGATGTAGTTATGGGCCTTGTGATGAGCCCACTATAGACCCTTATTGGATTCCATGTGTACTGGTTCTTATTATTCTCCCTTCTTGAAAAGGATTCGTCCTCGAATCCAAATCTTCAGTGAATGACAAATTAGCAAGCTCACTTTGTGTTTTATCACGCTCATGGAACTTTTTCTTGGGATACTTGACACGAGTCGCTCCAATCTTTATCCTACAATCAATAAGTAAGGCAATTAAGTCTAATGACACAGCATGAAATTTAAACATTCTGGATGGTAATAATTCAACAAAATGAGACATATTAAATTTAGCCATCTTTTTTGAATTGTCAACAAGCACAAAATCTTTCCTCCTAGAGCTTAAGGCTAAACCAAACACAAAATCCATGGAAATATCAAGTAATGATTTAGATGCATTGTGGTGGTAAGCAGCACAATTATGAACATAAGATTCTACATCTCTTTTCTTCTTTGGCCAATGAAAATATCCATGCAAAACATCATCACTCTTTGGAAAACCATTGCTCAAATCCAAGCAAAGAGTGCCAATCCCATTGACTTTGAACGAAAACCCCTTGAGCAAGTAGTATTTCACATAAGATGTTTTCAAATGTGCCTTATAACTTCCTAGTGATTCCTTATCTCTATCAAATAAAGTTTTAGTAAAATCAAAATTAAGGAATCTTGGATGTATGGAGGCAAACAAATTTCTAACACATCTAGCAAGTAGCTCATTAATAGAAACATGACAAACAAATCTAGAGAATTTTAATGCATGCTTTTGAAATAAAAATGAGTAAATAGTTACTCCACTTCTTTTCTCTTGCTTACTACCCTTTTTAGTTACCAAGAGAGATTGCACTTTGACACTTTGGGCTGGTTCTTTCCACTGTATCACTGATTGTGGTCCCTTTGTTTGGCTACAAACTGAGTTAGAGGATTGGAGTGGTGATTGCAGTTCCAAACATGGAAGTTCCACTTTCCTCTCTTTGATTTGTTCATTCTTTGAGGCTGGTTTGAGAGCTTGCATCAATGTCAATTGAATTTCTTCTACTTGTTTAGGATACAAACGAGACAAGACATATGTAACTCCATTCATGTGAAACACATAAGTGTTCCTCATTCCATCAGAACTTATTCTTCTGTCAAATTGACATGGTCTACCTAACAAGATATGAGCAACCTGCATTCGAATATTATCACACAAGATTTCATCAGAGTAACTGTTAATAGATAAAGGAATAAGAGCCTGTTTGGTTACTCTAGCTTCTCCTGCATCAGTTAACCATTGCAAACAATAAGGATTTGGATGATTAAGCAAAGGTAACTGGAGAAATTTAACCATAGCTGCACTAGCCACATTTGTGCAACTTCTAGAATCTATTACCATAGCACAAGCATTCTCTCTAATTGACCCTTTAGCACAAAATATATTTTCTCTTTGAGACTCATCTTCTTTTAAAGGGTGAACATTCAAAACCTCCTTAACAACAAGAGTATGACTAGACTCACTATCAGCATATTTAGAATCAAAATCTAAAGGTATGAAAGGTTCTCCCTCAACATGTTCATTGGGGGTTTCAAAATAGTCACATACCTCATCCTCAGATTCAAGACAAGAAGTAAATTTTTCAGATTGTGTTGTTATCTTAACTACCCTTTTGTTAAGGCAATCACGAGCTATGTGGCCTCTCTCATTACATCTATAACAAATCAATTCTCTATCATGTTTAGGCATCGCTGCCTCACTTACCTTTTCCTTACCTTTGTCTCGTGAATCATCTCTTGGAGGAGGATGTTCATCACGCTTTTGAGAGGTGGAACGAGTGTTGTTCCATCTTGATGCATCATTTTTGGACTTGTACATTTTCATCTCTTTGATTTTTGCCTCAGATTCACGTGCAGCATACAAGGCATCATAAAGGGTGTCATATCTCTGAAAACTCATTCCACATCGAATTTCTAAGTTCAATCCATGTACGAAACGAGCAACAGTTTTTGTCTCTTCTTCATGTATATCTCTCTGTTTAAGCAAAATATTTATAGTTTGGTGGTATTGATCAACTGACTTTGTTCCTTGCACCGTTCCCTGCAATTTTCTTTCAAGATCATACAAAAAAGATTTAGGACGAAAGGTTAGGCGCATATCTTCCCTCACTTGAACCCAAGATTCATAGGGAATAAAATTAACAACTCTCTCTCTATTTCTTTTTCGCCACCAAGACAAAGCATACCCCTTAAAAGATGTAGCAACTAGCCTAATTTTTGTAAGATCAGAATAGCGCTTTAAATAAAAAAGAGTTTCAATAGCATTCTCCCATTCTATGTATTCGGTATGTCCTTTCTCACCGGTGAAGTTAGGAATTTCAAGTTTAATGTTTCCTAACTCCGCATTACGTGGTTGGATCCTTTGACATCTAGGATCCACTCTTCCTGCCGGTGGCAAATATTGCTCATCATTGTGTAGCGATTGCACTTGCTGAGGGTGTTGCTCCAGATTATTTATTTTTGTGAGTAACCCTTTTCGTGGTGAAGGTTAGAGCATCTATTTTCAACTCTAATATCTTACGTGTGTTTGGAACCTCTTTAGCCATCTGTAGATGAGAAACAAAATCTAAAAACAAGAAGATATGTGAGTATTCATGTTAGTGAAAAAAAAAAAAAGTTGGCCCGCTCCCTCACTATTCTCAGCTCGCAGGTAAGAGGTGGATTATATGGCTCTGAGGGTGCACTACACACTCTTACAAACACACACTCCACTCGTGTATCACTCCAAATTGCAGATACTCTCACAAGCCTTTTTCCAAAAAGGAAAATTCTAGTCCGGAACTCAAGTTGATATGGATTCAACCTCAAAGTTCAAGAAAACGTACCTTGGAAAACTTCACAAGCCTTTGAGAGTAAGGTGTATCGCGAGGTAGGTAATAAAATTGAGAGCAAGAAGGAAAGAAAAAGGACAATACAAGCAAAGAAACTAAGCAAGATTTGACAGAAAAAAAGGGAAGCAAAGAAAGAAGTATGGCAGAAAGATATGCATGACCAATATCAGAAGATAGACACAAATAGAATGTAATAGGGGTTCACGTGTACCACAACCAATTAGGAATCTATCAAGAACCCCTTCCAACCTTATACTTTTCACATTCCTTGTCCCTCCAAAATTCTCCTACCAGCCAAATTCTTTCCCCAACCTTATTCTTCTTCTTTATAGCTTTCTCTTTTTCTGTTTTTTTTTTCAACTTTCTTGATTTTTTTTGATTTTTTTTGATAAGTAACCTCCAAATAACTTTTGTAAATATCAACAAAAATTTCAGACCAAGAGGATCCACACAACCCCATCAAAACAGAACCAAGAATTTCAAGAATCACCCAGAAAAACAGAAACGCTTCCCTTACTTCGAAGATCAATATCTCAATGACCGTAAAGAATTATCACGTTTATAATATATCAATAGAACGCCCCAGAAGAGATATAAAACATATTAAAATTTCAGATAAAAATAACCAGTTGATCTCGAGATATAGGTCATTCTTTGAAACTGGTCACGGAACGCGAAAATCTGGACAGGGTGTGATTGCTACGTGATTGCGCGTAAATACGCTTTGGATATAGGTAAGGGTGAGATGGGGTTGTTTTCTTGACAGAATATGTGGTAATATGGTACTTAGGAGGTGTGAGGTCTCGTTGATAGTGGACGGGAAAAAGAGAAAACTCTTTCGGGATTGTTTTTCAAGAAACTGGAGAACATGTATCATGATTTAAGAAAATAATCAAGAATGTAAAGAAATTTTTTTTGGGGTTTTTTAATGAATAAGACACGAAATAAAGTAGTAGGTAAGATAAGAACGAGATAAACCTAGGGAACCAAAGAAACCAAATTTCTAACGATAATGAGATAAACCTAGGCTCTGAATACCAAATTATATGAACCTAGTCCAAGGTTCAAATAAAGATGGAATATTGTCCCAAGAATGCTCTCAATGTAAAGATAGAGATGGATCGAAATACCTTAAACCTCACGAGAAACTCTTTGTCTTGAATCCTCAAAGACTTGGAAGAATCCCATTGTAGCTTAAAGTACCTCGATGATGCAATCTTCAATCAACTAGAGTCAGATCTAGTTTCCTTCGATTCAAGAACGAGTCCACGAACCTAAATCTAAGGTTGAAGAAAGGAAGATTGATTTGAGTCCACGAATCAATTTGCTAGTCGAGTCCACGACTAACCACTAATTGAGTCCACAATTAACCATAAGGTTTCTTACACAAGTGTAAAGAAAAACTTAAGAATTTTATTGAATTAAAGCCTCCTTAAAACTGATATGGATGTGCCCTATTTATAGGTATAGGGCAACATTGTAATCCTAAATACAATGGGAATAAGAGTCCTAAACCAAATCTAGAAAGCAAGTGAATATAGTCCTATTTAGAAAGGGATTTAAGGAATCATTTCTAAATACAAACTAGTGTTTTCTCTTTCATGCCAAACAAATTAAAATAATGATGACTAAAAATAATAAGGCTTATTTGTGCCTAATTTAATCTCCAAAATCAGCACTTAAACAATTATAAAAAGCCTTGAATTCTTTTTCATCTTTTGCAAATGGGCTTGACTTGGATTTCCAACATCTTTGAATATCAGCAATGAAGAGTTGTGTTAATTGTTTGGACTTGGGCCTTGTGATTGGCCCAATTAATACTCTTGATGGATCTTCATTATGTTGGGCCGCATCAACAACATTGTGCTATGAAGGGTATAACATTGTGCTTTGTAAGAATGAAAAAAATGTTCTGAAAGAAAAAAAAAAAAAAAAAAAAAAAAAAAAAAAAAAAAAACTTACACAAAATTATCATAATGCCACCGCGTTTTTATTATTATTATTATTATTATTATTATTATTATTATTATTATTATTTTTAATATCTTCATTCTGACCCTTCATCTGGATTGAATCAATGGATGAGATTAAACTTTATTTTTCAACTAAGGGAACGACTGTGCGGACAGATAATGGGCACACGACAAATTAGTATCATGCACACAATTTAAACACAATGGCACACTAGCATACATGTAAACATCTGTCCTTACAGTCCTATATATATATATATATATATATATATATATATATATATATATATGTAATTTTGTTCTTGCGGGGAGTTCATCGGGTAGTTAGTACCCGTGAGATCACCCGCAAACATTCTTGCACCTAGGTGCAACTACTTATAACTATATGTGCACCTAGTTATAACGTCGGGTGCACTTAGTTTTGATGATCAATGTAAATTTTACTTGCACCTATAATACATTTTACTTGCACTTTGATGTCCAATTATTTACGAAAATGCCACCATTTTTTTTTTAAAAAAATCAGTGTTTCTCATCCATTAGATCTGGACACGTGGACGGACATCAGTCATTCCTATTTCGCTCCTGGGCAATCCATTCGCACGGGATTGTAACTCTCTCTCTCTCTCTCTCTCTCTGTGTATATATATATATATATATATATATATATATATATATATATATATATATATATATATATATATATATATATATATAATCGCACTCAGGTGCGAATGCTTCACCCAGGCGCGAAATAGGAATGGATTCTGTCCGTCCACGTGTCCAGATCTAATGGATGAGAAACACTGATTTTTTTAAAAAGCGCGGTGGCATTTTCGTAAATAATTAAACATCGAAGTGCAAGTAAAATGTATTACAAGTGCATGTAAAATGTATTATAGTTGCAAGTAAAAATTTACACTGAGCATCAATACTAAGTGCACCTATAGTTATAAGTAGTTGCACCTATAGTTCTAAGTAGTTGCACAGATAGTTATAAGTAGTTGCACCTAAGTGCATGAATGTTTGCGGGTGATTTTCAGGGGTATTACTACCCGCTGAACTCAGATCAATGAATGTTAACAAGGCAAAATTACATGCACTTATAGGTGAAAGTATGTGCACCTATAGTTATAAGTAGTTGCGCCTATGGTTATAAATAGTTGCACCTATAGTTATAAGCACACCCAGGTGCATGAATGTTTGCAGGAAGTAAATGCTAAGAAGGCAAAATTACATGCACTTATAGGTGAAAGTAGGTGCACTTGTAAGTGATTTTACTTGCACTTCGATGTTCAATTATTTACGAAAATGCCACCGCATTTTTTTAAGCTGTTAGATCTGGACACGTGTCGCGCGCTGATTCGTTCGTATATTCCTTCTTGGGCACTTATTCGCACCTGAGTGCATCCCTATATATATATATATATATATATATATATATATATATATATATATATATATATATATAACATTCAGTATATCATAATCATAATCATATTCATTTTATTATTAGGGATAAATTACAAATAAGCCCGTGAACTCAAATAATCTCCAAATAAGCCACTGAACCCGGAAAAAAAAGAGCAATTGACATTTTTAACAAGTTAACTTTCAATTTTTGCTAATTGGATTGCCACATATTTATTTTATTTTATTTATTTTTATTATTATTATTATTTTCTACATGGATTAATTGTAAGCAAAATTTTAAATTAGACATCCAATCCTAATTTCTCTCATCTCTAATCGCGACTTCTTCCTCTCTAATATCCGAGGTTCTTGCTTTCCCTCATGGTTCTGGTAAAACAAGAACTTTCTTGATGGGTTCTTCCATTTCTCACGAATCTTGTCTCCGGCGAGGAAGATTGACGGTAATTTGGAGACTGCGGAGGGGACGAGTTTGATGGATTTGCATGACCTGGCTGTGGAGTCCATTCTGGAGAGGCTTTCGGCAGCGGAGCTGCGAAGCATGGGGGGTTTGCGCCTCGCTGAGGGAGAAGTGCGTGGTGGATCGTCTGTGGGAGAAACATTTGAGGGAGAGATGTAGGAGGTTGATTGGCAATGCTGCATATGCAGAGTGGAAGCCCCATGTTGCCTCTACGAAGAAGAAGAAGGAGGAGGCTAGTTTGTTGGATTCCAAAAGGCTAAGGGATTTTCTGGGGTATTTTGCAAGCTTTCGGGATATTTTATTGAATGGCAGATCAGAAGTGGGGAATGGGGTGAAGAGCTCTTTGCCAGAAGACTCATCCATGACTTTGTATTTCTCTCTTGAAACTGGCAAGTTCTCTTTCCCAGCTCAAGTTTATAACCATGAGGTAAGTTTCAGAGACAACAGATTTGGTGGGTTTCTTTGTATTGCACATATTATTATCAACACCTAAATGTCATTGCAATTTGAGAGGAAGAAGTCGCGATTAGAGAGGAGAGAAATTAGGGTTGGATGTCTAAGTTGAAAATTTGATTACAATTAATCCATGTGGATGATGATAATAATAATAATAATAATAATAATAATAATAATAATAATAATAATAATAATAATAATAATAATAATAAAAAAAAAAAAAAAAAAAATAATAATAATAATAATAATAATAATAATAATAATAATAATAATAATAATAATAATAATATAATAATAATAATAATAATAATAATAATAATAATAATAAAATAATAATAATAATAATAATAATAATAATAATAATAATAATAATAATAATAATAATAATAATAATAATAATAATAATAAATAATAATAATAATAATAATAATAATAATAATAATAATAATAATAATAATAATAATAATAATAATAATAATAATAATAATAATAATAATAATAATAATAATAATAATAATAATAATAATAATAATAATAATAATAATAATAATAATAATAATAAATAATAATAATAATAATAATAATAATAATAATAATAATAATAATAAAAAAAAAAAAAAAAAAAAAAAAAAAAAAAAAAAAAAAAAAAAAAAAAAAAAAAAAAAAAAAATAATAATAATAATAATAATAATAATAATAATAAATAATAATAATAATAATAATAATAATAATAATAATAATAATAATAATAATAATAATAATAATAATAATAATAATAATAATAATAATAATAATAATAATAATATAATAATAATAATAATAATAATAATAATAATAATAATAATAATAATAATAATAATAATAATAATAATAATAATAATAATAATAATAATAATAATAATAATAATAATAATAATAATAAATAATAATAATAATAATAATAATAATAATAATAATAATAATAATAATAATAATAATAATAATAATAATAATAATAATAATAATAATAATAATATAATAATAATAATAATAATAATAATAATAATAATAATAATAATAATAATAATAATAATAATAATAATAATAATAATAATAATAATAATAATAATAATAATAATAATAATAATAAATAATAATAATAATAATAATAATAATAATAATAATAATAATAATAATAATAATAATAATAATAATAATAATAATAATAATAATAATAATAATAATAATAATAATAATAATAATAATAATAATAATAATAATAATAATAATAATAATAATAATAATAATAATAATAATAATAAATAATAATAATAATAATAATAATAATAATAATAATAATAATAATAATAATAATAATAATAATAATAATAATAATAATAATAATAATAATAATAATAATAATAATAATAATAATAATAATAATAATAATAATAATAATAATAATAATAATAATAATAATAATAATAATAATAATAATAATAATAATAATAATAATAATAATAATAATAATAAAAAATATGTGGCAATTCAGTCAGCAAAAATTGGAAGTTAACATGTTAAAAATGTCAATTGTTTTTTTTTTTTTTTTTTTTTTTTTTTTTTGTTTTTGTTTTTTCGGGTCAGTGGCTTATTTGGAGGATATTTGAGTTCGGTGACTTAATTTCTCTTCCCAAATAGTTCAGTGGCATGAGCAATTGGGTTACCTTGGGCAAATATGATGAGTCTGATTTATACTAATCTTGTCCGACATCATATATATGTCAAATAGTAGCCTCCCTTATTTACACAAGTATTTTATAAAGCATGTATGAAGGGAAATTTATAAATTATTTGTTTTTGTTTTGGAGACATCTAATTTCATGTACTATTATTTTTATCCAAATTCGACTTACGGCATATCATGCTTATTCCCCTTGCACCTAGTACGTGGTTTTAAATTAAATATTTCCCTATTATCGTTTTATTAATAGTGATGGATTTAATTAACTCGGGGTAGCCAGAATCGGTAAACCCGATAATGAACATATATATGATAAAGATAGATAAAACGGATAAAACGATGTTGTAAAGTCGCAGGGACCGTGTGTTGTATTAAAGATTGCTAATAGGCTATTACAGTGTTTGACTAGAACAATAGTAGTGTAGATGTCTTAATTCGACAAAGGAGTGGCCTTTTATACAAGCCACGGACCTCCTAACTGCTCACCTAAATCGGGGGAACTTTTGTCTCCTGCTTTGACCGCGCTCGGTCCAGAGATCGGGCAACGCGCCCGAGGCTGGCTGCCGAGGCCCCCTGTCGAGACCTCATGCCGAGGCCTCATGTCGAGGCGTCCACCGAGGCCTCGTGCCGAGGCCTCTCGTCACGGCCTTGCCGAGGTACTGTGCCGAGGCGGACGGATTGGGCACACAGCATCACCCCGGGGCCCGTTCTTGCTCCGTGCTCTCGGGTCGGTTCGGGTCGACCTATAATATATCCATCAAATAGTGTGCAACCCAGTTTCCTGTATCACTATAGTAGCGTATATCTAGGGGCTATCAAATAAAACTAGGTATACATGTTGGTTATAAACATCTATCTGTTGTCTAAATACATA
Organism: Ipomoea nil; assembly: GCF_001879475.1. Classification (NCBI taxonomy): domain Eukaryota; kingdom Viridiplantae; phylum Streptophyta; class Magnoliopsida; order Solanales; family Convolvulaceae; genus Ipomoea; species Ipomoea nil. The sequence continues at coordinate 789,082 of NW_017616542.1, forward strand.
GAACCCATGATAGGGGATCAAAAGGTACGCTGAATGCATATTTTATGAAGATCGTTTCACGACATTAAGTGGAGATATGAGCCAAATTTAATAGAATGCCGAGAAATTTTATGGAATGAAAAAGATCTTCAGTATTTAAATTCATGTGGTAGTTAGATTGAATGGAAGTTCAGAAATAATCAATTTTGCAACAGTTAGCAAATAATCTGCCAAATATATTTACTAATCATAAAATAGTGACTAGGTCCCACATACCTTCCCCAACTTAGACCAAATATATCTACTGATGCTCTTTGACGCAAAAAATGTATGAGACTTATCGGTGCAAAAGATAATAATTTGCGGAAATCTAAATCTAGTATAGAAACTTCATCACTCTTGAAATCTTTTGAAGAATTATGTCCTGAAGACGCTTGTCCAAAATGCAAAAACCCCATTAAACTCATAGGTATACCAAATAATCATAATATTGGGGATGTAGAATGACCAGATCTGAATATCTTGGGGAAAGGACTAAAATCTAGTTCGCTTAGATATTGCCATGAACCTTTATAAATAAGGAGAAATTTATGATATAAATAATATAGTTGTCGACAACACAATTGCCATTACAATTGCTCATATTATATGATAATCTGGATCCAATGCTAGGCACCAGAAGTGCCCTGACTATTTAATATATAAAAGATCAATTAAGGCGTAACTAAGCTCGCTAAAATAAATGTATTCTCTTTATAACACGTATACCATTTAATGTTAACTAGGGGGGAAATAGGTCGGGCTGAGCTAGGCTTTTAAAAATTAGGCATGGGCCTGCTATAGGAATTTAAGGCCTGATCCTGTATGTAGGCTTTTTTTTAATGTCTCAAACCTAAGCCTACCATCAGCCTAGCCTGGCCTGAAGCCTGTTTAAAGGCCTGAAAGAAAACATATCTATCACAATAATTTAAACATTTACTTTGGGTTAGGTACTTCAAAGCGTAACACGATAAGTACTCATCTTTAAGCAAATAAAGATTTCACACTTCAATTAGTTTTATTTGCTTCTTTATTGACAATATTCCTAACTTGAAACTAGAAAGGAATCAAAGGATCTTGCATGTTAAAATATAAATAGAGTTTGAAGACTGTCAAGTGTCATGTGTACATAATTAAATAAAACATTTAAGAACACTCAATATATAAAGTCTCATGAACTTTTAAATAGAAAAAGTCAAGAAAAACTATTGTATTACTTGTAAGAATGAAAATATGGAATAGCCACATAGCGGAATAGGAAATAATTTTGAGGGTTAGGATTTTCTATAATTAGGTTACATTTTAAATATTATATATATATATATATATATATATATATATATATATATATATATATATATATATACACATAGGGATGCACTCAGGTGCGAATAAGTGCCCAGGAGGGAATATGCGAACGAATCAGTGCGCGACACGTGTCCAGATATAATAGATTAATAAAATGTGGTGGCATTTTTGTAAATAATTGAACATCGAAGTGCAAGTAAAATCACTTACAAGTGCACCTACTTTCACCTATAAGTGCATGTAATTTTGCCATGTTAACATTCACTTCTCGCAAACATTCATGCACCAGGGTGCACCTACTTATAACTATTTGTGCAACTACTTATAACTATAGGTGCACCTACTTTCACCTATAAATGCATGTAATTTTACCTTGTAAGCATTCACTTCCCGCAAACATTCATGCACCTAGGTGCACCTACTTATAACTATAGGTGCAACTACATATAACCATAGGTGCAACTACTTATAACTATAGGTGCAACTACTTATAACTATAGGTGCAACTACTTATAACTATAGGTGCACTTAGTATTGATGGTTATTGTAAATTTTACTTGCACCTGTAATACATTTTACATGCACTTGTAATACATTTTACTTGCACTTCGATGTTCAATTATTTACGAAAATGCCACCGCATTTTTTTTAATCCATTAAATCTGGACACGTGTCGCGCTCTGATTCATTCGTATTCCCTCATAGGCGCTTCATTCGCACCTGAGTGCAATTTTATATATATATATATATATATATATATATATATATATATATATATATATATATATATATATATATATATATATATATATATATATATATATATATATATATATATATATGGTAAGGTTCAAGTGCGGCGATGTACTTAGGTGTAGTGGTGCGGCGTCACTAATAGTTTAACAAATATACACCATGAACGTTAGGAAAATGCACCACAAAAACACACACAAATTAGGTACGCATCACCAAAAACACACCATTAGGTGTGAGTAAAACACTATACAGTGTTCGGAAATACACCATTGGGGTGTAGTGAGTTATATGGTGTATTTTTTGGGTCTGTTGTGTATTTTTTGGTGTTTTTTTTTGCATTTCATTGTGGTGTGTTTCCCTTACATTGATAGTTCATGTTGTTAATATTGTTGGTGTATTCTGAAATTCCGCCGCACCGCCGCACGGGAAGACCCCGCTGCATTTCTTACTTTCCTTTGATGGAGCAACAATGGCAGCAAGAATATCCTTCACACTTCTTGGTAATGAGGAAGGAGGTGGCATAGATAGACTTTCATCAGGTTGTTTCCTTCTGTCCTTGTGGCTCGCACCAAGAGATGCATCCCTGTTGCCATCACTGGTTGAGCTTGGACTCGGGTCAACTACTCTTGCAGAGTGAAATGTTTGAGAACTTTCTTTCAACTCGTGTTTGCTCATCAATAATAATCACAGGAGGTGATTGAGGGTTTGGCATAGATGGATGATAAGTCTCAAAGACACTTAGTTCTAGGGTCTCATTAAGGTGCGTTTTGAGCTAATTATGATCCTTTGTGTACCATGTTTAGGCTATTTAAGCTAAGTTTATGCATTGTGCTATAAAATATCACCACACTTTCTATTTTATGGTTTTGTAGGGTAAGTAGCATATGACAGAATAAAGCGGGAAAAGGAGACAAGCCGAGGCCAAGACAGGAAGGCACAACGCAAGTTATGACATCCGTTGTAGCGAAGCAGAAAGATCAACGAGTGGAACAACGCACGTTGTGAAGAAACAGAAAGGTCCAAAAGGAACACAACAAACGTCGCATGATGCGTAGATAGGGAACTTAATCGCACAACGCACGTTGTGGAAGGTGTTGTGACCTGGTGCGGAAGTTGTGAAAGGAATGCTATTTAAGACATTTGTAGATTCATTTCTAGGGGGAGTTCTTAGTTTTTTAGGAGTTTTTCATATTGGTAGAGAGAGAGAAACACATAGATTTAGATAGCTCTTTAGATTTCCATTGAAGATCAATTGAAGAAGGAGATTGACAACCTCCTAAATCAAGAGATCTTAGCAAGCTTGTAATCTACATTGGTACATTTCTAGTTTTACTTTTATATTGCTTTCTTATGTTTGATTTCATGCTTTCAATGTTGATTGCTATGCTTGGCTATATTAGTTAGGGATTGAATTGTGAAGTGATTGATTATGATGCCTATGTGACTTAATTCCCTAATCCCAAGAAGAAAAAGCATAAGTGAATAAAGTAGGGGAATGGCGATGAGAAAAAGGCAAAGACAAAAAATAAATGGCCATCCCGTGAGATAAGAAAAGAGGTAAGGCATCTCGCTAGGATTTGGGGCAATTCCATTGAACTGTATTCGAAAAAGCGTAGAGCTCTACGTGAAGTCGGTTGTCCCAATGGCGATGTCTTAGGAGATGAGAAAAAAGAGTATAAAGAGGGAGCCATAACTTATGTCGGGATCACAAAAGATTCCCTCGGGCTAAAACATAGAGATCTATGACGTGGGGAGTCGATCTTTGGCATAAGGGTGGAGGCGAGAGAGAACCAACGCTTAAGTCGGGACCGTGCAAAGTTTCCCCAAGGTTAAAACACAGAGTTTTGTGCCGGAGGAAACTGGACCTTGGCTTAAGGTTGGTAAGCGGTCCATACCAAACCACTCACTTAGTTTTTGTAGAGGGCCTTGGCGATATAAGGATAGGGTCGGTTGGATTGTACACATCGTTCCCACTAGTAGGGCTCGGCTATAGGCCTTTGCAAGATGAGAGGTGAATGCCATTTTGGATTGCATGCTTGATGAATGGTGTGAAAGCGTATCCTCCTTTGTTTTAATTCTACTTTTTAGGAGTTTTTACTTCCTTAGTATATTCCTTGAGTTGCATTAGTAGGGGTACATGACTAGCATATTTATTGCACGATATGAGAGATTTCACCCCCTCCGTTGGATTATACACTTATCTTGATTGACCATCGGATGAATTAAGTTATCATTAAACTTAGCTTGAAGGTATCCTTGACACTTATATGATCATGGTGATTAGAGCTTTCTTGTGGACAAGCAAGAATTAAAGTGTGGAAACTTGTGTTAAGTGTCAAAAACACCTAGTTTTAGGGTCTCATTTAGGTGCGTTTTGAGCTAATTATGATCCTTTGTGTACCATGTTATATATGTATACAAGTATGCAATGGCTGGATTATATTTAATTAAGAACATAATTATTTAGAAACCAAGACCTAACTTCTGAATACATTTATCTTCACATTAATATATAAAAGCAATCACGAAGCATCATACTCACTAAACTCATATACAAAACTGACATCCAGATAACATGTACCCGAAGCCATACAAGCTATGATTTCATGCTAATTTCTATTCAAACAGTTTACGTATCGAACATAATTTTCATATAGAACTTAATATCTACAAAGATCATGAATTACATAGCTACTATCAAAATAAAAAACCAAATTTTTAAGGAAAAGGTTTTCACATAAACACTTAGGAAAAATCAATTTTTTATTTGGGGTAAAAGGATTTTGAGTGTACATAAATCTTACCTGGATTCCAATGATACTGAAGGGGAGAAACGAAAAAGTGACTTGCTACTGTTGCCGAATTGAGAAAAGAGAAGAGAAGAGTATGGTGTCGCTAGTGAAGGAGAGGAGGGTTTTTTTTTTTTTTTTTTTTTTTGTTTTTTAGGAGTCTACTGATGAAGATCAAAAGCAATTAGGTTTCTTTTTATTTCTTTTCCCCAGGTGGTGTGTTTTTGCGTTTATTAACAAACCAATATAAATAAATAAATAAATAAATAAATATATATATATATATATATATATATATATATATTAACATATGTACGTAAGTAAATATGTATATACTTATAGCAATCTGTAACATATCTATATAAATATATGTATATTAGTTTAAGAAATTAGGAAATTAGTTATTATATATTAAGTTTAGAACTAAACTAGAACCATGAAATAATAATAGTAAACTATTCTAAAAGATATTAATATCAATCTAATATTAACGTACAAAAATAACCGGGGTATCATACTCTACCCCCTTAAAAGATGCTTTGTCCCCCAAGCACAACCATAGGAAAATACCGGGTATCACAATCTTACCCCCTTAAAAGATGCTTCGTCCCCGAAGCATAACCATAAGGCAACACTAAAAAAAGCAGACTTGACTAATAGGGAACTGAAGAGACTTAAACTTAAGCTCAATACACCATAATAAAGAGAAGGTATTACATTCTCCCCTCCTAAGAAATAAATTTACGTCCCCGTAACTTACATGCGAACTCATGCAAGTCCTTACCAAGATATAAGCTCATCAACAATCAAGAATAATCCAACAATCTCAATTAAGATAAATAAGAAAATATGTTGCCAAATAAAATCACAACTATTTTATCACATAACAAATAACGAAATAATGCACCTTGATCAAATAATTATGCAACAGTATGCAAAGTCTCTCATTCTCACAACGATTTTCAAAATTTTAAATTTCTAGTCAATTTTATTCCTAAAGTCTCATAAATCTAGGTTCTATGGCTCCCAAAGGTTTGTACCGCTCTGATGCCAATTTGTAACACCCCATTTCCAAACTAGAGAAACTCTTAAAAATACATACAATTTTTTTTTTTTTTTTTTTTGAAAACGAATGCAATTGCGAAAGCGAATATAAAACTAAAGAAACGGAGAGTCCTACCACCACGCTCAGGTATTTCTCTATACTCAAATGCTAAGGCTAAAAACAACACTACTAAAAACAACCCAGAACTTGTTGGAAAAAGTATGCTTTTAATCTGTAATACATTTGAGATACAACAATAATACAGAATACAATAGGGAATAAAAAACTGGATCATTTGATATCTTCAGGCGTGTAATCACTTTCCTATAAGCTTTAAATCTCCCTCTATAAAAGCAACAAGGTTCAAGATTTAATCTTATGGGATACAAGAAGATGAATGAAATTCTCAAGTTGCTTTGTTTGAGAATTTCTTGTAGAATTGTAAGCCTGCGAAATGTCTTGGTTTCTTGCAAGTCGATTGCCTCCATCAATTGCCTATTTTCTTTTCTCTGCATTCTTCAGATGTTTCTCCAGATATTTATATAAAATAAATATAGCAGTTAGGAGAAGTTACATGGAAGTTATAGGGATTCAAAAACTCTAACTTCCATAAGATATATCTTATCTGATATATCAGGCATGAGAAATATATATAATTTAATATTATATATATTCATATGATACGGACCTTCGTAGGTTCATGCACTGCATACAAAATAGCAACGTTAAATATATATATATATATATATATATATATATATATTATATTCATTATTCATTGCATGTTAACATGCAAAATGAATAAACATATAATATATATATATATATATATATATATATATATATATATATATATATATATAACTAGTCATGCATGCAGTACATTCAAAACAAAAGAAAGAAGTGAAAGCCATCTTTCGTTAATGTATATATTAATACTTGTTATGCATGTGAACTTTCATTATTTTCATTTGGCCGAAAGGAGCCAAATAGCCGAAAGTTCATCATACGAAAGTTCATCATATAGCCGAAACTTCATATAGCCGAAACTTCAACTATACGAAAACATATTTCCCAACTTAGTTTCTATCAAACTAAAATAATATTTATAACTCCACAACACCAAATATTATTTAAGCTTTTCATGGTAGTCCATCTGAAATATTAATCTCCATTACTATATAAATCTCCAACATTCCTCCTCTATTTATATAGTAAAGACTAATACTTTACCAAGATAAATCCAAAACTCATGCATAAATGAAAGTGTCTTAGAGATTGAACTTTCACTTAGTGTTATATGCGTTACATTAATTCGGATTGCAGTGATGGACGAACCTTGAATCACGCAGTCTCTTTGAAGAAACGTAGATATAACACACACAAGTTTTACAGTCATTACAACTCACTGTAACTTGACACTATAAAGGCCATGTGTCCGTATCCATTAATGAGCACGTACCAAGTAAAGCCCAAACTTGTTTGAAGCGGCCACACTTCATGCTCACAGAGGCTAATCTTTTATTTCATGCACTGCATCTTTCATTTTTTTCAAAAGATCAGTTAAGAGTAAAAACTCATCCCTACAACAATGCAAAACCAAGCATCACCTTTTCTTTGGATACAATTTTAATTAAACTTTTGATGCTTGCAAATCACAAAATGAAGTACTCATCTACATTGAACTCAAGGTCTAACGTAATAACTTAGACGTGAGTTGAGCTTTCCTTCACTTGCAATTTTAATTTAGGCTTTCCGTATCCCTTCCGATGAACCATGTCCCTTGCAAGGAATCTTGCAAACGGATCCGTTAAAATAAACCGGGACCGTACAAAGTCCAATGCTACAACACCATAACTTAGGAGCTCCCGCACATAGCTATATCTCATGCCTATGTGTCTTAACTTGCCATTATAACTTATTGTTATATGCTTTGGCCAGTGTAGTAGCGCTGTCACAATGTACTAAAACTGGGGACATCGGTTTTAGCCAAACCGGAATCTCAATGATCAAATTCCTTAGCCAATCAACTTCTTGCATGTCAAAGCCAACACACAAAATTCAGATGCCGTAGTTGAAAAAGCAACTTTGCTTTTTTATAAACCCATAAAACAACACCTCCTCCAAACAGAAATATCCATCTGCTAACTGAGGAACAAGTTTCATGATTAGACTTTCAACTGACATTAGAATATCTTTCCAGGATGGAATTTTCTATTAAATATACTAAACCATAATTAATAGTTTTATTCAAGTATATCAAAATTCCTTTCGATCCCATCCACTTAGCCAACTGAACATGATGATAGATAGAATTTTAATATTCTATTAATGATCTGGAGAAAATGAGAAATAAAATATTCAATTGATTATACCGAAACCCACTTAATAGTTAATAGGTTCCTAGTCAATAAATATTTATATCCTGCAAACTCTACAACCAAGAATTTCAATCATCATGTTGAACTTATTAGCAGTGAAGACTCCTTAAAATAAGAATTCAACCTCCTCCATTTGAGACATCATCAAATTTGGAGAATAAACCTCCTCCATCCAGAGACATCAACCATTGAGAATAGACCATTTTGATTTTAAGCTTTTAACTTTTTATGTTTCTTGTAAACCGAAGAATCATATCATCTTAAATCAATCCATGATTTAAATTTGGAATTCTTTTCACTACTAATTCTCATACTAGATAAACCAGTAAACTTTTTGGCTTTCAGAATTTAACACATTCTCAATATGAGAAACTTTGTGTTAAAGGCATTCATAAATTTTATGAATTTCATTATGCATACTTCATGCATAAAACTTTCTACATGCCTTCATTAGAAATATACTAGAATATTTTGAAGGCATTTCTGTCTTTATTAGAAATATTAATAACATAATATTTCAAAAACTTTCACAAGGATAAAAACATCTGTGTGCTAAAATACCAATATTTCATGCATGAAAAAATAAAACTAATTTCATCTTATCATTATGCAACTCTGTATCCATGCAAATGATACCATAAATATTTACAACACCAAACTACACCAAATTTGACAATATACAGCACACCAAGATCCAACATATTATACATGTATCTTGTATACTATGCATGCAACCGAGACAGAGCCTCAATATAAAAATATTTATATACATGCATAAACATATCATTGTACTGGTAGGCTATGCAAAAACTCAAAAGAATCGTATGCATACCTTCTAGACAGAAACCAGAACTTAACTAGTAAGTAAAATAAAACTTACGTACATACCGAGGCCGAGACAAATATAAAGAAGGTAATGCACCGATCTCATCCTGTAACTTGTATCTGCCTTGATAATTCATATCTTCCGGCCTTTGATGCGCTAAAACCACACACCCACTCTAGGGAAGTACAGATCCGGCTAACAAAATGATTTATTTAAATAAAATCATTTTACACATCTCACTAATCATCTTTGCATCATTTGATGCCCCATGATTTTAAGTGAAGATGAAAACAAAAACTGCACAACATGCATTTAATCCACATGTACACAGCATGTCATGAATAACATGCAAAATCTAAACAAAAATCTTCTTGTACATAAACAAAAGACAAACCAAAAAGTGATTTATGTCATCCTCCCATCACCATATTCGAAATCTCATTCCGAAAAAATTACCGTAATGGGAAACTGTTCTTTCACGCCAGACATCTTGACTTCAAAACTTTTAAGGCAAGACCAATGATCACAGGTTTATAATTTTAAAGCTTATAGATTGTTTGGAAAAAGTATGCTTTTAATCTGTAATACATTTGAGATACAACAATAATACAGAATACAACAGGGAACAAAAAACTGGATCATTTGATATCTTCAGGCGTGTAATCACTTTCCTATAAGCTTTAAATCTCCCTCTATAAAAGCAACAAGGTTCAAGATTTAATCTTATGGGATACAAGAAGATGAATGAAATTCTCAAGTTGCTTTGTTTGAGAATTTCCTGTAGAATTGTAAGCCTGTGAAATGTCTTAGTTTCCTGCAAGTTGATTGCCTCCATCAATTGCCTATTTTCTTTTTCTCTACATTCTTCAGATGTTTCTCCAGATATTTATATAAAATAAATATAGCAGTTAGGAGAAGTTACATGGAAGTTATAGGAGTTCAAAAACTCTAACTTCCATAAGATATATCTTATCTGATATATCAAGCATGAGAAATATATATAATTTAATATTATATATATTCATATGATACGGACCTTTGTAGGTTCATGCACTACATACAAAATAGCAACGTTAAATATATATATTATATATATTCATTATTCATTGCATGTTAACATGCAAAATGAATAAACATATAAAATATATATATAACTAGTCATGCATGCAGTACATTCAAAACAAAAGAAAGAAGTGAAAGCCATCTTTCGTTAATGTATATATTAATACTTGTTATGCATGTGAACTTTCATTATTTTCATTTGGCCGAAAGGAGCCAAATAGCCGAAAGTTCATCATACGAAAGTTCATCATATTGCCGAAACTTCATATAGCCGAAACTTCAACCATACGAAAACATATTTCCCAAATTACTTTCTACAAAACTAAAATAATATTTATAACTCCACAACACCAAATATTATTTAAGCTTTTCATGGTAGTCCATCTAAAATATTAATCTCCATTACTATATAAATCTCCAACAGAACTAATACTAGTTCATTAAGTGTAACATTACAATTGTCTAGACACAACTTCTTAATTAGCTAATAAAAATAAATATTCAAGGCACTAAAAGTTGAATCGCTCTCATGCTCGAAATGTCATGCAAGATGTACTTGCAAAATAACTAAAGATGGGACAAACTCAGCATACAAGAGCTGGTAAGACTTACCCCACCCCGTAAAACATTTTAAAGATAGCATATAACACCTTGGAGCACATAATTCCACATTAACCCCTTATTCACATTATACTTGCAATATTCCCTCCTACCATTTCTTCACATTTAATCACCAATTACCAAGTCAACCACATAATAAGTATAAATTATAATTTCATATAACATTCCAGAATTTACCATATCATCAATTAATTTAACATAAAATGTCATAACTTCCACGTTTGACCACTTTCCTCAATATTAGGATTTAATACTTTATTTACCACCAAGTCAATGAGGAGGAAAAATACAAGGCAAGAGCCATTACTTCGGCCCCAGTGACCAAAACCAACAAACCAGAGACCAACCCAGTTGGCTCGAGATCAATCCCTTAAGTATGCATACCCCAATTGAGAGACCAACCCCAATGGGTAGAACGAACTCGATTGTGAGAGACCAACCCCACAAGGTATATAATAACAATCCAGAACCAAATGCGAGAGACCAACCCTACACCGGTATACCATAGTAATCCACAATCAAGTGTGAGAGACCAACCTCACAAGAAAAATCCAAGTATAAATCCTCCATGACCAAAGTAAATTTAATATAGTTTTTATACTACTTAATTTTGTAACAGAATACATAAACACACGACATACACGTCAATATATATTACATACATAGAAGATTAAATATCCATACAGTACAAAACCAACTAAGAATTAAACTTCATCATTATTATATATAGGCACAACATACATATATCGCACACTGCACAATTATGAGGAACACAATATATTACTTAATATTTAGATATATGTACTTACAGAACACACAGAATCACCTCCCATCATTATGAAGGCATATATATACGAACATATGTATACAAGTATGCAATGGCTGGATTATATATAATTAAGAACATAATTATTTAGAAACCAAGACCGAACTTCTGAATACATTTATCTTCACATTAATATACAAAAGCAATCACGAAGCATCATACTCACTAAACTCATATACAAAACTGACATCCAGATAACATGTACCCGAAGCCATACAAGCTATGATTTAATGCTAATTTCTATTCAAACAGTTTACGTATCAGACACAATTTTCATATAGAACATAATATCTACAAAGATCATGAATTACATAGCAACTATCAAAATAACAAAACAAATTTTTAAGAAAAAGGTTTTCACATAAACATTTAGGAAAAGGCAATTTTTGATTTGGGGTAAAAGGATCTTGAGTGAACATAAATCTTACCTGGATTCTAATGATACTGAAGGGGAGAAACGAAAAAGTGACTTGCTACTGATACCGAATTGAGAAAAGAGAAGAGAAGAGTATGATGTCGGCTAGTGAAGGAGAGGAGTTTTTTTTTTTAGGAGTCTACTGATGAAGATCAAGAGCAATTAGGTTTCTGTTTATTTCTTTTCACCAGGTGGTGTGTGTGTGTGTTTATTAACAAACCAATATATATATATGTATATATATATATATATATATATATATATATATATATATATATATATATATATATATATATATATAAGTTAATATATATATATATATATATATATATATATCTATATATATATATATATATATATATATATATATATATATATATATATATTTGTTTAAGAAATTAGGAAATTAGTTATTATATATTAAGTTTAGAACTAAACTAGAGCCATGAAATAATAATAGTAAACTATTCTAAAAGATATTAATATCAATCTAATATTAACATACAAAAATAACTGGGGTATCACACTTTTCCCCCCTTAAAAGTTGCTTCGTCCCCGAAGCACAACCATAGGAAAATACCGGGTATCACAATCTTACCCCCTTAAAAGATGCTTCGTCCCCGAAGCATAACCATAAGGAAACACTAAACAAAGCAGACTCGACTAATAGGGAACTTAAGAGATTTAAACTTAAGCTCAATACAGCATAATAAAGACATGGTATTACATTCTCCCCTCCTAAGAAATAAAGTTACGTCCCCGTAACTTACATGCGAACTCATGCAAGTCCTTACCAAGATATAAGCTAATCAACTATCAAGAATAATTCAACAATCTCAATTAAGATAAATAAGCAAATATGTTGCCAAATAAAATCACAAATATTTTATCACATAACGAATACCGAAATAATGCACCTTGATCAAATAATTATGCAACAGTATGCAAAGCCGCTCATTCTCACAACGATTTTCAAAATTTTAAATTTCTAGTCAATTTTATTCCTAAAGTCTCATAAACCTAGGTTCTATGGCTCCCAATGGTTTGTACCGCTCTGATACCAATTTGTAACACCCCCATTTCCAAACTAGAGAAACTCTTAAAAATACATACAATTTTTTATTTTTTTTGAAAACAAATGCAATTGCGGAAGCGAATATAAAACTAAAGAAACGGAGAGTGCTACCACCACGCTCAGGTATTTCTCAATACCCAAATGCTAAGGCTAAAAACAACACTACTAAAAACAACCCAGAACTAATACTAGTTCATTAAGTGTAACATTACAATTGTCTATATTCAACTTCTAAATTAGCTAATAAAAATAAATATTCAAGGCTCTAAAAGTTGAATCGCTCTCATGCTCCAAATATCATGCAAGACGTACCTGCAAAATAAATAACGAAGGTACAAACTCGGCATACAACAGCTGGTATGACCTACTCCACCCCGTAAAACATTTTACACATAGCATATAACACCTTAGAGCACATAATTCCACATTAACCCCCTATTCACATTACACTTGCAATATTCCCTCCTACCATTTCTTCACATTTAATCACCAATTACCAAGTCAACCACATAATAAGTATAAATTATAATTTCATATAACATTCCAGAATTTACCATATCATCAATTAATTTAACATAAAATGTCATAACTTCCACGTTTGACCACTTTCCTCAATATTAGGATTTAATCCTTTATTTACCACCAAGTCAATGAGGAGGAAAAATACAAGGCAAGAGCCATTACTTCGGCCCCAGTGGCCAAAACCAACCAACCAGAGACCAACCCAGTTGGCTCGAGATCAATCCCTTAGGTATGCAAACCCCCATTGAGAGACCAACCCCAATGGGTAGAACGAACTCGATTGTGAGAGACCAACCCCACAAGGTATATAATAACAATCCAGAACCAAATGCGAGAGACCAACCCTACACCGGTATACCATAATAATCCACAATCAAGTGTGAGAGACCAACCTCACAAGAAAAATCCAAGTATAAATCCTCCATGACCAAAGTGAATTTAATATAGTTTTTATACTAATTAATTTTGTAACAGAATACATAAACACACGGCATACACGTCATTATATATTACATACATAGAAGATTAAATATCCATACAGTACAAAACCAACTAAGTATTATACTTCGTCATTATTATATATAGGCACAACATACATATATCGCACACTGCACAATTATGAGGAATACAATATATTACTTAATATTTAGATATATGTACTTACAGAACACACAGAATCACCTCTCATCATTATGAATTGAAGGCATATATATACGAACATATGTATACAAGTATGCAATGGCTGGATTATATATAATTAAGAACATAATTATTTAGAAACCAAGACCTAACTTCTGAATACATTCATCTTCACATTAATATACAAAAGCAATCACGAAGCATCATACTCACTAAACTCATATACAAAACTGACATCCAGATAACATGTACCCGAAGCTATACAAGCTATGATTTCATGCTAATTTCTATTCAAACAGTTTACGTATCAGACACAATTTTCATATAGAACATAATATCTACAAAGATCATGAATTACATATCAACTATCAAAATAACAAAACAAATTTTTAAGAAAAAGGTTTTCACATAAACACTTAGGAAAAGTCAATTTTTGATTTGGGGTAAAAGGATTTTGAGTGAACATAAATCTTACCTGGATTCCAATGATACTGAAGGGGAGAAACGAAAAAGTGACTTGCTACTGATACCGAATTGAGAAAAGAGAAGAGAAGAGTGTGATGTCGGCTAGTGAAGGAGAGGAGTTTTTTTTTTTTAGGAGTCTACTGATGAAGATCAAAAGCAATTAGGTTTCTTTTTATTTCTTTTTCCCAGGTGGTGTGTGTGTGCGTTTATTAACAAATCAAAATATATATATATATATATATATATATATATATATATATATATATATATATTAACTTATGTACATACATAAATATGCATATACTTATATCAATCTGTAACATATCTATATAAATATATGTATATTAGTTTAAGAAATTAGGAAATTATAGTTATTATATATTATGTTTAGAACTAAACTAGAGCCGTGAAATAATAATAGTAAACTATTCTAAAAGATATTAATTTCAATCTAATATTAATATACAAAAATAACTGTGGTATCACACTTTACCCCCCTTAAAAGTTGCTTCGTCCCCGAAGCACAACCATAGGAAAATACCGGGTATCACAAATCTTACCCCCTTAAAAGATGCTTCGTCCCCGAAGCATAACCATAAGGCAACACTAAACAAAGCAGACTCGACTAATAGGGAACTTAAGAGACTTAAACTTAAGCTCAATACAGCATAATAAAGACATGGTATTACATTCTCCCCTCCTAAGAAATAAAGTTACGTCCCCATAACTTACATGCGAACTCATGCAAGTCCTTACCAAGATATAAGCTAATCAACTATCAAGAATAATTCAACAATCTCAATTAAGATAAATAAGCAAATATGTTGCCAATTAAAATCACAAATATTTTATCACATAACAAATACCGAAATAATGCACCTTGATCAAATAATTATGCAACAGTATGCAAAGCCTCTCATTCTCACAACGATTTTCAAAATTTTAAATTTCTAGTCAATTTTATTCCTAAAGTCTCTTAAACCTAGGTTCTATGGCTCCCAATGGTTTGTACCGCTCTGATGCCAATTTGTAACACCCCCATTTCCAAACTAGAGAAACTCTTAAAAATACATACAATTTTTTATTTTTTTTCAAAACAAATGCAATTGCGAAAGCGAATATAAAACTAAAGAAACGGAGAGTGCTACCTCCACGCTCAGGTATTTCTCTATACCCAAATGCTAAGGCTAAAAACAACACTACTAAAAACAACTCAGAACTAATACTAGTTCATTAAGTGTAACATTACAATTGTCTATATTCAACTTCTAAATTAGCTAATAAAAATAAATATTCAAGGCTCTAAAAATTGAATCGCTCTCATGCTCCAAATATCATGCAAGACGTACCTGCAAAATAACTAAAGAAGGGACAAACTCAGCATACAACAGCTGGTATGGCTTACTCCACCCCGTAAAATATTTTACACATAGCATATAACACCTTGGAGCACATAATTCCACATTAACTCCTTTTTCACATTACACTTGCAATATTCCCTCATGCCATTTCTTAACATTTAATCACCAATTACCAAGTCAACCACATAATAAGTATAAATTATAATTTCATATAACATTCCAGAATTTACCATATCATCAATTAATTTAACATAAAATGTCATAACTTCCACGTTTGACCACTTTCCTCAATATTATGATTTAATCCTTTATTTACCACCAAGTCAATGAGGAGGAAAAATACAAGGCAAGAGCCATTACTTCGGCCCCAGTGACCAAAACCAACCAACCAGAGACCAACCCAGTTGGCTCGAGATCAATCCCTTAGGTATGCATACCCCCATTGAGAGACCAACCCCAATGGATAGAACGATCTTGATTGTGAGAGACCAACCCCACAAGGTATATAATAACAATCCAGAACAAAATGTGAGAGACCAACCCTACACCGGTATACCATAGTAATCCACAATCAAGTGTGAGAGACCAACCTCACAAGAAAAATCCAAGTATAAATCCTCCATGACCAAAGTGAATTTAATATAGTTTTTATACTAATTAATTTTGTAACAGAATATATAAACACACGGCATACACATCATGTGGGGATATAGCTTCCCGTCGGTTGTGCGGTGTAGATCTGAGCCGTTGATCAAATCTAAATCAACGGCTCAAATCAATGAAAATTTTTAAAAAAAAAAACGCGTGTTTGGAAGAAAGCCGCGCACCTTAACTATTAGATCTTAAGCACAAACTCACGCACATTAAGTACAAAACCCACACACATTAAGTACAGACTCACACACATTAAGTACAAAATCAACGCACATTGTTGGACAAGAAGACGCGCTTTTGGTAGACGCTTTTGGTTTTGGTAGACGCTTTTGGTCATTTAGACGTGATGCATGCTTCTTCATCCAACACACATTAAGCACAATCTCACGCACATTAAGCACAATCTCACAATTATTAACTCACAGACTTTAAGTTTCAACAACTCTGACATTAAGCACAAACTTACGCACATTAAGTATAAAACTCACGCACATTAAGCACAAAACCCACGCACTTTAAGTATTAACTCTCAGACTTTAAGTTTTAACAACTACTCACGTTAAGCACAACCCCACGCACATTAAGCACAAACCTCACGCACATTACCCACAAAACTCATGCATCTTATATACAAAACTCACGCACATTAATCACAGATCCGCTCACCTTAATTTTGACCTAGATGCAAAAATTACAATATTACCACCGCGTCTTTTTTAAAAATTTTGGTAATCCTGGACGTTTATTTAAGCGAGATGAATGGCCCAGATTAAACCGCACAACCGCACCTGAACACCCTAACCGCACCAGAACCTAATTCTATATATATATATATATATATATATATATATATATATATATATATATATATATATATATATATATATATATATATATATATATATATATATTGATAGTACAAATATCCACGTGTATGTTGTCAAAGTACTAAATGAGTACAACCAATAATAATAGAAGGGGATTTTATTGATAAGAAGATGACCTAATACAATCTAAATGGTTATCCCGAGGGCCGACTGACAGCGGTCGGGCTGCTATGTAAATAACCTCTTGATCGTCCAAAAGTCCCTCTCACTATAGCCGCCGTGGGTACTTATAACTTTTGGCCGGAGACAAACTTCCGGCCTACCGGCATGTAACCCACGTAGCGTCCACGCGTCTTCACCCGGCGAGCCCTCTATGTCGACATACAACATTGCCACGTGCATCTCTTCAACATCTTTGTCTCTTCATAAGGTAAAGGCACGATAACTGGGAAATAACACCGGTCGGGAATCCCAGCGGTCGGGTCCGACCACCTTGTCTGAACGATGCCCGACCTAAAGATCCTGCATAAACAACAAGATGAACCCAACCTATGTCGGTCGGGATATATCCTACCAAGAGCCCCCCAGCCCGGGGTGTTTTGGACCGCTCGGGAGAAAACGGGACGGGATGGAAAGTCCTTGTCACTCGGGCTTAAATCCCGACCGGCCAGCTGTCATTTCCCCTGCCACCTGTCGATCTGCAGGCGCCTTGGGGTCTGTAACGGTCAAATCGCGCAAGTGGGTAGTTTCCCGCCAAAACGTTTCTTATAAATAGGCCTCTCCGAGGTTCATTTTAACTTTTACCACCCCGTGAGAATTGACCGGAGCTTCCCGAGCAATTAGCACAGCAAATCAATCGAGCAACAACCTTTTTCCTCCCGACCAGCTACACTAATTGGTAAGTCACTTCTTTCTCATCTTTTTATTTCCTCTTTTAAGTCTTTCTCTTATTCCTCACACAACGAACGACTATGATAACTCACTGACCCCGACCAAAATAACCGACCCCTTCCGCTGAACTGACCATCTCCTTTGTGAAGGGGATATGTCCGACTCAGATAGCCAGAACGTTTCGGTAGAGGAATCTTCGCCTGAAGTTGTTGAGGTCGTCCAACGACCGAGTAAAATCCCCGATCAACACAGCTCTTCTTGCTCAGAGAGCTCATCGGGGTCGAGCAGTTCAAGCAGCGGCAGCGATAGCAGCAGCAACACCTCGACGAGCAGTCGTGAATCACCGACCGAGCACGTTCGAGAGACGCCCACGAGAACCATCGGGGCTGATCATGGAGCTTCCACTTCTTCACGCGATCGGGAAGCCACACTTGATCCGGTTGACGAAGAACCGACCGCAGCAGCAGCCGCCGAGCCGGAGTTCGTTTTTCTCAACAGTGAAAGTGTCGACCACCAAGAATGTGTACTGACAACTCGCGAAGCGGCGAGGATCTCCGCAAGGCTAAGCGGTCGAATAAAATTCGATACCCGTAGGAGCCTAGGAGGAATTAAGGAGCGACACCAAGGGAAGTGGATCGGGATGCACTTCGATTCGTTGCAAGCCCCGATCTCATTTCCCTTTTCAGCCCTACTGACTGCGTTCTTAGGCTACTACCGGTTGTTGCCCACTCAAATATGCCCGAACGCCCAACGTATATTGGCGTGCTTCCCGCAGATCTGCGCTCGGCACAACGCCATGTGCTCGATGGAGCTCTTCAACTACATTTATACGGTCAAGCCCTTAGCGGCCAAGTATGGAGGCGGGTTTTTGGTAATACAATCCCGGGACCATCTTTGCTCGATCGACGACCTCCCGGGAAAAAATAGGGGGTGAAAGAATAGGATCTTCTCGGTCGAGTACGACCCATGGATCCTCCCGGTCGACCGGACTTGGGGAACGCACTATAGGAAGCAAGTGCAACCAGCCGAGACCCGGGCACTTTGCGAAGCAACCTTCCGAATTTCGTGCGAGTTCTACGAGTACAAGATCTTCCGGACACGGGAGGCTTACGACAACGCCCGGCTGCCGCCACCTCAATACGACCAAGAGCGAAAATATAAGCCCCGACCAACGGGCGTATCGATTGTCGTAGCGGCGCCACAAGCCAAGCCAACCGACGAAGGTCTAACATTAACCATTCTTTCCCGACCATTTCTTGCCGATCGTTTATTGTTTTAACCTTATTCTTTTTTATTGCAGAGATGGGTCTAGCTCGTGGCTTTCCCACCGCTAACACACCCCGAGCCCCCCGAGCAAAGATGACGCTCGGGAAAAAGGCTGTTGAGGCCGAGACATCGGCCGAGCAGGATGGCGTTAACGTTTCTGTCCCGACCGCTCAACCGGTCGGTGCTTCCACCGTGGTGCCGAGTGATATCACGGTCGATCCACTGGCCCCCCGGGTTCCCGCGCGATAGGGCAAAGAAAAGGCGTCCGTGAAGGACGTAGAAGAGACGGGCGCTCTTAAGCGGCGTCGCAGGCAAAGCCCTCTGACCGGGGTCGTCTCAAGTGGTGAGCAGTCTCTCCTCACCCGGCTAACCAATCTACAGCCGGTCGGGGAAGACAGGAGCAAATGGACGCCGGCACAGATAGCCGAGTGGGGTGCCCAAGACTTGGTCGAGGTTTTTTTTACTATCCCTTAACTTTATTTTTCAACTTTGATCGCTCGAGATAATCAATTGTTTTCACAGGTCTCCCGGGCGATTCAAAGTCTTCAGTACCGGGCGCTGCTGGCCAACAAGGCCGAGGCCCTGAAAAAGGTCGCCGAGCGGCGCGGGAAGGAGAACGCCGAGCTTCAAGAGGAACTGAAGGCGGCCAAAGAAGCCCAGGCGATCGCGGAGAAGGCCGCTCGGGTTGCGCTAAGGGAAGCCAACGAGCTAAAGACCTGGTTGGGCAATCTTGGAGGTTTGGCGAAGTTCTTGTGCCGGGACGAGCCTACGACTGACAAGTTCTTCCGAGAGCTTATGAAGAACAAGCTCGCGGAGGAGAAGGTGTGGTTGTTCGGCCACTGGGCCTATAAGTCCGGCCAACGGGCCATGCGGGAAGAGACCCGGTCGATCATGGAGGAGGTCTTCGAAGGTGATGACCTGAAGGCCGTGCTGGCCACTCTCCCGGATGAGGTTCCCGATCCCATCCCGATGCCCTTCACCGAGCCATCTTCCTCCGAAGCCACAGCCGAACCAAGCGCCGGCGAGAAGGCTAACGAAAAGGTCGTGTAGTCTCCGACCGATCTTGTAATTTTAATTTTTGTGAACTTAAACCGCTCGGGAGCCCGGTCCCATTTGTGCCGAGCAACTTTTCCTTTTGAATGAATGGAATTGTATGCTTCTTTTATACTTTGTCCGTTATGAACATTTTCAATTTTTGCGATCAATCGATCTGTACATAATATCGATCCGTAATCAATCGACCAACCTAATAATCCATCGATCAACCTATCAACCTAATAACCCTCCTTAGCCCCCACTGTCGAACACATGAGGAACGAATGAGTACGAGAGTAGTTAAGGTAGGTTTATCGAGCTCTGCTCTCCCGGATGTCCTGTTCTCCCGAGCGATGGCGTGACACGACAGTTCGCCGAAAATGAGCGATTTGTCGTTGGCGTTACAATCCGCCCGGATGAGATGTAGATGATTGTATAATCTGATAGGTTTTTACCCCTGTCGGTCGGTGCCAGTGAGGGGGTTGTACCTGTATCGGTTGTAACCGATATTTTTTTATCCCGGTATAATCGGGCAAGTTTAAGCGACATTGTGCTTGGTGGGCTTTCGCCCGACTGGATCGTTGATGCTGAATCTTGATCAGATGAATCACGACCAAAATAAATTGGAATTTAATCAAACTACTTGCTATTTACATATTTTGACAGTCGGTCGAGCCGCCGTGCACAGACAAGCGAGCAATCATCGAACGACATTGCAAACTTTATGCCCGTTCGCAGACGGACATATTGATACCTATTTTACATATACAACAAAAGATGAGCGTGCCCACTCGCAGGTTGAGCCCCCACCCCATCAGAAGTTTTATAACAAAGTCAGTGACGGAATAAGACCAAATTCTCGGAATTCCAAGTGCCATCGATTGCTCTCCCGGTCGTTGTTTCCAATCGGTACGTACCCGAGCGAACGACCGATGTGATTACATATGGTCCCTCCCAATTTTGAGCTAGTCTGCCCCCTTCCAAGGGTTGACTGGCCTCTCTTCGTCGTAGTACATAGTCTCCAACTTGGAAGTATCGTGGATGAACCCGCACGTCTTTAGTACTCTTCACCCTCTTTTGATACTCGGTCATGCGCCAAGCCACAATTTCTCTCTTCTCTTCAACACCATCTAGATCCACAGCCATAGAGTGCTCGTTCTCTTCCGCATTGTAAGATCGTTCTCTGGCTATCGGGATCCATGCCTCGATCGGTAATCGCGCTTCAGCACCATACTAGAGCGAACGGTGTTTCCAACGTTGCCTCTCTAGGGGTCGTGCGATATGTCCAAAGCACATACGGGAGCTCCTAGACCCAACTATGACCAGCTGAGTGTAGCTTCTTCTTCAATCCTTCCAAGATAGTTCGATTAGCATTTTCCACTTGGCCGTTTCCTTGCGGGTAAACCACCAATGATCGGATCGAAGTTGTCCCGATTGTTGCCAAGAAGTTCTGAAAGTACTGGCCCACAAATTGTCGACCGTTATCACTTATCAAATGAATGGGAACGCCAAACCGTGAGATGACATTCCGCCATAAAAACCTGGCACATTGCTGAGAAGTGATCGTGGCCAAGGGCTCGGCCTCAATCCATTTGGAGAAATAATCAATCGCCACGATGACAAAGCGTCGTCGCCCGGACAGCTGCGAAAAAGGCCCCAAGATATCCACCCCCCATCGAGCGAACGGGATGGCGGTCGTGACCGGTTGATAAAAAGTTGCCGGACGACCAGGCATCCGAGCGTACAATTGGCATGTTTCACAACTCTTAGCAAGCTTTTCACAATCTAGCTGAATGGACGGCCAATAGTACCCGATCACCATGATGCGTCGAGCCAGCGATCGACCTCCTTGGTGCGACGAACATATGCCCGAGTGTAACTCATTCATAACCAAGTCTGCTTCAAAAGAATTCAAACATCGCAACAAAGGACAACCATATGATCGTCGGTATAACCGTCCATCTTGCACCTGAAATCTTGGTTCCCTCAATTTCGCCTTTCGCGCCCGTTGTGGAACATCCGGCAACCGGTCATGCTGCAGGTATTCCATCAAATCGGAAATCCATGTTTCCTCAGCCGGTTGAATAGGGGTGACCGGTAAACGGTGAATACTGTGTCTCGGAATCACCAAAATCTGAGCAATCTTAGACATATGCTCGGGTGCGTCATGTGCTAGCTTCGACAGGATATCTGCATCAGCATTATCCAGTCGGGGAACATGACGGACAGTATATGCCCGGAAGAAATTCAATTTCTCCATCCCTAAGTCACGATAAGCTTGTAGCCGTTCTCCGTTGACCTCATAATCACCAAGGACCTGCCCGACCACCAACGCTGAGTCGGTCTGTGCCCGGATATAATCAGCCCCCAATTCCCGAGCGCATTGTAAACCGTTGACAAATGCCTCGTACTCGGCCTCGTTATTGGTCGGGGCAAATTGATACATTAAAGCATAATAGACCATAAACCCCTCTGGGCTCGTGATCACAACTCCTCCACCTGCTCCCTTCTTGCTACTTGACCCATCAGCAGCCAACGTCCACCAAGCCGCTTCAGGATCTTCTTCAACTGGAGGTTGAATTTCCTGAGCGGTGCACTCGACTAAAAAATCGGCCAAAGCCTGGCCTTTGATCGCCGGGCGCGGTCGGTAGTCTATTGCATATTGCGCCAGCATTAACGCCCACTTGACTAAGCGTCCGGATGACGAAGCGGTGCGGAGGACTGCCCCGATCGGTTGGTCCGTCAAAACACGTATGGCTCGTCCTTGGAAATAAGGAGCCAACTTCTTCGCCGCTGTATATAAGGCGTAGACAATCTTTTCTAGTCGGGAGAAACGGAGCTCGGGACCATGGAGCGCGTGGCTCACATAGTAAACCGGTCGCTGCACCCCCTCCAGATCTGTCCGGCATAACACCGCGCTAACAGCTCGATCGGATATGGCTAAGTAGACGTCAAGCTCTTCCCCGGGCTCGGGTTTAGACAGCACGATTGGAGACATCAAATACTCCTTCAAATAATCAAAAGCCGCTCGACATTCACCATCCCACACAAATCCATTGACCTTACAGAGCACTTTAAAGAAAGGTAAAGCGCGCTCAGCCAACTTCGAGAGGAATCTGCTCAAGGCTGCCAATCTCCTGGTCAATTGTTGGACCTCCCAGACGGTTGTGGGTGGTTGCATGTCGACGATTGCTTTAACTTTGGCGGGATTTGGCTCAATCCCCCTCTTCGTCATCATATATCCCAGGAATTTCCCGGTTTGTACAGCGAACGTGCACTTGGTTGGGTTCAAACGTAGCTGGTACGTTCGCATGATCTGGAAGCAGTGTCGGAGATCCCGAGTGTGGTCCGCTCGGTCCCGACTCTTCACCAGCATATCATCAATGTAAGCTTCCATCGTCCGGCCTAGCAGGTCCTCAAAGAGCATGTTGACCATGCGCTGATATGTTGCTCCTGCATTGCGTAGACCGAACGGCATGACCCGGTAACAATATAAACCATTAGGCTTGACGAACGCCGTTTTGCTCTCGTCTTCGTGGCTCATCATAATCTGATGATAACCTTTGAAAGCGTCCATAAAACCCATCAGCTCAGCCCCGGCCGTTTCATCGATCATCTGATGAATGCTCGGCAAGGGGTAGGGATCCAATGGGCACGCTTTATTCAGGTCGGTGAAGTCAATGCACATTCTCCAGGATGGAGGCTTAGGGACCAACACTATATTGGCCACCCACTCGGGATACGTGACCGGGCGAATGTGCCCGATCACGACCATCTTCTTCACCTCTTCACAAACAAACTCTCGGCGATCGGAGGACAAATGTCGAGTCTTCTGAACGATCGGTTTAGCGGTAGGGTCTACAGCCAACCGATGGCAAATAACCGTTCGATCAATCCCGGGCATATCCTCGGGCCCCCATGCGAATATGTCAGCAAACTCCCGAAGTATTGCTAACACCACCAGTCGAAGTTCAGGGGTAAGGGCCCGACCGATCTTAACCTTTCTCTCTGGCTAGTCCTCTGACAAAGGAACCTCCTCGATCTCTTTAGACGGCTCAGGTTGTTCTTTCCGGTCCTTAACGGCCTCCCTGATGATTGTGTTTACTCGGGAAGAACCTGCATCCCGCCGATTCACTGCTCGGGATTAGCACTTCCTGGCCTACTAAGCGTCACCGCGTAGAACTCCAACCCCAGCCGGGGTAGGAAACTTCATGCACAGGTGCGGCATAGATATAATTCCCCCGACCTTCATGATGGTCGGGCGGCCTAGGATCACGTTGTGGATGCAGTGAAGATTCACGACCACAAATTCCATCTCCATCTTGACTGACTTGGGCGAAGTTCCTAGCTCGACCGGGAGGACGATTTTTCCTTCGGGGTGAATGGTAGCCTCGGTAAATCCCAACAAGGGTACACCAGTCATAGGCTAACACGGAGGCTCGAACAATCAAGGAAATTACGGTGCACCCGGAAAGGTGTTCGTCATGAGCCGCACTAAGGCCGAACTTGAAAACGAAGGCAACTTCGATGAAGAAAACGTGGCCCCGGGAGACGAAGACCCCACAAACCAATCAGGATAAAACCAAGGGGACGAATTCTGTTTAGGTTGATTAGTGAAACCCCCTGTAATCACACCCTCGTAGTAAAATTACTTGTTTAGCTACTTCGGAATTATTATAAATAAAGAAACAAAATCAAAATAAATTAGCA
This sequence comes from Ipomoea nil, assembly GCF_001879475.1. NCBI lineage: Eukaryota > Viridiplantae > Streptophyta > Magnoliopsida > Solanales > Convolvulaceae > Ipomoea > Ipomoea nil. The sequence goes on from NW_017616542.1 coordinate 814,574, forward strand.
TAAAGGACTAGACGATCCCGAGAACCCATGAGTCACCAAAGTCAACATCCACTAAAGACAAAAGTCCAACAAGGGGTGCACAACAAAGAAAACTAATGCTACCAATAAAGATTGAACCATAAACCTCCCACTTGTAAGACTAAGTCTTTAACCACTAGACTATGAGTGTTTCTTGAAACCTCAAGGGAACACTCCCTTCTTAAACCCCTACAAAATCCCCAAAACCCACAAAACCCCCAAATCAAAAACCCTTCTTCTTCCTCCAAGCACACAACCTTCTCTCTCCCTCTCCTCACCTTCAACAAAACCGCCGCCACCCTCCTCATCCCCACAAACCGACCGCCACGCCACCAGCCACCACCACACTCGCCGCTACGCTCCCCGACGGCGAGCCACCACCACAGCGGCCGACGACACGCCACCGCCACGAGCCCAGCCGCCACCCGTCACCCGCCACGACCGGGCGTGTAATACTTTGTCTTTATTGTAGTGTATTGAACTTAAGTTTGAGTCTCTTGAGTTCCCTATTAGTCAAGTCTCCGTTATTCTTTATTGACTTATGACTATGCTTCGGGGACGAAGCATCTTTTAAGGGGGATAGAGTGTGACACCCCGATTATTTTTGATAATATTATTTGCTATTAATATCCGTCAAAATTCAAAATTATTTTGAATAATCCAAAATTATATTATTATTATTATTATTATATTATTTGATGTGACCCAAAATCATTTGAGACTAGTTACTATTATTATTTTATAGCTCTCCCTTATTTCTAAACATAATATAATAACTAATTTTCCTATTTCTTAAACTAATATATATATTTATATAGATAAATATGTTACGTGTATATATATATATATATATATATATATATATATATATATATATATATAAAAGTACCTAGACTAATTAGTTATTGTTAGCTAATGTATATATATTTATCCTACTCCCTAACTCAAGCGGTTGAAAACAAATATATACTATTGCAGAGTCCTATTATATATATAATTACTATAATCCTTATTCATACCAATTTTCCTAAACCTAAGTTGTGTTACTCTCTGACTCTCACCGTTTCCATTCTCCCAATATCACCGAACACAAAAGGGAAAAAATTCTACGTAGCTTTCTTCTTCAATTCAGTCACCGATTAGTCTTCTTCCTCATCAGTCATCATCAGGTTCTCTCATCTGTTCATCGTAGGATTTAATTCAAGGATTTTGTTGATTCTGATTCCAGGTAAGATTTATTTCTACTCAAAGTTCTTTTACCCCAAATCAAAACCCGATTTTCCTAAGTGCTTATATGTTAAACCTTTTTCAAAATCTTTCAAAGATTATTTTTCTCAGTATTTGAGAATATTTGTTATGTGATTTATGAACTTGGTGGAAATTGTGGTTAATCTGTAAACTGTTTAAATGAGTAGTAGCATGTAAATTCGTATGCGTATAAATATATAAATATGGTACTGTGCAACCTTAATCTTATGATGAGTGATCATACATATGAGTTTATGTGCATATATTTATAAATTGGTAAATGGTGGCTCCTACATGTGTATATGTTTTCGAATATCTGTATGTGTAAGTAAATCTATGTATATAACAATTATAATGTGTCCATAATAATCATACATCCTCCTGTAGTGCTTGTTTGTGTTTATATATATACGTTAGTATATTGTGTGCTTAAGTATATATATCCCCATTGAGAGACCAACAAGGATCTAACGGCAATATACTAACGTATATATATAAACACAAAGAGTCATAATTAGGGTCTGAATGGTATGGGTTTACTAATTCCATTTCTTATAGGATTAAGGGTTTGATTTAGGGATAAGGGTCAATGGTCTATGGTGGACCCTTCCTAATTAATTAAGGGAATTTAATTCTCTTTTTAGGAGTAAGTAATTAAATATTTAGTTTGGGTTAGAGGCCGTAACACGGGGTGTTACACTCGGCGGACACCGAACCTGCGCCTGCGACTCCGTGGCCAGCCAAGGGGTCGGTCGTCGCGCCCTACGTTTTGGACTCACTCCATGGCCACTTGTAGTCACCCTGACGGTCCTCTCTTGGCTCTATCAGCCCAGGTTTGCCCCACTGAACCTACTTGTTATACATAGGCTGCTAAGCATGATGAATGGCACAAGGCTATGGATGATGAATTTAATGCGCTCCTTCAGAATGAAACCTGGTATCTTGTCCCATTTCAGTCTAAAAGGAAAGCTGATGGGACAATCGATCGCTACAAAGCAAGATTGGTTGCAGAAGGATTTAATCAGGTACCCGGTCAGGGTTTTTTTGACACCTTCTGTAACAACCATTTTTTTCTAAAATCTAAATCCCGATAAACAAACTTAGTTAAGATAAATGATTATAACTTAGATAACTAAATAACCAACCATACGATAAACTAAAAGGGTATCACCGCCACAGTCACCACTCATGGTAACTGCACAGGCTACAAAACATCTATCAAAACTAGAGTCAAAATCTCTACAAAATAACATAACGTGGGGAACAAACCCCGGTGTCTACGCACCAACAAAAGGTAGTTCAAACTAAAATTGTCAAAAGTACTACTAAGGGTAGAAATACTCATCTAGTAACTACCACCATAAAGCTACGCACTAAACTATCATCGTACGCTCTCAAGAATTGGGCCCACCTGAAAGGGGTTATAAAACAAGTAGGAAAATAAATCCGTTAGCAATTAATGCTAAGGATAAAGCCACTCAACCCTGTAAAGTACTATAGATATAGGTTGGAAAACATTTTGCATTCACACATACTCTCAAGTATGAAATATAAGCAATCAAGGCACTTAGTCAACGAATCTCAATAGATATACATAAACACTTCTATATGGTCACAACCTATAACTCATATCAACATGCTATGACTCATAGCTCATACTTGAATACATTCACATACTATAAACAGATATAACCAACTATAGTCTATTATGCACTACTCACAAACAAACTGATAGATAAGGCAATAATTGAAGTTTAACAAGTAAAATCATGTTTTCATGATAACACGTATATAATGATGAAATTGTACTTCTCAAATGCTCTAAATGAAACATATGCTAAGTCATGTATGATACTTTACTTCTCATGTATTCAAATAAGACATGCTATGTCATGATGCAATTCCATAAGTAATGATATGATGCTGGATACATATATATGTAGATATATACTTATACTCTCACTCTTATTTGAAAAAGGTTTACTTTTACTGTGGAGGATCTCTGTCGAGTCACTTGACTCGTTTTTCTCTTCTTTCTTTCTTTCTTGCTTTCTTTCTGAAGATTCTCTTTTCTCTTCTTTCTTTCTTGCTTTCTTTCTAATGATTCTCTTTTCTCTTCTTTCTCAATCTTTCTCTTTATGTGAGGCAGGTACTCCGCCGTAGCGAAGCCCTAGCGAACGGTGCATCTCTTGCAACCGCCACATCCGTATCAACGGAACCTTAAACTCATGGGGGAGGTAGGAACTTCACGAATCATGAATGGACCTATCCGGGCTCGGCAAATCTGGTCGGCCTAATATTCATCTCGCCCACAGAACCAGTACTCGTGGTTCTTAATCTTACTTTTTTTCTTTCTTTCTCTATGGAATCAGGTATCGTACTTTCAGTGTGCACAGCCCATAACCGGGATTCCAAACCCAGCGGGTAGTATCCAACCTAGCAACTCGGGAATATCGACCAAGTTACTTCTAAATCAACTGTCGGTCCTCTGTGACGGTTTCATCTTGACGGATCTTTTCACTGTTTTGCCGGGTATCTTGCCGAATCTTTTCACTGTTTTGTCGGTTTCTATACCGATCTTTTCTCTTTTCTTCCGAAAGAACATAGTCCTGACGGGGCCTCCAAAACAAGGTTTTCCTCACATAATATAGATAGCATATATATCTCATGAAACTTCTTTTCTCATGCAAATAATCTCAATATGATGCAAGTTTCTCAATGCACATATATTTCACATAACTTCTCTTTCTCATTTTGGAAATCAATTTATCATGCAAACTTCTTAATACAAAAGATATAGATTTTCCAAAATAGATATTGGTTTTGAAATATGACTTAGACTTTACTTAGAGCCTCTAATGTTTCTTAAACTTGAAAATATGCCAACATGTTCTTTAACTATAAAGCTTGGAAAAACAATGCTTCATGCAAATAAATTCAATAACTCAGCAATTCATCTATCAAGGGTTAAACAGAGTAAAACATCACAACTACTCAAACATTCATATATTCATATACTAAGAATTTTCCCTTCACAGACTCATATTCACAGCAAAAAACAACACAGAGTCCAACTTTCATTCTTGTCTGCTAAACATGTTTCTAATCCGAAATCAAACAAGAACAACTCATACTAGCGCGTCGTAACAAGCCTGAGTGTCCGAGCCTCAAGGGCCCATGAATCCCGGTCCAAAATAGCACATGGCTGAGCCTCAGAGGGCCCAGCCTTCTTGAACTTGGCCTGGCGGGGCTTGAGAAGCCCCGCCACTTGGCTCCGCCAAGCAGCGGCTTTGGGTGACGGATCCAGCTGGGATCCGTCCCCATGGTCCGTTGCTCCATGGTCCTAGCCAGCGAATCCTCCCTAGGTCTGTTGGCTAGGGCCGTAAGGCAAATCTGGTGCACCAGATAATGTGCACCAGAGGCCTTCTTCTCCAAAACTTTAACACAGAGTTTCAAATAAATGCTTCCAGACCACAATAGATCAAGCATAGACATCAACAACACACAAACAACTCATCAACAAGTATTTTCTACCATTTATAAACATCTAATCTCAAGCTTCTAGCATTTATTAGACCAAAAATCTTAGTTTTGGAAATCCATGGTTTATACCTTGAGTTTGGTCTTCACTAGTGTTGATCCCCTTCCTTTCTTTCTCAGATGTTACCACCTTCACCACCTATTTTCCTCAAACACACATAAATACACACAAAGTTTAAGGCAATACTCAGAGATTGGGGGCAAAGATGGATAGTCTAAGAGATGAGATGAATGACTGGAGAGGATGAAGACAGAGACAACTTACTGTAACTTCTTCTTTCTCTTGGCAGATTCCTAAGGTTTGGAGTGGAGAGGCAAATGGAGGGGATCAGGAGAAATGCAATGGAATAGTGTTGTATTTATAGGGGTTCAAAACCCTAGGCGGAAGAATCATTGGCAAGGAGGGCAAAAGGGTAAAATAGCTTGTTCAAAATATCAGACATCCTCTTTGGCTTTGTAGAAATCATCAGGCTTCATCTATAACAAAAACTAAGGCTTAAAAATAATTTTACACAACTTTGGGGTCAAAATAGATTTTCTATAAGATAGTTTCTAGTTAAAAGATTTGGTTCAGGTTCCTCTCAGGTTTCACTCAGATTGACTTTTTGGGTCAAAACTTGGTACATAAATATACCCGAAACTTAGGATTTTCAAAATAGGATACTTCTTGGTGTTGAATTGATTTTAAATCTCGATTTAAAATATTTAATTCATACATCGTTTTCAGAAAAATTTTGAAAGAGTAAAAATAATTATTTTGGAATTTTATAAAATAGGATTCAGGAAAATAATTTTTGGGTTGTCACACCTTCAGCCTAGTGGTCAAACCAACTACTATCAGGTTACTTCTATCTTTGGCTATATCCTCTGGTTGGAATACAAAACAGCTTGATGTGTATAATGCTTTCTTGAATGGTTCTTTATCTGAGACTGTCTATATGAAGCAACCACCGGGATACATTGATAAAAAAATTTCCCAATCATGTTTATCTGTTGAAACGTTCCCTATATAGATTAAAGCAAGCCCCTAGAGCTTGGTTTAATCGCTTACATACCTTCTCGATGGCAGCAGGTTTTAAAGCTTCAAAAACAAATGTATAATTGTTTTACTACTCACAGGGTTCAGGTTTCGTTTATGTTCTTGTTTATGTTGATGACATTCTTGTAATGGGCAATGATCAAAGTCTAATCAACTCCCTTCTTGTAACACCCCCGATTTTATCAACATTTTTAAAACTTAAAAGAGAAAGATAAGCTAACTAATCATTCATTGAACATTAAGCGGAAGCAAGTCTAAATGGGGATATTATGCCACATCTTAAAGTACTAAAGATGCACAAGTGAAACATCAACACTAAACCAACATTCAGAGTATACGGCTCACAGGCCAAGCAACAACTAAGGAAAGGTAAAGCTACACTAACTAAGGGTCTCCACTAGCGCGCTCGTCATCTACTCAAAACCTGTAAAAGACAAGGAATGACACCCGATCAGCGAATAAAGCTGGTAACCCACCAATACGCGCTAGGTATCAATATAATTACATAGTTATAAACAAAACCATTTGGAACTAGGGAATACAGTATATAGTATTTGAAAACCATGAGACGAGACCACAATCAATCATAACACACTCTCAGCAAGGATCAAGACTCACAACTCAATCAATAGAGACCACAACATCAAATGACAACCACGACTCTAGATGCAACCTACCATGCACAAGGTAGAGTTCATCATAGACATGCACATAAGCAAGGAAATCCATCAATCACAAGATGACAAGTTTATGTTCCAACCTTATACCTTAGTACCACCCTTATGGCTACCCCCGGCCTTATCACAATTCAACCTGAATCTCCGAGTGCCACCCTGTACTTCTGAGTCCAACCTTTTCCCGGTCTTGGACCGTCGTCCCCCACCAATCTACACCACCAATCAGAATACCACCGATCTCAAGTACACGAGAGTACTGTTCAATTCATAGTAACATACCACCGATCTCATGAGCAAAGCTCGAGTAAAAAAACCACCCAATCTCATTAATATTCACACACAGTCATCATCATCAAGAAGACTAAGGTTTATCAATAGCCCCAATCAAGTATCAACAAAGGGTACAACGATTTGTACAAGATAACATCATAAGAATCAACCAAGAGATTTCAACAAAGACACGAGGCATTACTCAACAACAAAGGACTACAATCCAACATCAAAATGATTGGCAACACGAGTTGCCAATCCTCAACAAGGAGGAAAAAACCGTACATACTAGCATAACAACATCAAACTAGCATGCTCATCAAACGGGTAAACCAAAATGGTTCCAACGAAACTTCAAGACTCACATTAGCCCAACGAATCACAAGATTGGACCATAAGCATGATTCAAGACACCAAATCCTAACATGGATCCCTAACACATCGTTCTAGACATACGAAACATCAAGAAGACTCACAAAAGCTCAATAATTCAACAATGGGATGTCAAAACATCAAAAACCAAGAAGAAAAGGATCATGGGGAACAAAGCCCTGCAACCCACATATGTTCCCCGTGGGTGGGGCCACGGGTAGGCCCCCACCCGTGGGCCTGCCTGCGGGGTACACCCCACAACGCCTTCGATCCCCGCGGTTGGGGCGGCGGGTAGGCAACTGCCTGCCGTTCCGCCCGCGGGGTACACTTCCTGTATAACGTTTTCCCTTCGGGGAAATTCATCAACAAAGCCAAGTTCAAGTCCAAAACACCCAAAATCTCACACACAACAAAGATATGACTTGAACCCAAGAATAAGCCAAGCAATGGCATTCAAGAAACCTAAATACAAGCTCTAAACATGCATCGTCACAAGATCATACATCAAATCTCACAAATCACATCCGAACATCAATAGAAGCCAAGAAATATCAATAGCAAGCATAAAATAGGTTTGTAGAGCATGGGTTACCTTTGTAGACTACAACTTCTTCCTTTTCACTCTCCTAAGCCTCCTCTTGGAGTTCTTCTTCTCCACCAACTTCTTACACAAGCCAAAACACAAGAAAGATTCTAACTTAGATAAAGACACCCAAACGATGGCTAAAAACACTAAATAGCTATGAATCTTACCCTTTAGCTAGCATGAGAAATGAATGGAATGTCTTGCTAGGGATAGCTTGAACAACAAAACATATGTGAAAGGTCAACTTTACCCTTACTAAGGTTGGAAAGGCAAAAGGGTTGAGGTACAAAACATAAGGCAAAAGGTACACTTGATTGACTAAAGAGACTAGTCAAATTCTAGTCCCTCGACTATTAAATTTCAAGATTTTTAGAGAGAAATTACCAAGGAAGTCTAGGGTTAATTTCTTAATTAATCCCAATTAGCATTTAGATTTACGTGGTGTCACACTTCTAACTGCTCTATCATCAGCATTCAAGATTAGGGGTCTTGGTGAACCTGGTTTCTTCCTAGGGATTGAAACAATCAAATGTAAAGATGGAATTTTGCTCTCTCAACAAAGATACATGATAAATATCTTAAAACGTGCTGACATGACAGATTGTAAACCTCTAGCCACTCCTATTCTGCTTCTAAACCCACTGTCTCCAATGCGGATTTATATGAAGATGCCACACACTATAGAAGTTTGGCAGGTGCATTACTATATCTTACAGTTACCCGCCCAGATTTTTCCTTTGCTGCATGCGCCTACCGTCTCGCATTGGGAACAATTGAAGCGTGTTATAAGGTATGTAAAGGGAACTATCACTTCTGGTTTGCGAATTCAGCTATCAGTATCCAGAGAATTACATGCTTTCTTAGATTCTGGCTGTCCTCAAGATCGTAAATCGTCTGAACCGAGTATAAAGCTTCTGCAGTGGCTGTCCTCAAGATCGTAAATCGTCTGAACCGAGTATAAAGCTTCTTTTGCAGATGTTTGTGCCGAGGCTCCTACGAGAAAGGCTACGAGAAATGGTGTGATAATCTTGGAGCTACATATATGTTTGCGAATAGTATTCAGGGCCGGTCCCGTGCCTGGGCCCGGGCTTCTTGTGGATTGATCCCGGGCTAGGCCCGTAATTGTTATATTTTAAATATATTTTTTTTTATAAATTAATATATTTTGTTTGAAATAAGATTTGAACCCTTGACCTCATAATAATAAATTTAAATTCTATCCAATTAAGCTACTATAACCTCTTAATATATTAATACTAATTAATATATATATTATATACACATTACACATTAATTTATTTAATAAGTGTAAATGAAGGTTATATCCTTCATTTATGTCCATTTTTCCGTTACGTTTTCTTTATACATTATGCTATAAGAGTTGTACTATACATTATTTTGAACATATATACCCCTACCGTTATAACTTCCGTTATCTTTTCCACTATTATTACCATGCGCATGCATCCACTATATATTTTCTAATCTTCTTCAATAATAATAATAATAATAATAATAATAATAATAATAATAATAATAATAATAATAATAATAATAATAATAATAATAATAATAATAATAATAATAATAATAATAATAATAATAATAATAATAATAATAATAATACTAGTAATAATAATAGTAATAATAATAATAATAATAGTAATAATAATAATAATAATAATAGTAATAATAATAATAGTAATAATAATAGTAATAATAATAATAATAATAATAATAATAATAATAATAATAATAATAATAATAATAATAATATACACAATACATACACATTATATATATTAGAATTATATGTTAGTTATTTTCTAAAATATAAATATCAAATTTATAAAAATGTTTTAAATTATTATTATTATTATTATTTAAAATAATATAAATATCTAAAATCTAAATAAATCTAAAATTTAAATATAAAGTACTAATATTGGACACTTATTTTTGCGCATTGCGCATAGAAAATAGTCAAAATACTAGTTAAATGATGTTAATATACACATACACATTAATATTTTTGTTAAAAATAATATTTTAATTATTAATCTCAAAATAAAATTAACATGATTTTCTACTAAATTAAAATTTATAATGACATTAAATACATTTAAACTTGTAGTTTTGTACTATTAAAACTTTATATAAGACTTAATATTATTTGATAACTTATAAATATTATAAAATGTAGTATAGTTTATAAAGTTCATTTGATTTTTACTCACTAAATTATGTTAGAGTGATAAATTAAAAATTTATAAAAGACTTTTAAATTAGGTTTGCTTTTTAAGTTATGGAGAATTGTTGTGAGAAGAAGTAAGAGAGTGTAGGATTAAGAATTTTTGGGTGATAAAAATAAATTGGGTAAGGGTATTTATAGGGATAAATTAGTTGTGTTTGCCCGGGCCTCGAGTTTTTTTAAAAAGGACCTGAACCGGCCCTTAACAAGCCGGTTCCGGTTCGAGCTCAGGCCCAGGCCCACTTTTTTCCGGGTCGGTTCAGGGTTGATTCGACCTTAGCTTGAACCGCCCGTGGCCACCTCTAATTAGGACTGTATGTATTTGAGTTTGATTATGATTCTCTATCCCAGTTTCTCTAAGACTTCCTTCTTATATATACCTATAATCTATACATTATTCTATCTCTGTACATCATATATATATACATATATATATATATATATATATTGGATTGAATTGTATGATTTTACAATAGTAGTACTTCATATGTCCCATTTTATATGTCCTACTTACTATTCATTGGTCAAACCAACTATTTTCTCTATTTTCTCTTTATTTATTTTTTATAGTATATTTTAAATTTGATTTTTTGTGTGTTTTTTTTTTAATAAGGAAGGGGGATACCCTACATATACACACTATGTTTGCCTTAACTGAGATTTGAACCTTACACCTCCCACTTGGAGGAGCAACCCAATACCAATGGACTACAAGCCACTTGATATTTTTTGTGTGTTTAATAGTACTTTTAGTGTAGTTTCTAAATATATAGATTTTGTATACTAATAAATAAAATTAATATTATAAAAAATTGAATTAAAAATAATTGCAGTCAAGTCTCGTTAACCGAACCAGACACATAAAATGGGATGGGTGGAGTATTAATATTTGTTTGAATTGTCTAGGTTCTCTTATTAACCAATTATTAACTATATACTAGTATTTTCGCCCGTGCAATGCACGGAATGGATTTGTTGTAATATATTAAGAATATCTGGATCAATATATAATTATTTAAATTAGAACATCAAATATTATATAGTGCAATTGAAGGTATGATTTGGATCGTTTATGTATTTTTATGTTATCATTGCTTGAATTTGAGCTAATAATTGCTCAAATTAATAGCTAATGTGTAGATGTACGCATGCGGTGCTATAACTTTGGAGATTTTATTTATCATTGTTCAGTATTTTTATAAATTAGGCAAATGTGCACGTTCTCTAGCAACTCAGTTATAAGAATAAATTGATATCCTAATTCATTGGTATGGAAAATATATTTTTTGTCTAGATATATAGCAATTTTGTGATTTAAAAAAAAAAAACATAATATCACCGATTGTATTTATACATTATATATTTTTTATATAGATATATAGCAATTTTGTACTTAAGGTGCGTAAGATTTGTGCTTAAGGTGCGTGGGTTTTGTGCTTAATGTGCGTGAGTTTGTGCTTAAGGTGCTTGAGTTTTGTTCTTAATGTGAGTAGTTGGTAAAATTTAAAGTGCGTGGGTTTTGAGCTTAAGGTGCGTGAGATTTGTGCTTAATGTGCGTGAGTTTGTGCTTAATGTGATCCATTTTAAAATCTTAAGTGCGTGGGTTTTGTGCTTAATGTGTTTTGTTCTGTGCTTAAAGTGTGTGGTTTATGTAGTTAATGTGAGTGATTTGTGTTTTTAAGGTGCTTTGTTGTGTGCTTAAGGTGTGTGGTGATTTGTATCTGCGCCATGTTCATGCTTAAGGTGCATCCAACCGGACAACCGCACGAGAAGCATCACCCGTACCTGAACCATTCTCTCTCTCTCTCTCTCTCTCTCTCTCTCTCTCTCTATATATATATATATATATATATATATATATATATATATATATATATATATATATGTATATATATATTATTACGTTTTATTCTATGTTATAATTCTTAGGTTAATATTTTTATTATTATTATTAACAATTGATTACTTTTAGATATTATTATTATCACATATATTATTATTATTTTCCTGTCAAGTTCTGTTAGTATGTAATGACCGTGAGGCACAATAATAATATAACCATAATTAAATATTATCGTATTTTATTCCATGAGGCACAATAATAATATAACCATAATTAAATATTCTTGTATTCTATATTCTTCTAGGATTTCTATTACAGTCATTAATTATTTCATAGTTTACCATAATTACATAATTTGACCAATACAATGAGTTTGGGCAGGAAAATGCTAGAAGGAGGATTTTACTTTTAATTATATATAGATATAGATATAGATATAGATTTGAATTAGTATCAATTAAATTAATTTTTTTTAATATTGGTGGGCCGACGACCCACAAGACTTTGCAGGGCAATTTATATCATGGACCAGGGTCCACAAAATATTATGGATTCTGGATCGAAACGACGTGGTACAGAATTCATACTCGTATGGTATAAAATTTCATAACACAGGACATAAAAAATCACAACACAAGACATACACAGATGTTATATATTTACTTATTTTTCAAATCTGATTAAGTTACATAATTTGTATACATAGGCACATAATTTCACAACACAAGATACATAAATTCATAACATAAGACATCATTACTAATTTGTTTCAGATATAAAATTCATATTGTTATGATACTAAATTTCATAACACAAGATACAAAATCTCACAACATAGGACATACACATACACTAGGATCCACAGTGCACCGTGAACCCTGGTCCATAGTATAACGATTGCCTTTGCAGGGGTGATACAGGCTAGCATTTTCTATGCCTAACCCCACCCCGCAGATCCACTTTAACAATACTAATATGAGTTTTTTTATAATAATGCCATATTGTAATTTGTAAAATATTGTAAAAGAACAAAATCATAAAAATCAACCCTCCTAATGTGATGTAAAGATGGTAAACAAACTAAAAGTTTGATATAATACCACTTGAGGTCATTCAATTATAGTGGCATCATCACGTTTATTCCTAAATTTTAATTTAATCACTTGTAGTCATTTAACTTTTAAATTTAACCGCTCATAGTCCTTCAACTTTTAAGTTAACCATTTCACCCATGATTTTTCAACTTTCAAATTTTTAATCATACATAGTTCTAACTTTAATTTGCCATTACTTAAAGTAATGGAAGGATCATTGATAGTTAAAATTGAAAATTGAAGGACCATGCGTGATTAAATTTAAAATTTAGGACTAAACATGGTGATGACATTAGCCAATTATACTTGGAGGACTCTAACTTGTATTAACTCGTAAAATGTTTTATAACTATTGCTCAAGAGCTGACACCTTTTATCAAATACTCAAGTGGTATAAATCTATAATTTTAAGTAAAAAAAAAAAAAATATCCCCCACAAATTTAATCTCCAGTCTTTATAAAGAAAAAAAGTGTTACATTAAAAACACATCAAATCAAATCTAGCTAATAAAAAGCACTCAAGAAGTTCAAATCTAGCACAAGAAATAAACTAAGGCTATGATACCATGTAAAGTATTTAGTAAAAAAAAAAAAACTCAATATCTTATTGATTCCATGCATAAATTTTTATACAAAAATTATACAGAGATAAAAGATAACTCTGCAGTTACAGTAACAACCACAAAGACTAGTTCAAATAAGAAAACAAATAATAGGAACCCAATCGCCCGCATAAACAGCTCAACTGGTCATAAATGTGAAGTTTAAAAAGAATTACCAAGAATAACAACCTCTCAAAGTGAGGGAAGCTCCTTATACGCAGTATACAAAAGTCAACCCACACTAACATTAATATTTATCAACTATGTCAAAAAAAATATTAATAAAAATTAAATTTATAATTTTTTAGTATGAAAATCATGCTACCCACTCAATTATCTTTTTCAAAACAACTTAAGGGTTAGTGTAATTTGTGAAACATGTGGTGCTCATAAAACATTGTGCCATCGACCAAAATCCGATACTTTACTGGGAACGGGAAACTAATAGTCAAAAGGCATTGTCATTGTTGGGCAAAATGGGAAAGCATCTGGAAATTCCAAAGTCAAATTAAAGTTGCTTTAATACATAATCCTCGGACAATTCCCATGATTGCCATTAATTTCTATTTCCAACATTTTCCCACAAATTCCTAATTTAAGAATTTACAAATTTTTGTTCTTTTAAATATCAAGAAAATGGAATAATCGCGTGCATTATGAGTGTCACATTTTGAATATACCACGGCAACAAAATGGTGCAGTTGTTATATCATGGACTCTGGTCTTAAATTATGTATTTTTAGTATTAAAATTGTAAACTTTTAGAATATAAATTATGTTTTTAAGTTTTGAAAATTTGTGATTACAATACAAGCTCATTATAAATTGTGAATTTTTTTTTTTAAAAAAAGTAAATTTTAAACATTTAGTATGTAAATTGTATATATTTGGACCGGATTTCACCTTGCAAGGTGGACCCGGGTCCACAGAACAATTTGCCAAAATGGTGAAATTGGGCCAACAAGTGTAAACATAAATTGCATATTTTTGAGTTCCAAAATCACGTGCTCCAATTCATTTGTGCAAAATTACTAATAACATGTTGGAAAATATGTTAGTTGTGTTTGTTAAAAAATATTTTGAATGTATTAAAAGTATGATTGTGTAAAAATAAAGTGAGAATTTATAAATAATTCAACAATAAAGAAATCAATAAAAAAAAAAATGAATCGATTGATATGATTTAAAATGTGATCACAAATAATAATGTCAAAATCAATCGCAAGAATAAATGAGGTACAATTTTAAAGGTTTTAGTTGAAAGTTGCAACATTAATCCTACTACTAACTACCCTAGAAGCATAATGAATAAAGTTGGGGTACAAAATAATGATGTAGAAATGCTGTCACCGATTTGACCAAAGTCCAAAATTATGGTCACCAACTTCTATCAGTATGTGGGTATTTTATGACCTACTAGCTACTCATTGAGATTATAGTCCAAAGAGATTAAGAGATAATAAACTGTTGCTTAGAGATTATGAGTTGTTATTTTAGCTCATTTTTGTCAAAATTATCACTAATTATTGTAATGTTTTATGTCAAATCATATAATATTTCACTTTTGTCAAATGGAATGGTGTTACGGTTTGAGTTCTCAATAGTTGAGGTTTGACTTCTTTTTTTAGCGTCTTGTTAGCAGGGGAAGGCCAAGGGAATAAGGCATCTCCTTATAAAAGATATTGTTGGTGTGACTTTTTTATTATTATTATTATTTCGCTTCCTCAAGGATTTTTCCCTCCACTATATTAAATAAATAAAAAGTCATACATATTCAAATGTAGAAGGTCACCATGAGTTTGATTCTTGCCAACATCTCCTCATTCAAGCTCATTATAGAGGGTTTTTCTAATGTGATTTACTTCTCTTGTGTGATTTGTGGATAATTACATATGGTTGAGTTTACTTAATGCGCAATATCGTGAAGTGACTATACGGGTTTTCCTCGTCATAAAAAAAAAAAAAGTCATATATATTTCAAGTATAAACAACTTTACAATAATTTATATTATACAAATAAAATTGGGGACTTTACTCTATAAAAAAATATAAAACATTTTCATTTTTTTTAAAGCATATTTTCATTGATATGGCCTATAACCTTAGTTTTCCTTATTTTCATGGTTAATAATATTTTTTCTATATTAATAAAACATTTCTCTTCTCAATTATGAATTTATTTGCTAATACTTCGTAACTTGTTTAAGCATACTTTAACGTATATATTTATAGTAGTGCTTGAAAATTGTCACTACAAAGTACCAATGCACATGATAGTACTAATGTCAACAAGCATTACAATAATGACATAATATGACCTGTCTATATTAAGTTAATTTATAAATATAAATCATTTTCATATTATTATTTATTATGGTGTAATTTAATTAATTTTCTAGGAGAATTATTAAATATATACGGTTTATTATAATGATGATAAAATTTTAAGCCATATGTTTACAAAATAAAATAACTAAATAGTTTTTTTTTTTTAAATTAAAAATAATTTAATGTGTTTCAAACCAAAAAAAAAAAAAAAAAAAAAAAAAAAAAAAAAAAAAAAAAAAAACAGAATTTTTTTTTTTTTTTTGTGAATGCAAAAATCAGAATTTACTGTTGATTAATAAAAACTTGACATGTAAGCCTTTCAAGACCTAAATTTAAACCGATTTTTTAACAAACATTTTTTTTTTTTACATATTTATAAATATTGGTCAAAATTAAATTATATTCATGATATTAAAAAGTAAAGTAGATAACAGAAAATGGTCAAATAAGTCATCGAACTTTACTTAAGAAGTCAATTAGGCTCCTAAACTTTTTAAAGTAGCAATTAAACCTATCAACATTGTATTTTGGTACAATGAAGTCCAAAAACCGATTAGTCACCTGCTATCACAGGTCACTAGGGTTCTAGTCAACATTAATCCAACCAATTTCAACGATATTTCCGGTGAATCAATGGAGGAGAAGGCGACCCAGTGGTTGCCTTCTCCTCCGTTGATTCACCGCCACGGTTGCAGGTCACTTTATTGTCAAAAATATCGCCGGAGTTGGCCGAAATGACCATTTTTCCTATAATAACTCTTCTTTTTCTTTTTTCTTTTTCTTTTTTTTTTTTTTTCGTTTTTGGCACAACACTTAGCACCCAAAATTTGTGTATCAAAGGCAAATTAAATGATAACTAGACCATTCAAAAAAAAAAAATGATAACTAGACATGCATGAGAAAAAGATGCATGTACAATATAAAGAAGCCACATACATTATAGCTTGCTGCCTTCAGTTGCAAAAAGCAAAGGAATATCTTCTCTTTTGACAGATAATGTTGCATACCTTACACATCGATCTCATTGACATTGTCTTTGTGACCTCACTTACCATTTCTTGGTCCCTTGAGTTAATTAGACCCGTCGCATATCAATGTGGGACATTTATTTTTGTGTATGATACGTGCATATGAAGACTACTCTTTTTTTTAATATATATATATATATATATATATATATATATATATATATATATATATATATATATATACACACACACACACATACAAAGAGCAATTGAGACACAGAGTGAAAAATTAAAGAATTTCAAACATTATAAAAATACTCATTAAATATGAAACATAGTTAATTAGATAAAATGATTGGAATAAATCGCATACAATTTTTATTAATTTGATATTAATACGATGACACATACTTAAAACTTGTAAACTATATTGACTACTTCATAAAAAGTAGATTTTCTTTTAAAATATTTCTCATAATTGTATTACAAAACATATTTGATACCAATTCCATAATTATTGTACACATAACCCATTATAAATTCAATTGATAAGTTTTGAACTATAATCTCTAAAAATAACAATAGGCCTACTACCAACTAAACTACCTTAGTCTACAACAACAACAACAACAACAACAACAATAAAAATAATAATAATAATAATAATAATATTAGTATTATTATTATTATTATTATGAAAAACGCTCATATGTGGTCATGTCATTAGGTATGGTCGTGTGGTCGTATCTGGGTCGTTGAATCAGTTTAATCGAAAGGCAGTGGTAATTCTGAGAATTTTCGCGCGTTTTAGTAAGTGGGGGTGTTATGGTAATTACAGTGACCATTTATAGCGGGCGGGTTCCAGAATACACCAACAGTGTTGACAACATACACCAATAGTGTAATAAAACACACCACAGTGAAACACACCAATGGTGTATTCCCGTGTTATGGTAATTACAATGGCCATTTATAGCGGTCGGGTTCCAGAATACACCAACAGTGTTGACAACATGCACCAATAGTGTAATAAAACACACAACAATGTGATTTTTCCTATTCCGGTGTTTTATGACAAGTTTACCCTTACAGTTCTCTGGGTAGGAGAATGTGCGCGAAAATACTGGAAAAAATCTTGATTAATATGAATCATTAGATCTATCTAATCTAATGGTCTATAATTGACCATATGACCACACCTAACAACATGGCCACATGTGAGCGCTCCTCTTATTATTATTATTATTATTATTATTATTATTATTATTATTATAACATTTACTGTACACACACATATATAATGGGGGTAGGGGTGGGTGGGGGATGGGGGTCACTGCCCCTACTACCTCCCCTCTGGATTCGATCACTCCAGCATAGATTCATATTTATTCAAAAATCAATTTCTTGATATGATACAAATTTGAGAATTTATGTAATATTTTTCGTTTGCATGATATACAATTTTATTTTATTAATCGTTGCGGGAGGATACAATTAATTAAAGTTAAATGCATAAGTAAATCTATTACATTAATTAATTTGTTGGATTTTGTTAGTTATTACCTTTTTAAAAAAAAACTTTTTTAAAAAATATAAATGAATATATCGATCTAAACATAGTTAGATTAACTTTTTTTTTTTTTTTTTTTACAATTACAACTACAATCTTATAAGTACTCAAAAAAAAAAAAAAAAATTGCAATCTTATCAATGGATAAACTCTGGATCAACTACAATTAGATATAGCTAACTATAAATACCTCTCAACTGGTCATAGAGGTGAAACTTTGGAAGAATGACCAGGGATTGAGTCTCACCCGCGGCAGTGTGGGAGCAACCTCTCAAAGTGAGGGGGCTCCTTGTGCGCAGTGAGCACCGGTCTAGCCTCTGTGATTAATGTTCAGTTGAGTCACCATGATTTACAACCTCCCACCGCTCTGTCGGGCCGGGGTGTGGGGGCCCCTTAGGGTTGGGGTTCAGCCTTTTGAAAGAATAACTATGAATACCATTTATAGGCAAAACAGTGAAACACCCACAAATAATTAAACAAATAAATTTCATACTCGTAAATGTATAAGGTGAGAATTGAATTCTAAATCCTAAAATGAAGATTTCAAATCAATAAACAATAACTCATATTTCAAATCAACACACATAATCGGTGTCATTATTTACTTATATTATGCATCAATATATAGAAATTCAATTAAATTTACAAATCACTCAAATTAAAGATTACAATACTCAAACAAGTCGATAGAAATATATATATATATATATATATATATATATATATATATATATATATATATATATATATATATATATATATATATATATATATATATATACAAATTAATTAGACTGAAATGTTTATTAAACATGAAAAGTCTATGGTGCCAATAAGTAATGTGTCTCTGTTTGGAATTTGTATAAAGTACAATAGAGACATTGTAGAAATAATGTCTCCAATGCACTCTCTACTAATTATTTTATCAATCTTAATTTTTAAATATTTACAACTACATACAGGTGTATGATTATTATTATTATTATTATTATTATTATTATTATTATTATTATTATTATTATTATTATTATTATTATTATTATTATTATTATTATTATTATTATGAAACAAATTATTATTATTATTATTATTTAAAAAAAAAAAAAAAAGACAATATTTTTTTTTTTTTGAATGCTACTAGCTCTATTACATTGTAGTATCTGTTCATATACTTTCTCAACCTACTGAAACACAAAGAGCTAATAACGCCTCCACTGAGGCTCAAACTTACAACCTTCCAAATGGAAGTCCAACCCGGGTATCATTGGACCACATAGTCCTGGTAAAAAAAAGACAATATGAATTACATTAGATTGGTGTCATGTGTACTAAAATGTACTTTACATCATTTGAAAGCCGTGAAGGTAAAAGCCAAAATGCTAGGCTAAAAGTAAACTTGGTCTCATCTATACAGACCATCCGATTCATTTGGTGTACGTTATCCTCTTTCTTCCCCTTTTATTTTATTTTATTATTTTTCACGCGAATGTGATGGTGTTCAATGTTTATTTTTAGATAAGTATTTTAAATATATATATATATATATATATTAATACAAGATTATATAAGAGATATTTATGCATTGATAATTGAATGTTGAATTTGTTTATTTAAATAGGTAATATAAAATATATGAATGCAAGCTAATATATGAGAGATTGATTATAATTGTCACTAAAATAAATGTTTGTAACTTTGTAATAAAACTAATCTAAATACTTAGTATAAATACGATAGACTAAATAAATACTACTTTTGGTTTGAATTTCTCTAAGTCTTCTTAATTCTTTTTTGGGCAGCATTGTCATTGTCTTCATCTTCAGTACTTGTCATCTTTTGTTTTATTGGTAGTGTATCATGTGCAATTGGGTTACTGGTGGTATGTAGCATAGAGAGTTGCGTCATGCAATGAGATTATGGTGTATGAAGCTGTGAATTGAATTTGTCTTATTGTGTATATGACTGGGATCTTAGTTGTACTATGAACTCTTGATCATACAATTAAACGCATGTTGATATTTGACAGTGATAGTTTTTTTTCCCTACATGTTTCATGTGTTGTGAGATGTGTATCATAGATTCTCATGTGAAAGTATTGAACAAAATATTAATATTTATTATATTTGTAGAAGGTTCATGAGTAATACCTTTTGTGCTAGTTCCATAAATTGTTTACTTGATAGTAACATCAATAACTCTGTATGTAGTCCGAATACTGGGTGTTTTTGTTGTCAAGGTTGATGCTGATTTTGCCTTTAATCCAAACAGGTTGAGTCTAGAAAATGAAATGAATTGTAAATTTATATTAGTTCTAATATATTTAAAGGATGCACAATAAGTATTTTACATACATGATCAATTAATGTTGCAACGGTGACTATTTTTAAAATTTCTTCATTTTTTGGATTTGCAAAATTGATTGCAGCGTTATTGTAGTCTCAACATCTTTTCAATGTGTCAAGTGTGTCTCGATGTTCTATTGCCCTACATTGACATTTTCAATAATGAGTTTTAAATATAGCTAGGTAAGATAATGATCTAATTACCATTTACATATTATTATCAACATAAAAACATACCAATCTTTTAGGTGTTCTGCTCGAGATACTTTTGGTTAATCATTATTGTTGAATGAGTTCTTGTGGATAGAGAAATTCTTAGTTTATTTAAGAAATAAGATTAGATAAGGTAGTAAAAATTTATACATTTTAAATTATCTTAATAAAGAAATATGATTTACCTTTAAAGTAAACAACTGTGATGTAGTCCAGAGATATTAAGAGTAATTTTCCACTTCAATTTCTTCGATTATTTGAATACCCACTTTGTCAACATATCATTTTCAAATAGTTAATATGATTGACTTCAAACTGTTTTTTCCATGGTATTAATAAAATACTTGGTGAATAAATATATAACATATTTTGTATTATAACTTCGATATTTAATTACAAGATAGTGTAAAAAGAAAACAATAGACAATGTAGTGAATATAATTAATTAATGAATTTGAAGGTAATGAATCTTTGCATTGTAGAAAATAAAGATAATATAACTAATGAAATTATATATCTTTTTAATTTTTTGATAATGAATATTTTTTTTTTAAATAAAGGCATTGTAGATATCTAATTCTAAATTAAAAAAATACATACATATATATATATATATATATATTTGTTGTAGCTATTAATTTATTTAATTTAATAAGAGTAATAGAGTGGAGTACTTACTTTTCATCCACAACAATGAAGTCATTGATTTTTTTAATTTCCATTCGTTGTTGAGACAATTTGTTTGCGAGTTTGTCAATGACAATTGCTGTCAATAGATGATGTGGATAAATAATTCGAAATATATGGTTACAATAAATATTGTTATAATGATATAGTAAAAATTAACTTACAAATTTCTTTAGAAGTTTTCGTGCGTTGATAAGATTCTGAGAATGATGTGTAAACTTGTTCAATTGGATCCAGTTGGATGTCAACATTGTCTATTCTTTAGACAATGATCCTACCGTTTAGAGTCCAGGTGTATTTGTATTTTTATTCAACAATTTTGTAGTTAGGTCACGCAGGTCTAACAATGATGTAGAAACAATTTTGTCCGATAAAAAAAATAATAATACAATATTTGTATAAAAACATTTTTTTAGTATATATAGTATGGATAGATAGATTTTGCCAATGAAACCTGATTCATAGCATAAATATACAAGAGTCAATCATTCAACTTTGACAATTGTATAATAATTCGCTTACCAACTAACTCAAATGGTTGAGTTATTTAATGTTATCATCATTTACTCCTTATACTCTAATAAACTATGTTGCGTAAAAACTTTTAAGAAAGAAGCGTTTATATGTTTCAAACACTTTTTTTTATAACAACTTTTTTTTTTTTTAAAATGCTATAATTTTGTTTCCATAATTTTTTATTTTTTTAAAAAAAGTTAGACTATTTGTTTGAGTTAAGGGTTGATTTGACACTTAATTAACGGAAAAAATGCTTTTGTTCTATTAAGTTTCTATTTCCCTAGAATATAATGTAATTACTTTATATGTGTATACACAGATATATGCTTACTATATATATTTATACAAAATGCTTGATTGATTCTATCTTTTAATAAGATCTTACGAAGAGAAAAGAAGAGAATTATGAACCACCTTAAAAAAAGAAAATACATTAATCAGGTAAATCATTTTGGGAATTCAATTGTGAATCAACTCACAATCTTGTACTAATTAAGTTTAGGTGCAACAAAAGATTACAATTTACTATACGAGGTCAGGTGTCATTCTGCCCAAATCTTTCGTTTTCATACACACAATCTTGTACTAATTAAGTTTAGGTGCAACAAAAGATTACAATTTACTATACGAGGTCAGGTGTCATTCTGCCCAAATCTTTCGTTTTCGTACAACTTTGTGAAATGACAAATTGACAACCGTTTTTGTGACAATAACATACAAGAGCTAGCTATGTTACAGATAAAACTAATTATGTTCCGACGACATTACATTAGTCAAATTCAAATACGTTATACGTGTTATTTGGGTAGGTTAATAGTAACGTAACACATCATTCCTATTGATTTAAGATGTAACCAATAAACAATAAAAAGTATAATAAAAATGGGCACTACTAAATATAATTTTATAATCATAAATATGTCTCAAGTAAGTAGTAAAAATCTTGATATTAGAACTTTAATTTATTATCAAACTGGACATGTGGGTATGTATTATGTGAATCTCGCTCTTGCTTATGTACAATAGTCCACAAAAAAAAAATATGAGAAGTAAATCGCTCTATGCGGTTATGTAGCCACTATCCGATGGTTTGCACTAGAAAAATTGTACAAATTAAACTATATACGTAGTCATCACTTGAGGATGTGTATTGAGTAAGTTTCGTTCTTATGCAATAATTTACAAACCAAAGACTCTGTAAATCGGGTTTGACTGAGAGTGTAGTAAATAATCAAACCCGTGATCTTTCCAATATGAGAATCATATTTCACCTACTCAATCACTCCTTTCGAAGCTCAAACTAGTTCTCTTTGTCAATATCTTTAGTACTCCATTATTTAGATTAATGTAATTTGTTCATTTGTTGTTTTTTTCTCAATACATAAAATATTTTGTATTTCACTATTGTAAAATAAATTCAGATTCTTTTTATTTATTTATTTTTTTTTGAAAACCTTTTTATTTTTCTTTCTTTCCATTATATAAGTAATAAAAGTTAGTAAAATTTATATTTATTAATCCCGGAAAAAAATGTGAATGATGAAGAGCACCATATAACACGAGGGATTAAATTACTGATTTTTTTTAGGGGAGATTAAATTACTGATTAATTTCACATCTTAATGACAGATTTGAATTAACTGTACAAGAAGTAGTTCCATATGCCACGCTCACTTTCTTGTTGCGTAAGGGTCCCCACAGAGCCTTGCATGGAACACTAAAACTCAAACAGACAACATCTACATTCTTCCTCCCCCCACCCACGCTCCCCATCCGCGCGTGCATCCACCCCTCAATCACGCGACAACAGAAGTACAACAACGCAATCCACGAAGCCTGGCGGCCCCACCAAAAGTGGCTACTATTAAAAGCAGCCGCGCACTGCCACGTCTCCCATGTAGGCCCCATACTAAACATCAATTTCAACCAAAATAAATTTTCTTCCCCCAAAAATAAAATAAAATCCACCCATTCATATCATCCTATTACTGTGTGTTTCGCACTTGGCATCTTCACCACACACGCATACATATAGCACATATATACCCTTATTTCGTGTTTTTTAAAATATTTTATGACATCACATATAACAATATTGAGATGTTTGGTAAATAGTTGTTAGTTGATAGCTGTTAGGTGATTAGATTAGTGGATTTGACTAGTTGATATTATTAGCTGATTGTAGGAAAGTGTTTATTAAATTAATTGTTAGCTGGTTATATGCAAAATGACTTTCTCAAAAAGCTGATCGAACAAGCTACTTTGAGCAGTTCTTTGAATTTTAACATTTTGAAATAATAAGTTGTTACAAAAAGTTAATTAATCAAAAATTCATATTAATTGTTTAACCAAATTAAATAGTTAATATTAATTAAATAAATTAAAGTTGGCTGATAAGTTAATTATGTTACTAAACAGGACCATTATTTATTTATTTTTAATACCAAACGAGTCATAAATCAAAATTTCACCAATACACACTTTTAAATAATAATTGTTGGTTTCTCAGCGACTACAAAAATATATTGTACATATTTAAATATAAAATATATTTACAATCTCGTTCGGATAAAATAGCCTAACACGTACCATAAATAATAATATTAATTATCTAAAAAAATTGATGAAAACGTTTATTATATATATATATTATAATAATTATTACAACATTTATAACTATCATTCAGATTTTCTTTGCCACCATACCATACCATACCATTCTATTCTCTCAATCTGCTCTTTTCTACCTTTTTCCTTCCCAAACTTCCATACCCCATCTTCTCTCTCTCTTTCTCTCTATCTCTATCTGATTTTCTCTCTCTACAAAAGTGACGCGATGACTGGGGAGGACTGGGTGGAGGCAGCGATGGAGGATGACTCCATGGTGGTGGAGATGCTGTTGGGGCTGAGCCAGACGGCGAAGAACAAGGCGGCTTCGACGCTGGCGTGGAGGGTGCGACAGCGGCGTTCGAAGCCGGTAACGGTTAGCGCCAAAAAGCCGGCGGAGAGAGCTAGTCCTAACACGCCGCTGTCCTGGAGTGGCGGCACTTCCGGAAGCGGCGGTGTCGGCGGCGCCGTCGACGGTGGTCCCGAGGAGGAGTCCAGCCGCCCGCCGTCTGGTTCGAAACCGGCTCGTAACGCGAGATCTAAGGTTCGTGTATTTGACTCTCTCTGAGATTTTGGATTCTCGTTGTTGTTGTGTGCGCGCGTGATTTTTTTAATTTTGTTGTTGTTGTTGTTGTTGTTGAGTGTACGGTGGAGGTGGTTGAATGAGGTTGCGGCGGGGCGGTTTCCGTTCGCCGGCGATAGGTTCTTCATTTTCCTTATCATCCAAGTCGCGTGTCACCCGATTCATTCCGTGATGACAAATCTACCCCTGCGAAACTCGGATATTTTCGATGTATCATAGCCCACTGGCAGTTAATATCTGGTGATGATGTATGAGCTGCCACGGTTTTTCAGTTCACAAACTGCCAACTATACCCCTCTCCTCCACGCAAGCAAAACAAAACCCCTCCGAACAATTCCCTCCACCATTTTCGCCGATCTGTTGCGGTGGCAGGGAGTTCCCGATTCCGGCGCCTTCGTCGGATGTTCTTAAATATTCCATTTTCTGACTTTTATTGACCGAAATGCCCTACAGTGTATATCCTCAGACTTTCCATTAATTTCCTACATTTTCCGCTGCTTACATAACCGTATTTAACAAATTTTTTTCTATTTTTTATTTTTATTTATTTTTTGTATTTTTCGATGAAGGGGAAAAGTTGGGACTTTCCTTCAACGCATGTGGTCAGAAGCCCATAAGATTGAATGAGTCATCACGTTTTCTTCTTCACCACTTTGCCCTGACCCCCCATTATCATTTATGCGCCTCCGTGTCACCCCCACGAAAATTACCAAACTACCCTTCTCCAGGTCAATCTCGTCATTTCCCTCCCCCAACAAAAAGCAAGTCTCTCCCATCAACTGACCAAGAAACTGTCTTCAGTCTTTGTCGGGTGGGTAGTTTTTTTTTTTTTTTTTTTTTACCACCCAATACTTTATTTTAAACTCATTTGTCAACCTTTACCGTCCAAGAGTTACACCTAATATAATGAGTATTAGTTAGCGAGTTTCCGTTACTCATTCATTTATTACGTGTGGGGCCTTGAGACGAGCCTTTGCGGTCTAAGAATTACACTTAATAGGGTGAGTATTAGTTAGTGAGTACCGTTATTTATTCATTTATTACGTGTGGGACCCTGAGACGAGAGAATATGGGGTAAATAAATTAATGAATTTGCCGAATTGGAGTTTGAGTGGTCAACTTTCTTCGAAACGGGGTCAAAACAGCTTTCCCTTGTGGCTTCCACCAAAACGTTGGCGTATTACCTACTTAACGTGGCGAGTGTGGCCGCCGCGTTGAGTTTGGTGTGGGAGTGGTTCAGCGCAATCATTGCTGGATTGCAAGGAAAGGGTAATTATTCTTCTCCCTTCCAATTTGCGGAGGGTTGGGTTTATCTTAGGTTATCAGAATCCGTGCTTAGTAATTAGTGGCATCCTTAACCGTATGTCGTTGTCGTTATACGCCGTATAGTGGTGTTTATGCTACTTGGGCACAAAGTGAGCGAACATTCCAATGCACCGCACAACTGTACGTAAGTGTTTAGCATGTTGTTTCATGTGAAAGTAGGACAAGCATCCGCAGTTTCTTGAGAGTTGTTATAGGTGACAGCTTAAGCCCCACACCTATGTCATCATATGTGGGCTACAACCAAAATTTTCAATAATTTTTACTCATACATATTACTATTACTAAACCCCTTTGTTGGGTTTCTGTTAAAAGGTTAAAGACAGTGATTGGATTTGTAATTTATATGCCTGACAGCTTGATTTTTGGAAATCTGTAGTTTACTTTTTTTTTTTTTTTTTTTGTTGGGGCTTTTATCTTTGTGTCTTGCTTGTTGCGGATGGGGTGTAAAGTAGCATGAGTTGATGATTGGTCCAAAGTAGGGTGCTGATATTTCATGGGGTTTTGAAAATGGCATGTGAGGGAAGTGCAATATTTTTGACTAATGTATGGTCTTGTGGTAGGGTGCTAGGTAGAGTGAAAACATTGTTATTGTAGAAGGGGTGGGAGGGGACCATTTTTTTTTTTGGTCACTGGTTTTGTTTTTTAGAGCTGACATGTACTAACAGATCAACTGTGCCAACTAACATCAGGGTTCCTTCATTGTCTCACATTACATTGCCCAATCTGAGAATTTTTTTTAGGCAATAGGGTATAAGAAAATTTGAAATCTTGGGTCCACATGAATAATGTGTTTTGTGCTTGTAAAAGAGAGTTTGTGAGCCCTTGTGTTTTTTTTGTCTAGTTAAGAATCCTTATTGCACCTGCAAAACAAACAGAGTATTTTAAGTTCGAGGGATTCGTCTCGTCTCTTATACATTTGTTGGGCTAGGGCGTAGTGACAATGTTGTGTTTGGCTTTTTGGACATCCCTAAAGAAGCAATTTAAATTGGAATCTTTTCACTTGAATGCTTAGCTTGAAGTTATTTCTGCTATTTCAATGTGAAACTTTTCAGAGAATGGCTTCATTCCCACAGTTTGCATTGACTTTTGACTTTGATTACATACAGCTTTGTCCTATTCTCTTGTCTTAAATTCAAAATATGGTCTTGTATGTGATGCAATATTCACTTTCCTTTCTAAACAGGCAAACATACATGCTTCTTTTTGGCTTACTTGTATACACTCTCTATGCAAATATGTTGTAATCTTATAACTGCTACTATGAAATCTAATAATCCTTCTGTTATTTTATTTACTTTCTTGTGCTATATATTTGTCACCCGATTTCTGCAATTCACATGAAGTGTTTTGACAAATCATCATCTCTCTTTTGGACTTTTCCTACCCTAAAAGACACGCTCGATTGCTCATTGCTAATGCATGTTTAGTCATACCTCTGAGAAGTGGGAACAATTATAATTACAATTTGGATACTGCTATTCTCTGCATCTTTAGGCTCTATGGTAATATCCCTTCTGTTTGTCTTTCAGGTTAATGAGACAAATGAAAAAACTACAACCAAAAAGTCAAGAAAGAAAAAGGTGAACCCTTTTTTAAAAATTTCTTTTAATAGACTTGTTCTAGACAAGAGCTTTCAAAGCTGTGGGCTCTATTTCTCTTATGGGAAATCATCTATTTCAGATTTTGTTTTCTTAAATTATTTATATTACTTAAACTGACATTTTCTCCAATCTAGTATCTACTTTACTTGATGCCTGATTTCATCTTGAAGCTCTTATTTCACTATCATAATATCATTTATTCTAATGTTCTCTTATCTTTTTCCTAATTATTAGACATTGGCCGAGCTCAAACAGGAGGAGGTCATGCTACTAAAGGAAAGAAGAAAATTGAAGAAGGTACTCTTAAGTTTCTATTTAATGCTCTTATTATAACAAGCGATGCAAAATTATGAAGTCTCAGTTCACCATGCACTTCATCTTCTTTGCAGGAATTAGCAAAGATACGTGTGAATTTGGAGACACAGAAGGCTACAAATGAAAATCTGAAGAGAGTGAAGGTATATATAAGAAGTTGTAGTCCTCCCCTCCTCATGGTGTTAACACCGTACCACTGGTCGTGCATAAGTTACAGCCTATATTTATTTGGTTGTAATTCTGCAATTACTGAATCTCATGATTCAGCTTCATATCGCAATCAATCATTTAAGCAGAAGATGCTTTGGTTGTCATACTTGGTCTTAATTCTATGATGATGCTCATCTTTTCAGGTTGATTTGGTACCTGAACAACAACCACAAAGTGGGGAAAGTATTGTGACAGCTGCTTCCAATGAGGTCCAGGAGACAGGCGAGGGCGGGGAGGATAGAGTCGAGCTTCCAGATCTAAATCTTCCCTTGGAGGACGATGATGAGATGCTACTGAGCTAGCTAGGATTAGATTCGCGAATGAAGCAGCAGGATGGATAATATATAAAGCAGTAGCAGCAGGAGCACCAGCACCATTCAATAGTCAGTCATAATAGGCTAATAAGCAAGCTCTAACCAACCATGTTGTAGGACCCGGACAGATGGATTATTGTAAGAGTTGTAATTGTAATTAAATACCTGCCTTCAGTTTCCATAGAGAGAGAACATGGAATTGGGGTTTTTCTAGTCATGAAGAAGGTGACAAGGGTATTTAGGTTCTTCTTTCATTTTTACTCATCAAATTTGCGGATCTATCATAGCATAGCTTAGAACAGATCCTAACTGTACTGATTAGATGCAGCAGCAGGGGAGGAGGGGAGGTGCTAACATTCTTTTTTCAAATTCTTTGGGGGAAAGAACTACTGCCCTTGTTCCTAAACTTAGCTTTTTTTTTTTTTTTTTTTTTTTCTGGAATTTTTCATACATATATTGTAAGTATTTTAATCTGCAGATTGGTGCTTCAAGCTTTAAATTAATCTTTCATTTCTCCTTTAACTATCAAAACAAAACCATTTCACTTTGATTAGCCAATCAAACTATTATCTTCCATAGATATTGACTATCCACGCACTCAACTTTTGACCTTGGAGGGCAATTGTTATACAGTGGACCATGTTTCAAATGACAAATTATTCTGTGGACTCGGGTCCACCTTGAATACACAATTTATATACACAGAATGTTCACAATAAACATACTTTCTTAATCTACTGAAGCCCAACGAGTCAATATCGTCTCCATTGAGGCTCGAACTCATGACCATTCATTTGGGAGAGTCACTTCATGCCGCTTGATCACAAGTTCTTTGGCCCGAGTAAGAATACTTAAAGAGTGAGACCTAGATTTATGACTTTTGTACCGGTCACATCACTTAGTGAATGATCAGGAATATTGCAACACGTGGACATCGTGGTGATATTCCCGAGCTAGCCAATTGCATGCACGACACGCGTCAAGCATGCTGAGAGCTCGGCATATGTCTCCTCACCAGAGTTTGGGACCTCACGTCATTTCTCGAACTTAAAACTTAAACCAACAAACAGACTATTAAAGGACCTATCTACGATTCGACCTTGCGACTTGTACGCAAGGTTGCAAAAATCGCGCCTAGGCGATCATCTAGGCGGTCTTGGCGGGAGTTTAGGTTGCCGGTTAGTTATTTTTCCGTGTTTTTTCTTTTAAATGGGTTATTTCTCTCAAACCAACGCCGCTTTTAGTAAAATAACTATAAATTGTTTAAATCGGTTGCAAACTCAAAAAATGTAATACAAAATTATTTGAAATTAGGTACTCTAGTATTAATACTTTAGAGTTAATACCCAAAATTGTCCTCGAATATAGTGGTTTTTCTTAATTTTGTCTTAAACGACTTTGGTGTCATAAAGTAGTCACAGATTTTTGTGTTATTGCTCAATATTGTCATTCGTTAGGTAATCCGTTAAAAGGGTGTTAAGTATAAGGATAATTTAGTAATTTTGAGCAATAATGGATTACCTAACGGAGGACAATATTGAGCAATAACACAAAAGTTTGAGACTATTTTATGACACCAAAGTCGTTTAGGACAAAATTGAGAAAAACCACTATAGTCGAGGACAATTTTGGGTATTAACTCTAATATTACTTTATGAGTTGTGACTTTGTGTTGTGTTTTGATTCATAATCTTTATACAATTTACAATTCTAAATGTTTTTTAGGTTAATATTTAATATTTTAGTACTAACTATTAAAGTATCAAATAGTTTATAATTACAAAGTCTTAAATAATTTTTTTTTTAAATCTTTTAAATTAAAAAAAAAAAACGAGCGCTGATGGATATATTAGAAATGGAGCAAACCGATTCGGGAAGATGGGGCAAGGAGGATTCAAGTGGACCCGGGGCCCCGAGGTTGAGCCCCGTGCTTGATTCGGACCGCCCTAGGGCAAGGCCTCGGCAATGGAGCCTCGGCTATGAGGCCTCAGATGAGGGCTCAGATACGAGGCCTCGGCCAGGAGGGCTCAGCTACGACGCCTTGGCTAGGAGGGCTCGGCTACGAGGCCTCAGCCATGAGGGCCCTGCCATGGGGTATCGGCTAAGGCCATGAGGCCTCGGCCATGGGGCCTCGGCTACAAAGCCTTGGCCATGAGGGCTCTGCCAAGAGGCCTCGGCTGATCAAATCGCGGCTCCGGTCTCGGGACCGGACGCGGTCAAGAGGGGTTGTAACCTCTCCCACCACTTTAGGGGGGTTGTTAGAAGGCCCTTTGTGTATAAAAAGCCTTGGTTTTGTCTCATTAAGACATATTTCATATCTTTGTCCTAAACTACTCTTGTAATAGCAATACATAACTCTTGTAATAGCTTGACAACTCTATTATTGATACGATATTTGGTCCCGAAATCCTACAACTCGTATTTTTCCTATTTACATTATCAGTTATTTATCGGGTTTGTTAATTCGGTCCACCCGGACCATCATTGGTGCTTTCATTGAGAGCTAGACGTCAAGTTCGAGCGTGCTAATTTTCCACTAGCTATGGCAAGAGCGAGATCCAACTCTTGTAACTCGAGCGGTTCCCGCAACACCCGTGTCACCCCGACCGGGGGCGCTCTTAATAGAACCATTAGCCACCAGCGGACTATCTCCATGAGGTCGGCAGGGGACCTTAGGGATCGTCTCACCAACAATCGCAACGGCGGGCCGGCTCCTACCACCCCTTCTCCTATGCCTCCGGGTTTCCAGGAGGGGTGGTCCCATCCAACAAGCCGTCGTCACGCTAGCCTGCCTCGTAAAGGGGCTCCGAGGAGATATTCAAGTCCCTATGCTCGGCCCAGAGGCCTCCCAAGGGGCGCCGACCCCACCTCCGCCCACCTTGAGGAAGCACGGTGGGCTGAGCACCCGGAACCCAAATTTTGGGAGAGGTCCACTCGTCCCGACCGTCAGATAGGTGGGGAGGGGGTGGCGGTAGCTAAGATCGACAAAGGAACCGAGGAGCAAGCAAGGGGCGACCAACCCAAACCAAGTCTGCCTTGGAGCGGTTGGGCACCCGTATGCCCGCCCGGGACGGGCTATGGCCAAGGCCGACTACGAACAACCCCCGGGTTCGTATGCCCGGGAGGAGCCATTTCCATCAAGGTCGCCGCCGTGGACTCCGAGCCCCACCGTGACGACACAAGCCTCCTGGGTGGGGCAGTCGGGGAAAGCTAGTGACCAAGCTCTCACTGTGAAGGGGTCGGGCAGCTCCGGAAGCAAATGAACGAGCTCTAGGAAGGGGTGGTCGCGCTACAACAAGATACCACTTTGTTGACACGCCTCGTGGAGGGGCTCCAAGGAGGTGTTCGAGCCCACCTGTTCGGTCCTGATGCCTCTCGAGGGGCGCCTGCACTTACCCCACCCCTCTTAAGGGGACGTGATAGGCCGAGCACCCGGTTTCCCCTAGCTCCAAGAACTCAAGTTGAGGGGGGAGGGGGGGGGGGGGGGTTCAACTCACTATGACCCTCGGATAGACGAGGAGAGGATAGTGCCCGCCAAGATAAACGAGATCAATCCTTATTAGCCCACGTCCGGCCCCAAGACTCCAAGACGAAGTCGTGAGCACCAATACTCCTGATTATTAACAATATAACAAGCCATGACCTAGCCAAACCGCCTCATCGAGGAGCTCCAAGGAGTAGTGCAGCCCCCTCCACTTAGCAACGAGGCGCCACATGGGGTCGTGCAAGGGTGGACGACCCTCACCCCGACCCCTTCGGGACTAAGCAAGATGCTGGAGATCCGGCCTCCACGAGCACAAGGAGCTGGAGCTCGGCCACTGCAGGTGTGCAGAGCCTTAGCTTGGCCACCACAAGGACGAGGAGCCTGAGCTCAGTTGCCATGAGCACAAGGAGCACATGCTCGGCCACCATGGATGATGTGCATGATCCGAGTGTATTAAGGTGTAACACCCCAAAATTTTAAGATATTTAAAGCCTATAAAATAAAGGCAAATCTATTATTAATTCCCCAACAGAGCATAAACTAAACATAGTAGTCGGGGTGCTATGCCACATCTGAGCTAGAGAACTCAGATGCACAGGCTAAACTAACTAACAAAGCATAAACCATAATTAATACCCAAATACAAATCAAGGCACGCAAGCCATCTCATCAAAGCTAAAACTACCTAAACTAAGTCCACGAATCCAACTAGCGCGCTCCGAAGCTACTCAACTGTCCCTGAAAAACATTCGGTGTAACAACCGTCAGCGAATAATGCTGGTAACCCACTCCAACGCGTTAAGTACAATATAGGTAGATATAAGAAACTCATTTTGAAACTGGAATACATATATACTTACGAACCTCTAGTTTAAATCCAAGATCAAGACTCAAGATACATTAACAGACTCAACAGTATAGAATAATCATAAAGACTAACATGCGTCCTAAAAACACGTTGCGAGACATAACAGAAAGATAGGCATACAAATAGAAAATAGAGACAACAAAGGCATTCAAGACAGCCAGTTAGCAAGTAACCAACAAAGCACACAATCCATCTTCCAACCTTATACCAAGTTCCAACCTTGTAGCTCCCCTCCGTCCTTATATCAGTTCCAACCTATACCTCCAGGCCACCCTTATATCACCACCCCTTATCCCTCCGGGCAACTACATGCCCCCTCTGACAAACCGCCTATCAACCACCAACATATCAAGATGGTGTCGCAGTGCCATTCAAGATCCCCACCTCTAGTGCCAATATCAAGGGGTTAGCCCATATAGCTCTAACATGACACCGCAACACTTATAACCTGACCCATGCTCAACGGCAAGCAAGTCTAAGGTGGGTGTGTGCCTTCAGCACATTCACCGCTATGGCCTGTACCTTTAGTACAATGACCGGGCACAAGTGGTGCCAATCTCTAACAATTCATTACCACCCATCACAATCTCATCATCATCATTAGTCACACCGGCCATTGCGCAATGACCACGATACTCATCATCATTCAATCAATTAACACATAATCAAATAACAATCAAGACACAACAACAACGACACGTATTACACATAAAATCCTAGAACGATACCCAAAACACCAAACGGGACTCATACACGACAAACGGGGTACAACAGGACACGGGGAAACAACAAACGAGGGAAAACATCACGGGCCACACCAATTTTCCAGCGGGTGGGCGGCAGGTAGAGGACCACCCGTCGGCGGCGGTCCACAATCCAGCGGGTGCCCGGCGTGGCAGCGGGTAGGTGGCGGGTGGTCACCCCCCACTGGTACACAGGCAACTTTTCGATCCCGGGATCACTCGTGGAACCCGAAACCATGTCCAGATACATTCAAACACATAATGACAACACCACGGACTCTATTAACGGAATTAAACCAAGAATCACACCAAATACGTTTTAATACGATTCCTAAACATACCAAGACTCAACATAAATCATATAACGGTCCAGGAGTATCCGGAACCACAAGAACATCAAGAAATCTATATGCAAAGTCCTAAACACAAGTCCTAGACTAGACTCAACACCTGATCATGCATAATCCCACCCAAATATACCAGGAACATCATAATACGAAATTCACGATATAAACCCTAGGGCTCTAGACATAATCAAAATACAAGATCGTTCATATAATCAATCACAATATCAAGAACATCAAGATTATCATATAAACACAATATAAATCCTAGGCAAAGCTCTATCAAGACTCAAACACAGAATCATATATCAAAGGAGCCAATGAATAAGATATAGCAAGGAAAATAGGTTTTGTCGAGACATGGGTTACCTCTTAGCCTTAATTAATCCTCCCTTGGCTATTAAGGTTCTTCTCTAAGATTTCCATCCAATTGATCTCCCTAGGCTTGGTGGTGGGGAATCTCATGGGAATAATTTCGTGTAATATAACTATGGGTGGTAAGGGTTCTAATTGCTTTCTAATCCCCTATTTATAGAGTTAGGAATCCTAATCAGAGTCTGAATAATAAAGGCCTACATTCTATTCCTAACAGGTGTATAGGTCTAGGATTCCTAATTAGAATCTGAGTAGTAAATGCCTACTATCTTTATCCCTAATAGGTCTAGGATTCCTAATTAGAATCTGAATAGTGGAAGGTCCACTCTCTTTATTCCTAATCGGCTTAAGACTCTAGTTTAGGCAAGGGTCCACGATCCATGGTGGACCACATTAATTAATTAAAGGGAATCCTAACCAAATTAAATCCTTTTTAATTATTATTAACGGAATTAATTAAATAATTAATCCAGGATTAAAGACCGTAACACGGGGTGTTACATAAGGGGTCTTAGAGGCCCAAGAAATGGGTCTGGACCGCCTGAGGGGCTTGGGCCGCGGCTAGCATATTATTCCACTAAATGTGTGAGAACCCAAGCTCAATCATGAGGCCTGAGAACTTTCAACGAATCATTGGAAGGAGTACCAAAGATTTGGAGAAAAAGGGGCGAGTTGGACCCCCCGAGAGAAAAAGTGTGCATGGCTGCCCCACCCTGGAAGCCCAAAGCTATTCTATTTTTTCAAAGGTAAAATAGGGGGCTTGACCCCAAATATTGACATATGTTCTCCCTAGTAGAATTTGTGAAGTCCGACCTCGCATAGCAGAAGGCAGAGTTGTCAACCCATGGTCGCGGTCATGCGCGCCGGCCTCGACCTTGCATTCCCTAACGGTAGTATAGGGGGGACGCCCCCGCTCACTACCTAACGGAAGAACCTGTTATGGGATGCTTGCCCCTTGACAAGGTCGAGGCCGCAAGTGAGGAGAACCTACCCGCTCCTCGATGATACACTCTACAAGAAGTCCTATAACGGCACCTTGTTGCAATGCCTATACCCCGACGAGGCAAAATCCATCATCAAGGAGATACATAACGGGACCTACTTATCCCACCAGGGGGCTTATACCTTGGCTCGGAGAGCCATCCTACAGGGGTACTTCTGGCCTAACATGTTTAAGGAGTGTGTTGACTATACTAGGAGCTGCAAGACATGCCAACAATTTCAAATCACCCCGAGTCAGCCCGCGACGAATTACACCCCTATTAGCTCGGTGATCTCATTCTCAAGGTTGGGGGGGTGGACATAGTGAGATCCCTACAAGTATAGAACGCCAACACACCATTGTGGACGGCCTCAAGAAGAAGCTTGAGTGAGCAGGAGGGGCATGGGTGGAGGAGGTAGACGCCACCCTTTGAGCCTATCGCACCACCCCTAGGAACGCTATGGGTAAGACACCCTTCTCATTGGCCTATGATTTCGAAGCCTGAGCCCCCGCGGAGGTTGTCATACCCTCCCGCCAAGCAGAAGAGTACGACACCGACACCAACGAGCGGACCTCCACCTAGTAGATAAAAGAGGGAAGCCACCATGATCCGAGCCGAGAACTACCAGCGACAATCTAAAGCCTACCACGATAAACGGGTCCGACCCTGTTATTTTCAGACGGGTGACTACATACTTAGGAGGAGGGAGGCAAGCCAACCCTAGGCTGGAGGTAAATTCACCACAAATTGGGATGACCCGTACACCGTAGCAGTCGTGGTCCGCCCAGGTAACCTCAAACTCAAGACCCCCAAGGAGAAGATGGTAGCTAGAGTCTGGAATTATGAGCACCTATCGAAGTATTATCAGTGATTTGTTTATTGGATGGTGGACCATCCCCTCCGTTTCAATAAACTTAGTAAAAATTCCGCTGTGGACTCATTTTCACTTATTTTTAGGGGAGGAGGGGGTACTTACCCGACCCTTCCAATCGTACCCTAAGGGGGCACGATGCCCGACCTCGCGTACCAACCCTGACGGAAGAGCCTAGCGACCGGGTGGCAAAGGACTTGGGTCGAACGGCTACCATAAGGGGGCAAGAGGTTCGACCTCATTCGCCACCTGACGGAAGAGTTTTTTAGACCAAGAGTACCTTTCGCCAAATAACTACATACAACGTAAAGGAAAAAAAAAATCCAACCACAAACTAGTCCATGACACGAGGTCCGACCTCCACGTAAAGCCCAAACTCCGATCTTGGACCAAGAAGCAAAGCGTGCACGAGCATAGCCGAGCAGGAACTCGACCGAAACCTTTGCTGAGTGCCCGACCGAAACCTTGGCCGAGACTCGGGTTAATTAAATCCATTAGGCGCTTAGTAATTTTTTCAACCTTGCTTGTACGTATTTGGGATATCGCTTTGTATTTAAGCTTTGAAGGGATGGTAAGTTTTTAAAGTATTTATGATGTTAAGATCTTTGGATTGGATTGGATTCAATCCATAAAACCAAAGCTAGATACTAAGGCTCTATTTGGCAGAACTTATTTAGGAGCTTATAATTTATTTTAAATTACTAATAAGTTATAAGTTCTGTTTGGTAATGTTCCCAAAATAAGCTCCTAGCTTAAAATAAGAACGTATTTTGGAACGCTAGGCTATGTTTGGCAAACCTAGCTGAAAAGCTATAAGCTAGGAGCTGAAAGCTTAAAAGGAGCTGAAAGCTGAAAAGCTAAGTTTGAAGCTGAAAACTGAAGAGCTGTTAAGCTAGCTGTTATGATTGGAAGTGTTTGGTAAAATTAACTTTTTGATAAGCTGATAAATGTAAAAAGACTAAAAAAGGCATCTTCATAAAATTCAAATTAGTTTGTTTACATATTAAAATTTAACATTTTGTCTTTAAAAAAATTAACATTTTGAAATAAAACTATAAGCATAATCATGATCTAGCATCTCATAATGAAGTAACAATGTTGTTGTAAATCTAATAATAATAATAATAATAATAATAATAATAATAATAATAATAATAATAATAATAATAATAATAATAATAATAATAATAATAATAATAATAATAATAATAATAATAATAATAATAATAATAATAATAATAATAATAATAATAATAATAATAATAATAATAATAATTGCGGTGAAAGTTGCGGACAAAGAGAAGAGAAAAATGTTTTAATTGGGAAGGGTAAATTATGTTACTTCTTTAAAATAATAAGGATAAAGATGGAAAAAATGTTAGGAAGCTAAGAGCTTATTTTGAAATGCTACCTAAGGTAGCGTTCCAAAATAAGCTCTTATTTTAAGCTAGGAGCTTATTTTGGAAACATTACCAAACAGAGCTTATAACTTATTAGTAGCTTAAAATAAACTATAAGCTCCTAAATAAGCT
The DNA here is from genome assembly GCF_001879475.1 of Ipomoea nil. Classification (NCBI taxonomy): domain Eukaryota; kingdom Viridiplantae; phylum Streptophyta; class Magnoliopsida; order Solanales; family Convolvulaceae; genus Ipomoea; species Ipomoea nil. Next base: position 852,894 of record NW_017616542.1, read on the forward strand.
CGGTCAAACAGAGCTTAGCGTTCCAAAATAAGCTCTTAGCTTTTTATCTTTTTTCCCATCTTTATCCTTATTATTGTAAAGAAATGACATAATTTACTCTTCCCAATTAAAACCTTTTTCTCTTCTCATTTATCCGCCACTTTTACCGCAATTATTATTATTATTATTATTATTATTATTATTATTATTATTATTATTATTATTATTATTAAATTTGCAACAATATTATTACTACTTCATTATGATATGCTAGATAATGATTATGCTAATAGTTTTATTTCAAAATGTTAATTTTTTTTAAAGATAAAATGTTAAATTTTAATATGTAAACAAACTAATTTAAATTTTATGAAGATGTCATTTTTAGTCTTTTTACATTTATCAGCTTATAAACAAACAAATTTTACCAAACACTTTCAATCATAACAGCTAGCTTAACAATTCTTCAGTTTTCAACTCCTAGCTTATAGCTTTCAGCTCCTTTTCAGTTTTCAGCTCCTAGCTTATAACTTTTCAGCTAGGTTTACAGAGCTTTAGAAGAAGATTTGTGAAAGTAAAAGTTAATGAATGAAACACATTATTAGAGAACACTATAAAACCATATGTTTTACATAAAAGAAAAGCATGTTATTACATATAAGATAAGAAATTTAAAACGTAGCACATATGATCTAATAGTGTTATTATTTCTTCGAGGGAGGGGAGGCCAGGGGATTACGGTAGCGTTGGCTCTCCGAAGTTTGGTTCCGACGGAGCAGATATGAACGGCAGAGGATCAACTGGATTCTGTGGAATATCGGTAACCAACGGAGGTGGCAGAGTAATTTCCGGCGGCTGTTCTGGATTCTGGGGGTTTGAAACTACCGGCGGGTCTGAAATGATCGGCGGAGTAAATGTGAACGGCAGTTCTGGATTCGGGGGGTTCGAAATTATGGGCGGAGTGAATGTAAATGGCAGTTGAGTTTCCGGTGGGTTCGAAATTATGGGCGGAGGAAATGTGAACGGCAGTTGAGTTTCCGGGGGATTTGAAATTACGGGCGGAGGAAATGTGAAGGGCAGTTCGGGAGGATTTGAAATTACGGGCGGAGCAAATGTGAAGGGCAGTTGAGGTGGGAAATTTGGAAGTGGCTGTGGCTCCTGTAGCGGTGGCGATATTGGGACGAGTGGCGGTAAGTTTAGTAGTGGCGGTGGGAAAGAGAGCAATGGCGGTGGAGATGAGAATATCGGGATCATTGGTGGTGTTAGCCATGGGAATGTTGGTTGCGGTGGCGGAGAGAGGTCTAAGGGCGGCGGAAAGATTACCAGAGGGGGAGAATCAGGCGGAGGAGCGGACGGGACTGGAGGTGGGGGAGATGGAACTAGAGGAGGTGGCGGAGGCGGAGATGGGGGAGGTGGCGATGGCGGAGGCGGTGATGGTGGAGGCGGAGATGGTGTGCAGACAGGTGGTGGTGGTGGAGGAGAAGGTGGGCAAACAGGTGGTGGTGGAGGAGATGGTGGGCAAACAGGTGGTGGTGGAAGAGATGGTGGGCAGGCAGGCGGAGGCGATGGCGGCGGTGCAGGTGGTAGACAGGGACACGAGACAACTGGTGGCGGTGGTGATGGTGGGGGAAGTGGCGGAGGCCGGCGGCGAGGAGGTGTAGACGGTAGCGGACATATAAAAGGATTGTGAGGAGAATTAGGAGGAAAAGGCCATTGCCCACACCTCCCAAAAAGGTACAAATACAAAGGATCACAAGAAGAACGCCCACCTCGACCACCACTCTTCCTCCGGAGCCTTCTCTTCTCTTCTCCCTCAACTAATAATACACAACTCATCAACAACACTGCTATAAAACAAACTCCAACAACATTATTCCTCATCTCTCTTCTTCCACTCATTTTCTCTTCATCTTCATCTTCATCATATTGAGTATAACATAAGCATAAATTCTATATATGCTGCAGTAATGGCGTCGCCAATATCGAGATCCATGCGTGTCTGATTTTGAGGAGATGATGAACACACAAAAAACAGTTCGCAGTTGAAGAACACCTGTCCAGAATTCAATTCAATGTAAGACGATAGAGTTAATTTCCATATTTAATCCTCTCATTATCACTCATTTTTTTTTTATTCTTTTGTGAATCATTAACATTTAGAAAGTTTCTCACAAGGGAAACAAACCCTAATTTTCTTATTTTAACAATCTTAATCCTAATTTGAGTAATTTCACACATTTTAGAAAAATTTACAGTAAATTAAAATTGGAAATAATTCAATACTCTTAAGATTAAATTTGATAGTTAATTAAAATTAGAAATAAATATGGTTGGTAGATAGATATATCCATTATATTCTTCCTTGTTGTATGTGCCGCCATCAATGCCATGCAAGAATGCAATAAAAGAAAAAATTAATTAAGAAGAGAGGAGATAAAACTGCAAAGACTCATATCATCATCATCTTGCATACTGCAAATGTTGCAGGGACCAAGAATTACATGTAGAGCTCATGAGATAGAAACAAGAATGCATATCCAGCAACATATATGCTGTAAAGCAGAACCATCTACAACACTAAAATGGGAATGGGGGGAGAAGCTTCTTCTTCTTCTTCCTTCCCCTTTCTTATTCTTCTCTTCTCTAAACTCATCTTTTTCTACTAACTTGCTAATTCGCAGCCTGACTCACACTTTCATCATCCACAATTCCTCCCTCAGACCGTGTAGTGTTGCTGAATCGTGCCAATGTCCAGCCCCTTCAGCTTCACCACCGATTCCACGTGCTGCAATTTGTTGTCACTGGTTTTGTTTTTTAGAGCTGACATGTACTAACAGATCAACTGTGCCAACTAACATCAGTGTTCCTTCATTGTCTCACATTAAATTGCCCAATCTGAGAATTTTGTTATTGATAATCAAGAGAATTGCTTAGGCAATAGGGTATAAGAAAATTTGAAAACTTGAGTCCACATGAATAATATGTTTTGTGCTTGTAAAAGAGAGTTTGTGAGCCCTTGTGTTTTTTTTGTCTAGTTAAGAATCCTTATTGCACCTGCAAAACAAACAGAGTATTTTAAGTTCGAGGGATTCGTCTCGTCTCTTATACATTTGTTGGGCTAGGGCGTAGTGACAATGTTGTGTTTGGCTTTTTGGACATCCCTAAAGAAGCAATTTAAATTGGAATCTTTTCACTTGAATGCTTAGCTTGAAGTTATTTCTGCTATTTCAATGTGAAACTTTTCAGAGAATGGCTTCATTCCCACAGTTTGCATTGACTTTTGACTTTGATTACATACAGCTTTGTCCTATTCTCTTGTCTTAAATTCAAAATATGGTCTTGTATGTGATGCAATATTCACTTTCCTTTCTAAACAGGCAAACATACATGCTTCTTTTTGGCTTACTTGTATACACTCTCTATGCAAATATGTTGTAATCTTATAACTGCTACTATGAAATCTAATAATCCTTCTGTTATTTTATTTACTTTCTTGTGCTATATATTTGTCACCCGATTTCTGCAATTCACATGAAGTGTTTTGACAAATCATCATCTCTCTTTTGGACTTTTCCTACCCTAAAAGACACGCTCGATTGCTCATTGCTAATGCATGTTTAGTCATACCTCTGAGAAGTGGGAACAATTATAATTACAATTTGGATACTGCTATTCTCTGCATCTTTAGGCTCTATGGTAATATCCCTTCTGTTTGTCTTTCAGGTTAATGAGACAAATGAAAAAACTACAACCAAAAAGTCAAGAAAGAAAAAGGTGAACCCTTTTTTAAAAATTTCTTTTAATAGACTTGTTCTAGACAAGAGCTTTCAAAGCTGTGGGCTCTATTTCTCTTATGGGAAATCATCTATTTCAGATTTTGTTTTCTTAAATTATTTATATTACTTAAACTGACATTTTCTCCAATCTAGTATCTACTTTACTTGATGCCTGATTTCATCTTGAAGCTCTTATTTCACTATCATAATATCATTTATTCTAATGTTCTCTTATCTTTTTCCTAATTATTAGACATTGGCCGAGCTCAAACAGGAGGAGGTCATGCTACTAAAGGAAAGAAGAAAATTGAAGAAGGTACTCTTAAGTTTCTATTTAATGCTCTTATTATAACAAGCGATGCAAAATTATGAAGTCTCAGTTCACCATGCACTTCATCTTCTTTGCAGGAATTAGCAAAGATACGTGTGAATTTGGAGACACAGAAGGCTACAAATGAAAATCTGAAGAGAGTGAAGGTATATATAAGAAGTTGTAGTCCTCCCCTCCTCATGGTGTTAACACCGTACCACTGGTCGTGCATAAGTTACAGCCTATATTTATTTGGTTGTAATTCTGCAATTACTGAATCTCATGATTCAGCTTCATATCGCAATCAATCATTTAAGCAGAAGATGCTTTGGTTGTCATACTTGGTCTTAATTCTATGATGATGCTCATCTTTTCAGGTTGATTTGGTACCTGAACAACAACCACAAAGTGGGGAAAGTATTGTGACAGCTGCTTCCAATGAGGTCCAGGAGACAGGCGAGGGCGGGGAGGATAGAGTCGAGCTTCCAGATCTAAATCTTCCCTTGGAGGACGATGATGAGATGCTACTGAGCTAGCTAGGATTAGATTCGCGAATGAAGCAGCAGGATGGATAATATATAAAGCAGTAGCAGCAGGAGCACCAGCACCATTCAATAGTCAGTCATAATAGGCTAATAAGCAAGCTCTAACCAACCATGTTGTAGGACCCGGACAGATGGATTATTGTAAGAGTTGTAATTGTAATTAAATACCTGCCTTCAGTTTCCATAGAGAGAGAACATGGAATTGGGGTTTTTCTAGTCATGAAGAAGGTGACAAGGGTATTTAGGTTCTTCTTTCATTTTTACTCATCAAATTTGCGGATCTATCATAGCATAGCTTAGAACAGATCCTAACTGTACTGATTAGATGCAGCAGCAGGGGAGGAGGGGAGGTGCTAACATTCTTTTTTCAAATTCTTTGGGGGAAAGAACTACTGCCCTTGTTCCTAAACTTAGCTTTTTTTTTTTTTTTTTTTTTCTGGAATTTTTCATACATATATTGTAAGTATTTTAATCTGCAGATTGGTGCTTCAAGCTTTAAATTAATCTTTCATTTCTCCTTTAACTATCAAAACAAAACAATACAATTTCAATTTGATTCGCCAATCAATTATCTTCCATAGATATTGACTATCCTCGTACACAACTTTGGACCTTGGGAGGGCAATTGTTATACAATGCACCATGGTCCACACAGCGCTATGTGGACCATGATACAATACAATTTATTTATACTATTAATAAAAACAAAATTTTTCTTTGTGAAATTTCCATCCAAACGATGAGAACTGAATGAATTGTATTACATAATATCATTACAAATGTACAGATTACATGTATATATAAAGAGAGAGACTCGGGGAGACTGGATAAGGAATTAGAATTTAACTTTTTTTTTTTGAAAGGAATTATAATCTAACTTAAATACATAGAATCCTAATACTTCCCCTCAAGCAAAAGGTACAATAGTAACTTGTAGCTTGTCTCTAGGAAAAGAAAATCTAGGGCCAGATAGAACTTTAGTAAAGATATCTGTCAGTTGATCCTTAGTCGAAATAAAATTAACTTGTATAACTCCATTTGCAACACTGTCTCTAACAAAGTGATTATCAATTTCTACATGCTTAGTCCGAGCATGAAAAATAGAATTTGCACACATGTATGTAGCACCAAGATTATCACACCACAGCTTGAGAGTAGACACACCAGTCACGCTAATTTCACGCAGCAGAGAGAGTGTAACACCCCCCCCCCCCCCCCCCCCAAACATGCTATACAAAAAGCCTTAACACATGCAGATATCACAACAAACACTAGCACAGTGGAAGATGAAAAGGTAACTGATTAGACATAAATCCAAAACATAGGATGCTATGCCACGTTTACCAACAATGATAAACGCTACGGTCAAATCTGCATGGTATACAACTATTCCAAAACTCGCAAGTCTAAAACTAAACCATATCACAGGCCGTAAGACAAACGAAAGGAGCTACACTATCGGGCACTAGACATCGCGCTCGTCTAGACATCACCTGAAAGAACACAAATAAACATGGGACGACGCCCGGTCAGCGAATAATGCTGGTAACCCACCAATACATGTGAAATAACATACATAGGTAAAGTATAAATTGTAAAACCATTTTCGAAACGGAATACATATATATAAGTGTAAAACCAAGAGTCAAAACCAACATAAGACTCAACACTCTCAACAAACAACAAAGGAACACATCCCAAGATCACAAGAACAACACGACTCACAAAAGAGTCAAGGCATGATCTATCATCACTCAATAGATCAAAACCCGACAAGTACAACGCAAAAGAATAAGACTCACACAACCGGCAACACATACCAAGGCAACCCATGCCTTTGTGACTACACACGTCACAAGAGAAGAACTCACCACAGTGGCTACAATAGCCCTCGTGACATCACCCATCACGAGTTGATATGCCTGCCTTATGCCCGGTTCCAACCTTATGGCTACCCCCAACATTGTTTCTTCTTTCCAACCATTACCTCCAGGACCCCTGTACTTCTTAGTCCAACCTTTTCCCTCCGGGACCGTCGTCCCCCACCAACGATCACCAACGAGACCACCAATTTCATAGTACACAAGGTACCGTACACACACACGGCGACACACGCCTTCCCAAGAAAATACGTGAACCTGACACACAGGTCACAACTCCATAATCACGTCACGGCCACCACGAGGACCGCTGCAATACCTTGGTGACTAGTGTCCCATACCACTAATCGTGCAATCCAGGTAAAGCCACACACGCATCACACTTCAACAGGAATCAATCAACGGATCACAACGAAGATATGAAACATACTCAATCAAGGAGTTGGTCACAGCCCGACACAACCAACGATGCATAACACTAGTTATCATCAACCAATCGGAAGGTACAAACAACACACACGCTAGCATTTAGACACCGAACTAGCATGCTCATCAAACGGATAAACCAAAGGTAGTTCCGAGGAACACTCAAGACACATCACGGTTCAACGAAACACAATGTTGAACACTTAGCACGATTTAAAACACCAAAGTCCTACATGGATACCTACCATATAGTTCTAGACATACGAAACATCAAGAAGACACTCAAATAGTTCCACAAAAGAACATCGGGAAGTCAAAAGACCAAATACCGAGTCAAAAGAATCACGGGGAACAAATCCCATCACAACACCGAAGTGTTCCCCGCGGGTGGACCCACGGGTAGGCCCCTACCTGTGGTTCCGCTCGCGGGTACACTACCCACGAGGCCAATGTACCTGCGGGTGGGCAGCGGGTAGGGCTCTGCCCGTCGTTCCGCCCGCGGGTACATCCCTGTGTCCAAAATAATCCCTTCGGGGATTTTCAACTCCAAGCTCAAATTCAAGTCCAAAACATGCCAAATCTCACCAAATACAACAAAATCACTTGAATCATAGGAAATGCCAAGCAATGGCACACAAGAACCCTAAACACAAGCTCTAGATATGCATTTTCACAAGACAAATGCATAAACACTCACATTTCATAGCAAAATCACATGTAGAATCAAAGAAATCACATATAGGTAAGTAAAATAGGTTTTGTAGAGCATGAGTTACCTCTTGTAGACTAAAAGACTTCACTTTACACCTCAACAAGCTCCACACAAGGCTCACTTTCCAAACCCACTTCAAGAACAAACCAAAAAGGTCATAAAGATCCTACCTTTAAGAAAAGACATCTAAGATGGAACCAAAAACACAAGATAGACTTAGATCTTACCCTCCTAGATGCCCAAATAGGTGAAAGGTTGAATCTTGGAAGCAACTCTTGAAGTCTTGGCAAGGTCTCAACTTAGCTTGGAGGAAAAGCTACTCACCTTTCTAGAGAGAAGGTAGAGCTAAATTTTAGAAGGTGTAAGGGGTAGAATGAAGATGTCTACTAGGTTAGGTTACAATACTAACACTAGGTGAAAGGTCAAGAATGCCCTTACTAACATTAGAAAGTGTAAGGAACAAGGGAACTCTCTTCAAAGCTCAAGGTACAACTTGACTTTAGAGTTGACTAGTCAAATACTAGTCCTCAAGTATTAAATTTCTGGATTTTAGGAAATAATTCCTCAATTGAAATAGGATTAATTACTCAATTAATACATGAATTAAATTTGGATTTTTGGGGTGTCACAGAGAGAATCCAAATTATATTACCTCAGCACAGACATCTGCTAGAGCTTTATATTCAGCCTTAGTAGATAATCTAGCAACAAGTTCTTTGTTTCTTACATACCCATGATATAAGATTGGAACCAAGAAAAGCAAAATAACCACTAGTTGACTTACGATCCTCAAGACAACCAGTCCAATCAAAATTAGAAAAAAGCATGTAAATCTATAGACATTGACTTCCTTATTCGCAGACCATAAGTAACAATTCCCTTTACATACCTCAATACACGTTTCAATTGCTCCCAATGAGAGACTGTAGGAGCATGCATATGTTGACAAAGTTGGTTGACCGCAAAGGACAAATCTGGAGGAGTAACCGTAAGATACTGTAAAGCTCCAGCCAAACTCCTATACCGTGTAGCATCATCATATAAGTTTGCATTAAAGACAGTGGATTTCAAAACAGATATAGGAGTGGCTAAAGATTTATAGTCTGTCATGCCAGCACGTTTTAAAATATCTATCATGTATCTTTGTTGAGAAAACAAAATTCCATCATCACACTTAACAATTTCAATCCCAAGAAAGAAATCAGGTTCGCCAAGATCCCTAATCTTGAATTCATATGACAATTCTACAAGTAAAGTACTAACAAGATTTTGATCATTGCCCATTACAAGAATATCATCAACATATACTAGAACATAAATGAAGCTTGAATCTCGTGAGTAGTAAAATAAAGATCAGGGCCGTTTCAATAAAAATTGGGGTCCTGTGCAATATTTTAAATTGCGCCCTTTCTTAAGTAATTTGTATATAAAAATAATAGTTGTTCAAAAAGTTGTGTCAAAAATTCAAATATAAATATTGTATAAAAAATACATCTAAAATTTTATTTAAAAAGTGACATGCGCGTGCACATTTAGTCATATGATATACACTCGGTTTCATGCTCTTTAAGTCTAACACCCAGATGTGTCTAGTCCCTAAGACCTTCATTGACCAAAACACATTTTCATATACCTTTTATAAAAATCTTGCAACAAAAACAAAACACCTTGTCAAGTTCTTTTGAATAATGAGTATACAAGCCAATCTCGATCACACTTCTCTCCATTTGGCAAATATCTTGTGTAAAACGCTGACGAAAATCTTCTTGAGAATTTATCTTTAGGACCTTTATTTATTGATAAATCTATTTCAGGACCATCTTTCACACAAATATCTATTAATTTAGAATCAAGAGCATCCCAATTTCTTGGATCATATATGTTAAATAAAAGCGAATCATTTGGTTTATCATTATGACCAACATCATCTAAACAACTATCAACATTCTTGCATATAATTTTCATTGTCACAGTGATATCTATCATCGTTGTGCACAAAATCATTTAAAATTTTTCCAACCTCACCATCATCTTGATCTTTTATATGAAAATTAGCATTTAACAATTTTCCCTTGGCATAATTTTTTTCACATCTATTTGAGTTTCTTTTATAATGAATTTTTCAAGAGCTCCTTTTTAAGATTAAGGCCCTGTTTGGTAAAATGGCTGTTAGCTGATAGCTGATTGTGTTAATTAGAGGGTATAAATAATTGATAACATTAGTTGATTGTAAAAAAGTGTTTGGTAAATTAGCTGTTAGGTGATAGCTGTTTGGTATAATTTCTTTTCTCAAAAAGCTAATTGAAAAAGTTGTTTGGAGTAGCTTTTTGAATTTTAGCTTTTTAGAGTTGCAAAAAGCTAATTAGCCAAACATTTATATTGATATTTTAACTAAATCAAACAATTAATAGTGGCCAAATAAGCCAAAATTGGCCTATAGGCCAATTTTTTACCAAACAGGGTCTAAGTTATTTTTACCAAACAGGGCCTAAGTTCAATTCTTCTTTTCCTTTTAAACTTCTCAAACCCAAATTAATATTTTAATTTCTAGAAGACATAATTTTAAAATTCTAAGGAAAAAAAATTATTTAAAAACTCCATGAATAAATAATTAATCAAGAAAAGAATTCTTGAATGTTGTAAGAATATTAGAATAGACAAAGAAAGTAGAGGGAAGGTTCAAATTCTCATTCATCATCCAGAATACTTATACAAAGGTATTACAAATATAAGGTAATGAATACATATAAAAGGTAGTAACTTTATCAGTTACAACTGCTACCATATATATAATAATGTCCACATTAATAATATTTATAACACTCCCCCCTGAACATTATTTGACATGATCCTGCCTCTTCAAAACTTGCTAGGAAAACCCTGTGGGAAAAACCTAGACAAAAGAGTATATATGTATATATGTATATATTCATGCCTCTTTAAAAACTTCACTAGGAAAACCTCGTAGGAAAAATCTAGTTGAAGAAAAGAGTACATGATATTTGTAAGAACATATATTGTACTGATTGCCTCATTAAAAACCTTAACTTAAGAAAACCCTGTGGGAAAAACTTAGTTAAGGGAAAAAGAGTACAACCAAAACCTTCAGGGCACAATCGACATAATCTTCAGGATTTTGGGGTTTGTCTACTTAAGGAATTATTTTGCAACTTTTCCTCATTTACATTACTATATCATACTCATGTCTTGTTAAAAACCTCACTAGACCCAGTGGGAAAAACTAGTTGAGCAAAAGAGTGCATGATGTATGTGTATTCTTGTTTTAGATTAGCTGCCTTATTAAAAACTTTAGATTTAAGGAGAAATTCCGTGGGGAAAAACTTAACTAAGGAAAAGAGTACAACCGTTAGTCATCTAAGACCCAATCTTCAGGATTGATTCATGTAAAATGATACTCCCCCTCAAGATAACAATCTTTAATTCCCATACATTAAATTTCCAAACTGTATAGAGGAATTTTGTAAATAAATATATACAACTGTCAATTGAATAAATATACTCTATAAGGGACAATGAGGGTAAATATAGTACAACCAGTTTTGGAAATTGGCATTATAGGGATTCAAAAATAATAGCCAGTACCCAAGTAGCCCATTATATATTGGTTTGTCTAAGTATCCAATCAAAATCATATACTGGCTAACTGGTGTATAAAAATTTCTTCAAAGAAAAACTCGATCTTCAAGTCGAGATAATACTTAGCTTTCCCAAGCTTTTGTTTCAAAATCTCCTTCTTTAGATATGGACTGACATCATCAAGCCCTTTATATATTTCATTGATGTTTTCCAACATCAATATTGACTTAGATAATAAATAATAAATAAGTTCATTATCAACCCTTTATCGAGCACACAATGGTACATATTATTCCTTCAATGAGGATATTAACTCCATTCGCAACCCTTTATCGAGTAAATATAATGACACTTAAATTCTCATTTCAGGAATTATAAATCCATCAGGGATTTCTCAAAATAAATAAATATTAACTATTTCAGGTCCTATAAAGACCTTAATATTTTAATGTGCGATTTTCACTTTTTCTCATTTTGAGAACTTAAAAACCTTCGGGGACTTTTGAATTTAATATTAGTTGCATATCTAATTTATTATTCTGCCAATGATGTAGCGGAACTTAATGCCATTTATCGTGGGAAAATATGTTTGATTAAAATTAATCAAGGGTATCTGCGTGAACCCATAAGACTACAAACTCGCTTTATATCATATCACCTCATTATTCTTATTTCTCTTTCGTGCACACACCCACTTGTAACCTTCAGGGTTAACTCTCAACAGTGTATTGTTATAAAGAGAATTATTAATAATTAGCGAGTCGAGCTATGCCTTAATTGCTCCTTTATACGTTAAATAGTCATGGCACTTCTGATGCATAACTCTGGATCCAGATTATCATATAATGGAGCAATTTGTACAAGCTATTGTGTTGTCGACAACTATAATACTTTCATAAATCTCTCCCATATTTATAATTGTTTATGGCAATATTTAAGTCAACCAGATTCTAGACATTTCCCAGAACTTATTCAGATCACATCTGGTTGTCCCGCATCCCTAGTATTATATTTGTTTGGTGCACCTATAAATTGACTAGGGTTTTTCGTCATCTGGACGAACGTCTCCAAGACATAATTATTCAAGGTATATCAAGAGTGACAATGTTTATTTCAATGTTGAAAAAATCGCTAGGCGCCCTCTAGGTGCCCTCTAGGCGCCTGGGGACCGCCTAGGGCGCCTAAAGCGCCTAGGCGGGCGCCTAGAGCGCCTAGGCGGGCGCCTAGGCCGCCTAGGAGGCCGGGCGCCTAGCACCTAGGCGCCGATTAATCGGCGCTTAGGCGCGATTTTTGCAACAGTGGTTTATTTACTAGATCTAGTATAATGATTCTTATCTCTTACACCGATAGATTTCCTACACTTCTGCATCGAGGAGTATCGATAGATATATTTGGTCCAAATTGGGAATGGTATATGGACCTAGTCACTCTTTTATGATTAGTATGATCAATAGATGTATTTGGCATATTATTTGCTAATATCGCAAATATATCATCTTCTGAACTTTCAGTTCAGCCTAACTAGTACATGAATTAAATAATGAAGATATTTTTATTCTATGGAATTTCTTGGCATTCTATTAAATTTGAACTCTTATCTCCCCCTAATGCCGAGAAACAATCTTCATTAATTAAGGATGCAGTCAGCGTACCTAAGGATATGTATATTAGCCTCCTATCAAGAGACTAACGCTTCTTTGGTAGCCTTTTTAGAGGTACGCTGTGGTGGTGATATATTGAAATAGAATGCGCACTATAAATAATAACGCAGGTAGGGAAAAATTTATTTTGAAAACATGTACTAGGTATAACAATCCTTGAGGGATTGGTTTGTGATATGCAGTGAGTTAGATTTGGATTTCAAACAAAAGTATATCCCCAAAACAGATAATTCAATAATTTCTCCTTCACACATGCTCTATAAAATACTCATGTGGATAAGAAATTGTAATATCTAACTCATTATGTTTGCCCTCAGTGACCCAATTGGTCATGCCATAATTAAAAAATTGGATCTCTAAAATGTAAAGATTATCGCAACACAATAAGTTCTCAAATGTATATGAAATTTACCACAAGTGGCATATAAAATCATATAGGGCAAGCATACACATTGAACAAAATGAGTGAAACATTCGACAATCTTAGGGAGATTAAACGCCAAAAGAAGTATAGATGTTGAAAAATTATCAAATATTAACAATTTGTTTGCTTCAGGCAAACCAACATGATGTGACTCACTTTTGGCGGTTAAACACATAGCATTTTTGCATAGTAGCATAGCATTAAAAATAGAAGTTGCAGACTTCATTCATGAGTCATTGGTCACTCAAAGAACTACTACTGGAGTACAATGTGACTATCATAAATAACATGCAAGATAACGAGTGACAGATAAATTAACGTTCTAAGTTTACCTTCTAGGCAAAACTATATTAAAAATTAGGTACTATCCTTTTGTTTAAATACTCAAATTTGAGATTTATTTCAATGTCAAAGACTCGTGTGAAACAATGCTATAATAAATTAGCGCAGCCAATAAACTTGAATTTTGGACAAATAACAATTGACTTTTAAATCAATACGAAGTCAATTTTATATTTTGGGAATTTGTCCTAGTGCTATTATCATATAATTAGTGCAATAAATTCGCCTTCGGGGTAAAGCTATATTCAATATTTATGCTATATATCACAATATTTAGACTCATATCATCTAATTGATATCACAAGATCAAATTAAGGTTTAGCAACGACAGGTGCAACCTAATAATGAAAACCATATTGAGAATTCATGTTATTATCTCATTTATAAGTTGCGTGATGAATCACAATAGCTATGACCTATAGAAAATAATTAATTGCCAACAAGAGAAATAACAAACTCTCTTATATGAGCCTAATCGAGAGATTATAGGCTAAAAATTAATTAAAGATAAGCATATTCAATATGTGATATAATTGTCCCTTGTGTCATGGACACCAAAATTTCAATTAAGTCATGCACATCCACTTTAAACAAAGAGTATCATGTGTGGTACACACAATGCATGACATTAAAAGATAGATTCTATTAATTCATAAATTAGAAAATAAAATGAGAGAAGTACCGTTCGCCAAAGGATAACAAGCACATGTTCGCTACCGGGCCCATTCATTCCTATTTCAGGGAGTCAAAAAAAGCACTTTTCCAAGCAAGCTCTCATTTTATCTCATAGTTTCATATAAGTATGAAAACATCACAAAATAGCAAGATATACAAGCTAAACTGAAACTTGGCAGAAAATTTCAGAATTTTGACCTGGACTGCAGAATTTTCTGGGGAAAAACGGTAACACATTTTGGCACAAAATTTTGCAGATATTTAGTTCAGCAAGTCTAGAACATACATGAAAATTTTTATGTCAATCCAACGTCTAGAAGTATTTTTCCCAAAATATTTTCCAACACTACGCCAGACAGAAAAATAACTGGCAGCACACTGCCAGAACTTTACAGAAATTTTCTAGAACAACCAAAGAATATTTTTAAGAAAATATTTTCACAGAAATCAAATACCACAAGTCTAGGTTCTCCAGAAAAAATTTCATACCAAAAGGAGTTCAACAAGGATTTTTCATGAATTTAGTTTTCAAACTGCACTGATCTGAATTTTCAGGCATGCAGTGATCAAAATTTTCATGCTCATATATAACTAAATGGTGATTTCAGTTTTGCATGGCTCAGATGTAACTATCAAATATCAATTGCCATTTCCAGACAAATACAAACAAAACCAGGAGCATCAGCTTCAATAACTGGTAAAGATGGCGTAGAAGAGTAGTATCATACTCTCACAAGCATTAAAAAATGTACACGTTTTATCATTCTGTAGCATGAACACAATTGAAAAGTATACGACTTTCATGGCATTTGAATTATATTCGCATTATGACAAAGCTATATGCAATATTATTCAAAAGATATATCAAGTTATTGATAGATTAGCACCATCAAAATGATGCATTGCATATACTACTTCATGATGTCACAGAATTTGAATATTCAAAACTTTAATATAAATGATGGTTTTCATCACCATGAAACATAAGAAGCCCCAACTTTGGCGAATTGGCAAACAAAATGACAGATAATAAAATCATAACTAGTTTCATCTTTTGATGCAAGACTCAAACCATTATCATTAACACCTTTGAGATAATTCATGTATATATGAACAGGTAATGACCATGGAGCATAACCAACTAACGTATTCATATTGGCATTTGGAGCAACAGATCTTTCAGTAGAAACCAAAATTCGTTGAGTATACAAGCACACTTATTCTACTCCACTCCGTGCATCATATCCACCAAATCAAAGTGGAGAATTGCTTATTGTGAAATATAATAATGCATCATCAAACGTCATTCAACAAATATTTTGAAAAAAAATATCATTAAGAATTCGCATCTTAACTACATAAATATATATAGGTCTCCTATGAACCAACATGGCTTGAATTGTTAACATCAATAATACCATTATTAAGACCATCACAACTTGGTAAGTTCAAAGAATAAATTCTGATCTGAAACTTTGCACAGTCAAAGAATTAGGATCATACACATTCAAAAATTAATACCATTGTTGAGCCATGAACATGCATAGGATCCAAAACATGATTAAAACTATGCAAGTATAAATCCAGGAAAGCTAATTTGATGGACAAGTTATTATAATAGTCCAACTATTCAAGCATGCTCAAAATCTTAGATCTGAAAAGTTTAATTATCAAAGTCTTAAAATCAAACAAGATTAAGATGATGATAAAGGAAAATTCATATATATGTTGATTTGCACCAAATAATCAATGGCATAAGAACACTTAGCTTTTGGGTTTCGATTATGTAGCTTTGATATTCTCCCATCTGATGGACTCCTTTGCATTTTCTTGCTCTCTGCTTCCTTAGAACCATCTTTAATTTCTTCAAGTTCTCCAAATAGCAACAAAGCACGTAAAACCTTGCAGTCTAGGGAGGTTGGGTCTGACACAAAGGTTGCACTTTTCCATTCCCAGACTGAATCTGTTTCAGGCAGGTCCACCCGCTCCATAGTGAAGGTGTTTATGAAGAAAAGAGTTCCATAATTGGCAGAGATGGACATCTCGCCGGTGGAGTCGGCCATTCTAGAAGATTTTGGTCAGAAAGTCGATCTGACACGGACGATCCGGGAAGTGCTACTGAAACGGAAATCTCCTCCGCGAAATGATCCTGCCATTGCTATAGCCGACGACGACGTTTTGCGTCGATGCACCGCCTTCAATGATCGCGCGATTGGCCGGTGGAAATCCCTCAGCGCCACCGCCGATGCACCGGTCCTGGCGATCGTCCTTTGGTTGGGTATCGGGTGGCCGATGGATGACCTTCCTATCAATGAACAAATCATTGATTCTATCTTTTGGTTAGAGCAAAATGCTGATAACGTGTTGTAAGAATATTAGAATAGACAAAGAAAGTAGAGGGAAGGTTCAGATTCTCATTCATCATCCAGAATACTTATACAAAGGTATTACAAATATAAGGTAATTAATACATATAAAAGGTAGTAACCTTATCAGTTACAACTGCTACCATATATATAATAATGTCCACATTAATAATATTTATAACACTAGTATTTGCACCCGTGCGATGCACGGAATGGATTTGTTGTAATATATTAAAAATATATGAATCGATATGTAATTATTTAAATTAAAACATTAAATATTATATAAGAATTATATAATAAAATTAAAGATATGATTTGAATCGTTTATATATTTTGATGTTATCATTGCTTGAATTTGTGCAAATAATTGCTCAAATTAATAACTAATGTCTAGATGTACGGATGCGGTCCTATAATTTTAAAGATTTTATTTATCATTGTTTAGTATTTTCATACATTAGGCAAATGTGCTCGTTCTCAAACAACTCAGTTATAGAAATGAATTGCTATCCTTATTCATTTGTATGGAAGATATATATATTTGTCTAGATATATATCAATTTTTTCATTTAAAAAAAATTAATATCACCGATTATATTTACACATTATTGAAACCTCAGACGACATTGGTAGTGACAACACAATCTTGTTCATCTTCGTCTAGAACTAACATCTTCTCCATCAGGACGGGTTACTTGGGTGAAAGTATATAATGGTAGAATATCACTCAATTAGTTATCCTTTTATATTTTCAGTCAATTCGTAATATCAGATTCATTTTCAACCAATTATTCTTTTTTATTTTTAGTCAATTAGAATATCAAATGCAGTGATATTTTTACCTAACTTTCGTTCCATTTTTAATTGAAGATGTAGATATTATTATTGAAATATTTCCGTTTCATTTTTAATTTACTTTTACTGTTGTTTAAAATATGCATTTACTATTGATAATGTAGAATATTATTATTGGAATATTTTCCTCCAACTTTTAATTTCCATTCCATTTTTAATTAAAATGCAATGATCTTACCATTTTTTTAGTCAATTATAGATCATTTTTTATTTGCACTCAATTATTAATATTCATTTCCTTTAATATTTTCAGTTAATTAGTAATATTATATTCATTTTCAGTCAATTATTATTATTATTATTTTTATTTCCAACCAATTAGTCAATTAGAATATAGATGCAATGATATTTTTACCTAATTTTCGTTCCATTTTAATTTGATGATGTAGTATATTATTAATGAAATATTTTCGTTCCATTTTTAATTTATCTTTACTATTTTTTAAAATATGTCTTTTTTTTTTTTTTTTTTTTTTTACATCAAAAAGGGTTGAGCCTAAATATGTCTTTACTATTTGATGATGTAAAATATTATTATTAAAATATTTCCTTTACTTCTAACCACACACACACACACACACCGACACAAAAAAAAAAAAATAAATAAATAAAAAGACTTTGGACTTCTCAATACTTGCCCACATTGATTTTTTTTTTTGGTAAACCCAGGATTTTCACCGTCGGACACAGTGACTAATCCCCCGCTAAATTGCAAGCACCCCTTTTGGGTGAGACAGCTGGCTTAGAGATTTAAGGCTGCTCCTTTCCCAATCCAAGGATTGAACCCTTGACATTTGGTTAAGGATGGATGAATCCCTTACACTCAACCACACCCTCCAAGTTACTTGCCTACATTGATGGGCAAGCAATTATGTTTGTAAGGGGAGCATTGCTCCTCTTTCCAAACATTTTCAATGTGAGATCAAAATGATCCCACATCATTTACAAAGGGAGCCCGTGACTCTCTTTCGTCATCTTCTAATTTTTTTTAAAAAATTTAATTTTATTTTGTATATCGTTTTGTTTGAATTATTATTATTATTATTATTATTATTATTATTGACAAATTCCCCATTTTAACAATTTATCTTTAATCAAAACACCAAAAATATTATTTAATAACTAAGCAATTTGCTCCAAACTGTTAAAAACTAAAACAACACATACATTTTGGGTTAATCTTTCCTAATCCCCAATAATAAATAAATAAAACTAAAATAAGAAGACAAAGCTAATGTTTCTTAAATAAGAACCTTTTGACTTCTGAATACTCGTCATATCGATGGGCAAACAATTATGTTTGTACCTCTTAATATCAAGGTTGCAGTAGGCGCTAGGCGCTAGTCGGGCGGCCGGGCAGCGCCTAGCGCCTAGGCGGTCTAGGCGGATTCTAGGCGGCGCTAGGCGGGCACCAAAAAAATTAAAAAAAATAGTGACAGACTTGTAGTTCGACAATTTTAATGAGGTTGTTTTCAACGTTCACTCAAATAACACATCTAAATAAATGAAATAATGATAATTTATAAGTCATAATGTCATAATAATATTAAAATCAATAATTAATGAAAGACGACATCGGCCAAAATCAGACAAAATCGATCAAAATCGGTCAAAACGGTCAAAATCGGACGAAATCGGTCGACTCGGCCGAGTTGGCCGAGTTGACCGACTCGGCCGAGTTTGACCGCCCAGGCCGCCTAGGCGGCCGACCGAGTTTTGGCCGCCTATAGGCCAAAACTCCAAGGCAAGTGGCCGCCTAGCGCCTAGGCGGGCGCCTAGGCGGCCGAGTTTTACAACACTGCTTAATATAGAGGAGCTCTAGAGCTCATCTTTTCAAACATTTTCAATTTGGGATGAAAATGAACCAACATCATTTACAAAGGGAGCATGTGGCTCCCCATTGTTTTTTTTTTTTTTTTTTTTTTTTTTTTGTTAATTTTAATTTTATGTTGTATATAGTTTTGTTTGGATTATTATTATTATTATTATTATTATTATTATTATTATTATTATTATTATTATTATTATTATTATTGTTGTTGTTGTTGTTGTTGTTGTTGTTGTTGTTGTTGTTGTTGTTGTTGTTGTTGTTGTTGTTATTGTTGTTGTAATTTGATTATTTGGCAAATTCACCAAAATTTTAAGAAATTCGTCTGTTTAATATTTTAAATTTAATCGAAAAACCAAAATATTATTTAATAACTTAGCAATTTGCTTCAAATTGCTAAAAACTAAAACAACACATACATTTTGGGTTAATCTTTTCAAACCCCACTAATAATAAATAAATAAATAAATAATTAATAAATTAATAAAAACTAAAATAAGAAGACAACGCTAAAGCTTCTTAAATAAGAACCTTTTGACTTCTCAATACTTGGCCACATTGATGTGCAAGTAATTATGTTTGTAAGAGGAGTTTTGCTCCTCTTATATAAATGAGCTTTCTCTTTTCAAACATTTTCAATATGTGATCAAATGATCCCACATCATTTGCAGAAGGAGTCTGTGACTCCTCTTTGTTTGTTTGTTTGTTTTTTTTTTTTTTTTTTAAATTTAAATTTTATTTTGTATATATTTTTGTTTGAATTATTATTATTATTATTATTATTATTTTATTTTTATTATTATTGTTGTTGTTGTTGTTGTTATTGTTATTGTTATTATTGTTGTTATTATTGTTATTGTAATTTGATTATTTGGAGAATTCTCCAAAATTTTAAAAAATTCGCTTGTTTAACATTTTATATTTAATCAAAACATCAAAAATATTATTTAATAACTTAGCAATTTGCTCTAAACTGCTAAAAACTAAAACAACACATACATTTTGGGTTAATCTTAGCCAAACCCTCTAATAAATTAAAAAAAAAATTAAAATAAGAAGCCATTAAAATAAGGTTTCTTAAATAAGAGCCTTTTGAAACGTTGGGCTTTAATAGGTTGAGAAAGTCTATATGAACAGATACTACATGTAACACGGTGAATCGAATAGTTATGATGTGGAACCGTGTCCACTTTGCAAGGTGGACACAGTTCTATGTTCATAATTATTGAACTATATGTTCATAATTATAAAGCTAAATATTCAAAATCTTTGAACTTCATATTCATAATTATTGAACTCTATATTCACAACTACAAAACTCTATGTTCATAATTACTAAACTATATGTTCATAATTATAAAGCTATATATTCATAATTTTTAAACTTCATATTCACAATTATTGAATCTCTATATTCATTCATAATTAAATAACTATATGTTCATAATTATGTTCACACCTTTATGTTCATAATTTTAGAACTATATATTCATAATTATGAGCAATTTTAGAACCGTGTCTACCTTGCTAGGTGGACACAATTCCACAGCATAATTTAATGTGTCAATAGTACTCAAAAAATAAAATATTTGCCTTTGGACTTCTCAATACTTGTCCACATTGATGGACAAACAATTATATTTGTAAGAAGAACATTGCTCCTCTTATATAAAGGAGCTCAAAAGCTCCTTTTCCAAACATTTTCAATGTGGGATCAAAATGATGGCAAATTATGTTGTGCATCCGTATGCACCATGCACGGTGCATACGGATGCAAAAACGACGTCGTTTTATTAAAAATGCGCCTCCCCTTAAAAAAAAAAAATCAGGTTCGATTCCCAGCAACAACATATGAACTATAATTCCATAATCGATGAACTATAATTCCAGAATCTAATCTATGAACTAAAAATTTCAGAATGAATGAACTAAAATTCCATAATCTATGAACTAAAATTTCAGAATCGATGAACTATAACTCCAGAATCGATGAACTATAATTCCATAATCTATGAACTATAATTCCATAATCTATGAACTAAAATTCCAAAATAAATGAACAATATAATGATGTTGCTAGGAATCGAACCTGATTTTTTTTTTAAGGGGAGACGCGCGTTTTTAATAAAACGACGTCGTTTTTGCATCCGTATGCACCATGCATGGTGCATACGGATGCACAGCATAACTATCCCAAAATGATCCAACATCATTTACAAAGGGGAGCCTGTGGCTCCTTTTTGTCTTTTTTTTTTTTTTTTTTAAATTTTATTTTGTATATCGTTTTGTTTGGATTATTATTATTATTATTATTATTATTATTATTATTATTATTATTATTATTATTATTATTATTATTATTATTATTATTATTGTAATAAATGTTTGTATATCGTTTTGTTTGGATATATATTCATAATTTTTAAATTTTATATTCACAATTATTGAATCTCTATATTCATAATTACATAACTATATATTTATAATTATGTTCACAACACTATGTTTATAATTGTAGAACTATATATTCATAATTATGAACAATTTTTTAAGAGTAAAAGACATTTTTGGTCCTAGACTTATAGTTGCTTGGACAATTTTAGTCCTTTATAAAAAAAATTGTCATTTTATGGACAGAGTTATTGTGGCGAGGACATTTTGGTCCTCCGTCTATATTTTTGTTAGATAACCGTCTGAGAGAGGGGTAATTACGTCAATTTAGGCTATCTCCTTCTATCTATTATATCTATGTGTGTTTTGTTTTCTTCTCAGTCATAATTCGAAGGAGTCGGAGAGTCCAAGTTGCAGTAAAGGCATGGTTGTGGGCAGAGCATTTCGTAGTGCAAAACTACAAATAAATGAGGGTCAGAGTAAAGACATGGTTGTGGGACCAAAATCGTCCATCTCACAATAAAGAGATAGCCTAAATTGACGTAATTGCCCCTCTCTCATACGGTTATTTAACAGAAATATAGATGGAGGACCAAAAATGTCCTCGCCACAATAACTCTGTCCGTAAAATGGCAAATTTTTTTATAAAGGACTAAAATTGTCTAAGCCACTATAAGTCTAGGACCAAAAATGTCTTTTACTCATTTTTTAACTTGTCTACTTTGCAAGGTGGACACGGTGCCACAACATAATTTGTCGGGTTAATAGTACTAAAAAAAAGTCTTTGGACTTCTCAATACTTGCCCACATTACCAGGACTATATGGTCTAATGGTACCCGGGTTGGACTTCCATTTGGAAGGTTGTGAGTTCAAGCCTCGGTGGAGGCGTTATTAGCTCTTTGTGTTTCAGTAGGTTGAGAAAGTATATGAACAGATACTAATGGGCAATTATATGTTTGTAAGATGAGTAATGATCCTCTTATATTGGGCTCCTCTTTCCAAACATTTTCAATGTGGGATCAAAATGATCACACATCATTTACAAAGGGGAGTCACCTTTATCTTCTTCTTATTATTATTTTTTTTTTTACTTTTAATTTCAATTTGTATATAGTTTTGTTTGGATTATTATTATTATTATTATTATTATTATTATTATTATTATTATTATTATTATTATTATTTACGAATTAATAGATTTTATTTAATTTCCATTTGAGATTTACTTACCAAATAAGCTTTACTATAAAAGTTTGGGCGGGAAAATGAATTAGGATAGTTTGTTTTTAATTATATATAGATAGATTGATTCTTTTTCATTTTTTAAGCAAAATCTTCCTTAAAGATTAATAGTAAAATAAAGCTAACTTATTAATAACCAATTCTATTACATTTTTTTAGGAAGAATTTTTTTTAAAGATTAATAGTAAAATAAGGCTAAATTATTAATAACCAATTCTATTCTATTTTTTATGCAAAATCTTTCCTAAAAGATTAATAGTAAGAATCTTAACGATTCCTTTTTTTTTTTTTTTTTTTTTTATACTGGTTATTGATTCTTTTCCATTATTCAGAGTGTAAAAATTCACTTGGCTAACATTTCCTTCCATTCATTTCCATTTTTCCATATTATTATTATTATTATTATTATTATTATTATTATTATTATTATTATTATTATTATTATTATTATTATTATTAATTTCCTTCCCAATATTATTCTATATTGCTTTGGCGTACGACTTCCTTCCATTCATTTCCATTTTTCAATATTATTATTAATTGTTTAGGCGGGAACTTGTAAATGATGATATTGTTTTTATTATTTAATATAGAATAATATAGATTACCAATTAAAATTAAAGTTTTTATTATAATTGAACAATAATATTACCAACTATTATTTGAAGATTTTGTAAAACAATAAGTAAAGTTGTATTACATAGTTATATTTCATTTTTTAAGCAAAATCTTTCTTAAAGATTAATAGTAAAATAAAGCTAAATTATTAATAACCAATTCTATTACATTTTTTTACACAGAATTTTTCTTAAAGATTAATATAGTAAAATAAAGCTAAATTATTAATAACCGATTTTATTATATTTTTTTACGCATAATTTTTCTTAAATATTAATAGTAAAATAAGGCTAAATTATTATTAACCAATTCTATTCTATTTTTACGCAAAATCTTCCGTAAAAGATTAATAGTAAAATATCTTAATGATTATTTTCCTTATACTGCTTATTGATTCTTTTACATTTTTCAGAGTGTAGAAAACATTCATATGACTAATATTTCCTTCCATTATTTTCCATATTATTATTAATTTTCTTCCCAATATTATTATTAATTGTTTGGGCGTACGACTTCCTTCAATTCTTTTTCATTTTTTTCATATTATTATTAATTGTTTAGGTAGGAACTTGTAAAGGAGGATTTGTTTTTATTAATTAATATAGAATATAAATATAGATTAATATAGAATATAGATTACCAATTAAAATTATATTTTTTTCAATATTATATTAAACAATAATATTACCAATTATTATTATCACTATTATCATTATTATTAGTATTATTATTACGGAGTAATTATGGCAATCCCATAATTATGCCAAAAAATAAATACACTTTTGACCTATACAATGAGGAATTGAGCATGGACTTCATAACTGTCAAAACCGGCACCATGAGAATAAAACACCTTAACAAATCAGAACTTCAAAAGTCCGATTACTTCAATAATCAACGGAAAAAACTAAGAAGAATATAATAATAGTCAATTGGTGTATTAAAGGCGATTCCTGCTATATCTTGTCGTGTATATTACAATAGAAACACTTAACCACTCCCCATTCTCCAATCACCCGTGAGTCACACATTTTATTGTGTGGCACTTTAAATTCTTGACCAATGACAGTATAACAAAAAAATGAAGAGAGAGATTAGAGGAGTCACCACTCATCATCCCTTTAAACGGGTAGGAGTAGGCACCACTCAAAGAGGGATTCACGTGAGACTGCCTTTCATCAATGATAATGAAACTTCAATAGAAGCAAAAAATCAATATATGAAATGGACTTGGAGTAACCGTAGAAATATTCAAAATAAATCATAATCTAGGCATATGATATGAATAGCTTTTCGCTGAAAAAAGTATAAAATTTGGACAATACAACCATGAAAAACGTATTGTATCTAATCCAATCAAACTACTTGGATGCTAAACCTACCGTTAATTTCGAAACGCGGCTAAACTGAATGATCAAGGCTGGAGACATAGTGGAAAAAAAAGGGATGCAATATAAAATGAAGACTTATAATTTTGTAGTCATCAACTCATTGTATTTATAGGTGAAAAATATGAGAATTAAAAATTTGTAAAATTTTTCAAAAAGAAAGTGTATTTATTTATTTAAGGTATTACCCTAATCAATTCATTATATTGATATTCCTAATCAATTCATTATATTAATATTCCTAATTAATCTTATTCTTAATTAATTCATAATATAGATATTACTAAATTTCCATTTTTCATTTGCTTACCAAATAAGCTTTATTAAGTCTTTGACCAATAAAATATAAAATATTTAATTAATTTAACTACAAAAGTTTGAGCGGGAAAATGAAATAGGAGGATTTTACTTATATATATATATATATATATATATATATATATATATATATATATATATATATATATATATATATATATATATATATATATATAGATATATAGATTGAATATA
This sequence comes from Ipomoea nil, assembly GCF_001879475.1. Taxonomy (NCBI): domain Eukaryota; kingdom Viridiplantae; phylum Streptophyta; class Magnoliopsida; order Solanales; family Convolvulaceae; genus Ipomoea; species Ipomoea nil. Next base: position 878,426 of record NW_017616542.1, read on the forward strand.
TTATAATGAAATCAGAATTATTAAGTCATGCAAATAAAACAATAAACAAGAATTGTGAAATATTTAGTAATTTTAATTACATGTTAAGAGAATTGAAGAATTTAAAAATTTGTGAGCTTGTATGATCAAGAAAAATTGAAGAATTCTGTTGAACTGCGTCTGTAATCTGCTGTTGCGTCAATTGCGTGCTACTGTTACCTATTAAGACTTATGTATGTCTATCGTCTGCTTATTGTTATTTGCATCAATTACCTAATACCTAGTTGTCTTAGCTACGACCGACGGTACTAATAGGGTTGCATAGAAGGAATGAGATTTGCTAATTTTGCTACAGTACTACATAATGATTAATGAGTTTTGCTAATTTTGCTACAATACAACGCAATGACTAACGCAGGAGATTTGCTTAATGCAGCTTATATACATATATAATATATATTTTTTAAATATGGGGCCCCAAAAATTGGGGGCCCTGTGCGCCAGCCCTGGGCAAACATGCCCAGGGACGGCCCTGATAAAGATGCATCTGTTTTTGAAGCTTTAAACCCTACTGACATTAGAAACGCATGCAAGCGATTAAACCAAGCTCTAGGAGCTTGTTTTAATCCATACAGAGAGCGTTTTAACAGGCAAACATGATTAGGAAACTGTTTATCAATATATCCAGGTGGTTGGTTCATATAAACAGTTTAAAATAATTTCCCATTCAAAAAGGCATTGTGCACATCAAGCTGCTTAACAACCCATGTAACACCCCGTAAATCCAAACTCTAGTTAAGGATTAATTAGAGAATTAATCCTAGTCTTATTGTTAATTTATTCCTAAAATCCTGAAAATTCAATAGTCAGAGGACTAGAATTTTACGAGTCAACCAAGGTCAAAGGGTTGTACCTTATGCTTGTTGGGTTGTTCACTTGTCTCCTTATTCTTCCAACTTTAGTAAGGGCAAAGGTGTCTTTCTACCTAAAGTTTGTGCTCCAAGCTAACCTAGCATCATCTCTTCATTCCATCCACCAACACTCTAAACACAAAACCTCTACCTTCTCTATAAGAAATTGATAGCTTCTTCTCCAAGCCAAAATTTGGGCATCCTAAATCCTTCAAGTTGTCTTCCAAGATTCATACTTTCCTAACCTTGAGCATAGGGGAGGGTAAGATCCTTGATCTCTTCGTGTTTTTAGCATCCTTTTAGTTGTCTTTTTCTAAAAATAGAATCTTTGTTGTCTTTTGGGTTGTTTGTGAAGTTGGCGTCGAAGAAGAGCTTTAAGAGAAGCTTTCTAAGGTTGGAAAAAGGGAAGTTCTAGGCTACAAAGGTAACCCATGCTTTACAAAACCTATTTTCTTACTTATATGATGATTTCTTAGCTTCTACTTGTGATTCTTAAGTTGAAATGTGAGATTTGATGCATTGTCGTGTGGTAATGCATGTTTAGAGCTTGTTCTTAGGGTTCTTGTATGCCATTGCTTGGCTATTTCTTGGGTTCAAGTCATATTGTTGTAATGTGTGAGATTTTGGGTGTTTTGGACTTGAATTTGGACTTGTTGTTGAAAATCTCCGAAGGGATTATTTTGGGTTCAGGAGTGTACCCGTGGGCGGAACGGCGGGCAGAGCTCCACCCGCCGCCCCACCCGGGGGGTACGTATGTTGTGGGTCTTGGTACCCGTGGGCGGAACCACGGGTGGTTGTCCACCCGTAGCCCCACCCGCGGGGAACGTTGTGAGATGTTGGCGGGGATTTGTTCCCCGTGATTCTTTTGACTCGGTATTGATGTTTTGACCTCCCGATGTTGTTTTATTGGGCGATTTTAGTGTCTTCTTGATGTTTTGTATGTTTAGAACGGTATGTTAGGAATCCATGTAGGATTTGGTGTCTTGAATCGTGCTTGTGGTCCAACTTTGTGATTCGTTGGATTGATGTGAGTCTTGAATGTTCTAAGGAACTACTTTTGGTTTACCCGTTTGATAAGCATTCTAGTTTGATGTTGAAATGCTAGTGTGTACGGTTTGTTCTTTCCTATTGAGATTGGCAACTAGTGTTGACCATCGTTTGGTGTTAGATTGTGATCCTTTGTTGTTGAGTATGGTTTAATATCTTTGTTGTGATCCACTGATTGATTCCTATGATGTGAACGTATGTAATTGTTGTACCTTGATGCATGATTAAGGTTATGGGGCCTTAATCTTCAAGGTATTGATGCGGTCCTCGTGTGGCCATGATTGAGATTGGTGGTTTGTTATTTGAGTTTTGCTCATGAGATTGGTGGTTTTGTGATATGATATTGAATGGTACCCTCGTGTACTGAGAGATCGGTGGAAATGTTGGCGGTGTCGGCGGGGAAGCGGCGGCCCTCGGATGCAAAAGGTTGGACTCAGAAGTACAAGGGTTACTCGGAGGTAATGGTTGGAACTGTAATAAGGCCGGAGGTAGCCATAAGGTTGGAACATGGCATAAGGTTGAAACTATGATATTTGTGACATGTAGTTGTCACTATGGCATGTAGTTGCCAATGTGTGAATGTGTCTCTTTGCTATTGAGCATGTCTTGATGTATTCCACTTTGTGATCAGTAGAATACATCTCGAGTTGTATTGCTTACAGTTGGTATTCCTATCTTGTTGTTGTCGTAGGGATGTTGATTTCCCTTTTTCTTTTGAGAGTGTGAATTAGTCTTTGAAGTTGACTTCTCTCTATGGCTTTTGAAATGATATATACTGTATTCCGTTTCGAAAATGGTTTTGACTTATACTATTTATATATGCTATTGAACGCGTATTGATGGGTTACCAGCAATGTTCGCTGACCGGGTGTCATCCCCTATCTTTATGTTGCTTTACAGGTTTTGAGTAGCACGTTGGAGAGCGCGCTAGCAGTTCGTTGGTTAGTGTAGCTCCCTATGACTGTTTTGTTAGAATTTTGGCCTGTGAGCCACGGATTTTGTACGAGTATGACTTATGCGTTTGTTTAGATTTAGCCTGTGTACCTATAGATGTATAGCTGTGGCATAACATCTCCCGTACTTGTCTTTTAGCTTCTGCTTTCCTTTAATCTTGATGAGTAGACTTTATATCTTTATTAAGCTTTAATTGGTTTTTAAAAGTTGTGAAAATCGGGGGTGTTACAGTTGGTATCAGAGCCTAGGTTTGAGCCTAGGATGTTAGAGTCTGGACTTTTAAGAAGTTAAGTATGGTTTGAGACCATAAGTGGACCTTTAAGTATCTACGAGTTTAAGACTTAAGACTTCTAGGATGCGTGGTGAGCTGTGTGTTGTTTACCGTTTGTTCTGTTTGCCTTGTTGTTTCTGCTTAGCTTAGCGTTCTTTTAGTTAGCGCCAGGTAAGGGTGCATTGTTTGTTGTGCCTACCGTAACCCTGTTATTTCTGTTGAAGCTTCGTCATGGCTCCGCCTTGTCAACGCGCTTACACGCCCGAGACACCAACCAACGAGCAGCTGGCTCAGAACTTGCAACATCTCACGCAGACCATGCAGACCTTGAGTGAAGCCCTTCTGCACAACAACCATCATGCTCCGCCGCCGCAGCCTGCCGGACATCGGGATGTTGGACGTCTAGTCTCGGGACATAGGCCACCGGTGTTCGCCGGTGAGGAGGATCCAGTGATACGCGAGGAGTGGATCCGAACCCTCGACAAGATCTTCTCCGTTATAGGGTGCCCTGAGGAGCGTAGAGTGGAGTTGGCCTCTTTCTACTTCAGTCACGAGGCTGATCTCTGATGGGTACATGAGGGCCCCGCATGTCAAGAAGATCCCGACTTCGACTGGACAGCCTTGAAGGACCAGATGAGAGAGCGGTTTTATCCATCGCATGTCCGAGGAGTTTCTATATCTCCAGCAGGGCTCATCTTCTATGGTGGAGTACCACAAGCGCTTCTTGGAGCTTGCCCGCTTCGCAAGGATGCTAGTCCCCACCGAGCTCGCGAAGGTTGAGAAGTTTGTGGCCGGGCTTAACTATGAGGCACGGAAGGCGTTGACCGTGAGCAAGCCGAGGACCTTGAAGGAGGCTTATCTGAGCGCTGCCGATCTTTACCGGGTACAACAGTTGCAGCGCGGGTCGTTTGAGCTCGCTAAGAAGAGGAATGAAGGCGGTGGATCCCACAGTTTCAAGAAACCGAGACAAGACTTCCGAGCCAGGAACGCACCTTCCCCACCTCAAGGATCAACCCGAGTAGAGTCTGGAGATCAAGCTAAGACCTTTGCATGCAGGAAATGTGGAAAGGAGCATGTGGGAAAGGATTGCCAGGGGAATGCTTTGTGGTGTTACAAGTGTGGGGAAAGAGGACACAAAGCCTTCGAGTGTCGGCCCCAATCTAATCAGAGAGCTTTGCCACCTAGCTCGGGATCCGGTGGAACTTCGGGAGGGAGTTCGAGTCGAGGAGCTGTTGGAGCGAGGACTTCGTGTCGAGTGTTTGTGATGGGCCGGTCCCAAGCTGAGTCGGAGGGTTTGGTCGAAGAAGAAACGGCAGGTACCCTTTCCTTAAGCCTATCTTTACCTTGAGAGTGTGCCTTTCCTTTGTTGCCTTATTTCTTTGCTATGTGATCCTCTTATACCTTTCAAGTGAGTTACCTTTGTGATTTGATTGTTAACTCTGAGCGGTTTATGCTAGTTTTAATTTCGAAGCCTTACAAGCATATTTTGATCCAAACCCTTTTCCTTTGGGTCACCCAAACCTCATTTGTTACCCATAAATTTAGAATAATCAATTTTAGCATATTCCTTGCAAGTGAAGTCCAAAAAAGACCAAGAAGGATTTAATTCATAGCCACCTAGTTTCAAACCTGGGTGTATAAGTTACACAACCCAACCTTTGAACCACTTGAACCAATTACATTTCTTAAAATTTACCACATTTAAATTCCATTTAATCCATAATTTTCATTTTTTTTCCCAAAATCCCCAAATTAAAACCTTCTTTCTCCCAATTTTTTCCAAAATTTCCCCAAACCCTTCACCCCTTTTTCCTTCCACCCGTAAACACCTGAAGCCCCAACCCTTGCCCGTCGTCTCCTTTCCCCGTCGCAGCTGGAACCCCGTCGACGACCCACCCTCCTGCCGTCGCCGTCCAGCCACCATGCGAAGCCCTCGTCGCCGCTGCCGTGAAGCCGCGAGAGACAGAGAAAGAGTGAGAGAGAGGAAGGAAGGAAGAAAGGAGTTTGGGTCTACTTTGAGTCTTTGGGTCATCTCAGAATCATGCCCAGGAGGTCTAATTTGATGAGGAGAGTGGAATGGGTGGATGCCCAATGGCTAGTGTTGGAAGGTAAAGCCTTTGATCCTGATTCTTTTTCAAGTTCTTTGTTGGAGATGTCGAATTATTAAGGACTGTTGGATGGGTTTCTCGCCATCAGGGCCGGGACTTACCCAAGTTTGGTGAAAGAGTTCTACCGTCAAATGACTGTGACTAAGGATAGTGGGAAGTTGTAGGTTACCTCTAAAGTGAGAGGTGTGAAGGTTGTGTTGATTGAGAAAAGGTTGGCTCAGCTTTTGAGTCTGACCACTACGGGAGTCTCGCAGTATAGTGGTGACTCTTGGATTGGGACACACAACATGGGTTATCGAGACTACTTGAGTTATCTTTTGGGACGGGCTAGTGGTTTTACCCAGGTCACAAGGCCAGAGAGAAAATTGTTGTCTGCTGAACAGAGGATCCTAGTTATGCTTGTTTCTGACTGTTTACTGCCCAACAACAACAAGAGCCGTCTGTTGGGAAAGTTGGAGTGCACGTTTGCTTTTTGCTTGAAGAATTTGGTGAAGTTCAACTTGCCGGCATTAATGTTGTAACACATGGTCTTTTGCCGAGATCACAACCGTTGAGCTGGATCTTCGCCAAGAAAGGAGTAAGTGTTAACGGATGCGTGCCCAAGCCAGTGGGTAAGATGGTGTTAGATGCCACAAACCTCCGAAGTTGCAACCTGTTTCAGCTTGATGATGGGGAGTACATCACTCTTGAAGAGGTCGCCAGAAAAGCCCCCGCCGAGAGGAGTGTGTTAGTTGCAGAGCTAGAGATCCCTGTTAGGAAGCTGAACCTCGCAGTCCAGAGCTTGGGAGGGGATGCCGGGAATTATGGTGATGAGGACCAAGAAGAGGAAGAAGGTGGAGAATAAGCCGAAGAAGTCGAAGAGAGCAACTCTGAGAGTGAAGAAAACCTAAGGAGGAAGGAGGCTAGAACCAAGAGGGAGCACGACGCCATGACACACGAGGAGCGTGTGGTCACCCTCCTCCGTTAGCAGAATCGGATGTTAGAGGAAGGCTTTGCTTTCATGAAGACGCAGTTTGTCGCTGTCAACCAGAGGTTGGATCAGTTAGAGGCCGGTTCTAGCCGAGGTAGGGCCGAGGAAGACTCAGACGAAGAGGCCGAGGAGTCTGAAAGTGAGTCCTTTTAGGTTGGAGTTGGGGTAAGCTCATTACCTTTTTCCTCGTTTGTTGTTGTCGCTTGTTGGTTGTCTTTTGTTGTTTAATTTGTTCTTGTTTCTTTGCTTGTTAGTTGTTGTTGAGGTAGTCGGGTTGCTTTGCTAGAATTTAGATGTTTTGAACTTAAGTATAATCTAGGAAGTTTTTAGCTGTTGTGTTTTGACCTTAGCGTTGTGTTGCTCAAGGAATTTCTCTTGTGATCTTTTAAAATCTTGCAATGTCTTAACTTCTTGACAATTTTACACCTTTTGAACTCTTGAAGTTTTGGTCAAAAGATGTTCTTGCTTTCCTTTGTCACATTGTTGATTCGTGTTGCCGATTTGTTTGAACTCGTCGTACCCAAGCTTCGGGGACGAAGCTTGGTGTTAGGGGGAGAGGATGTGACACCCCGTAAATCCAAACTCTAGTTAAGGATTAATTAGAGAATTAATCCTAGTCTTATTGTTCATTTATTCCTAAAATCCTGAAAATTCAATAGTCGGAGGACTAGAATTTGACTAGTCAACCAAGGTCAAAGGGTTGTACCTTATGCTTGTTGGGTTGTTCCCTTGTCTCCTTATTCTTCCAACTTTAGTAAGGGCAAAGGTATCTTTCTACCTAAAGTTTGTGCTCCAAGCTAATCTAGCATCATTTCTTCATTCCATCCACCAACACTCTAAACACAAAACCTCTACCTTCTCTATAAGAAATTGATAGCTTCTTCTCCAAGCCAAAATTTGGGCATCCTAAATCCTTCAAGTTGTCTTCCAAGATTCATACTTTCCTAACCTTGAGCATAGGGGAGGGTAAGATCCTTGAGCTCTTGGTGTTTTTAGCATCCTTTTAGTTGTCTTTTTCTAAAAATAGAATCTTTGTTGTCTTTTGGGATGTTTGTGAAGTTGGTGTTGAAGAAGAGCTTTAGGAGAAACTTTCTAAGGTTGGAAAACGGGAATTTCTAGGATACAAAGGTAACCCATGCTTTACAAAACCTATTTTCTTACTTATATGATGATTTCTTAGCTTCTACTTGTGATTCTTGTGTTGAAATGTGAGATTTGATGCATTGTCTTGTGGTAATGCATGTTTAGAGCTTGTTCTTAGGGTTCTTGTATGCCATTGCTTGGCTATTTCTTGGGTTCAAGTCATATTGTTGTATTGTGTGAGATTTTGGGTGTTTTGGACTTGAATTTGGACTTGCTGTTGAAAATCCCGAAGGGATTATTTTGGGTTCAGGAGTGTACCCGCGGGCAGAGCTCCACCCGCAGGGTACGTATGTTGTGGGCCTTGGTACCCACGGGCGGAACCACGGGTGGTTGTCCACCCGTGGCCCCACCCGCGGGGAACGTTATGAGATATTGGCGGGGATTTGTTCCCCGTGATTCTTTTGACTCGGTATTGATGTTTTGACCTCCCGATGTTGTTTTATTTGGCGATTTGAGTGTCTTCTTGATGTTTTGTATGTCTAGAACGGTATGTTAGGAATCCATGTAGGATTTGGTGTCTTGAATCGTGCTTGTGGTCCAACTTTGTGATTTGTTGGATTGATGTGAGTCTTGAATGTTCTAAGGAACTACTATTGGTTTACCCATTTGATAAACATACTAGTTTGATGTTGAAATGCTAGTGTGTGCGGTTTGTTCTTTCCTATTGAGATTGGCAACTTGTGTTGACCATCGTTTGGTGTCGGATTGTGATCCTTTGTTGTTGAGTATGGTTTCATATCTTTGTTGTGATCCATTGATTGATTCCTATGATGTGAACGTATGTAATTGTTGTACCTTGATGCATGATTAAGGTTATGGGGCCATAATCTTCAAGGTACTGATGCGGTCCTCGTGTGGCCATGATTGAGATTGGTGGTTTGTTATTTGAGCTTTGCTCATGAGATTGGCAGTTTTGTGATATGATATTGAATGGTACCCTCGTGTACTGAGAGATCGGTGGAAATGTTGGCGGTGTCGGCGGGGAAGCGACGGCCCTCGGATGCAAAAGGTTGGACTCAGAAGTACAAGGGTTACTCGGAGGTAATGGTTGGAACTGTAATAAGGCCGGAGGTAGCCATAAGGTTGGAACATGGCATAAGGTTGAAACTATGATATTTGTGACATGTAGTTGTCACTATGGCATGTAGTTGCCAATGTGTGAATGTGTTTCTTTGCTATTGAGCATGTCTTGATGTATTCCACTTTGTGATCAGTAGAATACATCTCGAGTTGTATTGCTTACAGTTGGTATTCCTATCTTGTTGTTGTCGTAGGGATGTTGATTTCCCTTTTTCTTTTGAGAGTGTGAATGAGTCTTTGAAGTTGACTTCTCTCTATGGCTTTTGAAATGATATATACTGTATTCCGTTTCGAAAATGGTTTTGACTTATACTATTTATATATGCTATTTAACGCGTATTGATGGGTTACCAACAATGTTCGCTGACCGGGTGTCATCCCCTATCTTTATGTTGCTTTACAGGTTTTGAGTAGCACGTTGGAGAGCGCGCTAGCAGTTCGTTAGTTAGTGTAGCTCCCTATGACTGTTTTGTTAGACTTTTGGCCTGTGAGCCACGGATTTTGTACGAGTATGACTTCTGCGTTTGTTTAGATTTAGCCTGTGCACCTATAGATGTATATGTGTGGCATAACATCTCCCGTACTTGTCTTTTAGCTTTCGCTTTCCTTTAATCTTGATGAGTAGACTTTATCTCTTTATTCAGATTTAATTGGTTTTTAAAAGTTGTGAAAATCGGGGGTGTTACAACTCAACCAGAGGATATAGCTAGTGTAACACCCCACTTTTCTTAACCTAAAACCTAATTACTTAACTTAACAAGATAAGCAAGAAATTTAAAAGTTAGATTAATAACTTAAACCAACGAAAACCAATAACGGGTGTTACCGCCACAGTCACCACTCACGGTAACTGCACAGGCTAAAAAGGGAGAATACTAAATCAAGATAAACTTTAATAAAATGACCTTAAATCTTGGAGAACAACCCCGATGTCCAGCACCAAAAAAGATCAATCTAAGTCATAATCCAATAAACAACAGCAATTGTATCTAAAAATCAAGTTTAAGATAGAAACTAAACTAGAAACTAATCTAGAATCTACCATAACACATCTGCGCACTACAACTAAACACGTGCGCTCTCAGTTACTAGGCCTACCTGAAAGGGGCAATAAAAACAGTAGAAAATAAACCCGTTAGCACGAATGCTAAGTATAAAACCACTCAACCCTGTAAAGTACTATAGATATGAATTTTGAAAATCATTTAGCAAGTACACATAATCTCAACACTCTCAACACTTAAACAACAAACTCAATATAGTCATAATTAATTCTAAATGCTTGCAACCTATACATCAAATAATCAATACATAGTCATGATTTCTCAAGTACTCAACTTAACACAACTCACATGTTTCAACAATTACAACTAAACATAGCTCAATATACAATCTCATGGTATCACGCCAAACAATAAGCAATCTCAAAGCTATCATCTCAAGATACTCTAAATGCAACATATGCAATTCAAGTGAAAGGAAAAGCCATGATGCTATAAGTATAAATATATACTCTCACTCTAAAAAATGTATACTTTTTCTTTGGAGGTTTCTGTTGTGTTATAATGACTCGCTTTTCTCTTCTTTCTCTTTGAGTCACACAGACTCACTTTCTCTTCTTTTTCTTTGAGTCACACATACTCACTTTCTCTTCTTTAACTCGCGGGCGAGATAGGAACTTCACCACGTGTGAACGGACCTGTCCGGGCTCGGCATCTAGCCGACCTAACCTCAATCTCGCCCACAGAACCACTCTTTGGGTTCTTTACTCAATCTATGTGGAATCATGTATCGTACTTGTTAGTGTTCACACCCCTTAACCAGGATTCCAAGCCCGGCGGGTAGTATCCAACCTAGTAACCCAGGAATATCGACCAAGTTACTTCATTTCGGTTCACAATGTTCGATTCTTTCTCAAACTTTCTTTCTTTCTCTTTTCTTCCGAAAGGACATAGTTCTAACGAGCCTCCAAAAATCCTATTTCCTCACAATAAATAGTATATAGATATGTCTCATGCAAATTCTTTCTCATGCCTCAAACTCTTCTTATGCAAGCTCATGCACAAATATTCTCAATCAACTTCTCTTTCTCCCAACTTTGGAAATCAAATATCATGCAACTTCTCAATGCAAATAGATAATGATTTTTCAAAATAGATATAGGTTTTTGAAATAGATCTTAGGCTTACTTAGAGCCAAATGATGCACTTTAAACAATGAAAACTACTATCATGCTCATTACTGGAAAATTATGCTCAAAATCTCATTCTCTGAAAACCATGCAAATATGCACTGCTCAAGTCAAAATTTCTCTAAAACTTATCAAAACTTCTCATTAAATATAACAAGTATTTAGGCATGCTTCTCAATAATTTCTAACAAGTATGGATCATGCTTCTCAACTCAAAAACATACTCAGATGCTTTATTTACACTCACTGGAATGGTCCACAGGCAACAACATCATTAACAGAGAACTCAATTCTCACATTTTCAACTATAAATCATGCTTTCTAACTCCAAATTCACCGAAACAAACTTCTACTAGTGCGTTGTAATGAGCCCACGAGTCCCGATCCGAAAAACGCGTAGTTGAGTCACAAAGGGCCTGTCCAGAAAGGTCTGTTGGCCTAGCGGAGCTTGGTGGCGGGGCTTCATTGGGCTCCGCCAAACCACAGATCATGGCAACGGTTTTTGCCTAGAACCGTGGCCATGGTCCGCCCCTCAACGGAGCTTGCCAACAGACCATGCCAAGGTCTGTTGGTTGGCTCCGTTGGGTGATCTGGTGCACCATCTGTGTGCACCAGACACCTCCTTCAACACCTGAAACACAAAACCAGTGCAATACAACACTTCTAAATCACAATAAATCAATTATAGATCATCATCAACACACAAATAGCTCAACCACAATATTTATCTAGCATTTTTACACATCTAACCACATTTCTAACAGTTAACAAAGATCAAAAAATAGTTTGGGAGTCCATGGTTTATACCTTAGCTTGCTCTTCCTCTTTGTGTGGATCTCTTCCTCCTCTATACTCAAACACTACCTCCTTCACCACCTAAGCACCCCAAACAAACAATACAACAAAGCTTAAGGGAGATTATCAGAGATTTGAAAGCAATGATGAAACCAGAAGGAAGAAAAATGGAATGAGTGGATGAAAATGAGCTTGGAAACTTACTGTTATTTGCTTCTTCTTCTAGCAAAGACTCAAGGGAGGAGAGGCAAGGAAAGAGATCAAGAAACAACAAATGAATAGTGTTGAATTTATAGGGTGCAAAACCCTAGGTAAGAAGGCAATGATTGGTGGAGGTTAAAAGGGTAAATTGGCTTGATTTCTAAAATATCAGAAAAGGTGTAGAATGCTCATGGTCCACCTTGCATCATGGACCATAGTCTAAAAAGATGATTTTTAAATATCTTGGGGTCAAAATAGATTTTCTAAAAATGGTTTCTAGTTAAAACACTTGATTCAGGTTTCACAGGTTCCTTTCTGGTTTCACTCAGATTGACTTTTTGGGTCAAAACTTGGTACATAAATATATCCAAAACTTAGGAATTTCGAAATAGAATATTCTCGGTGTTGAATTTATTTAAAACTCAATTTAAAAATATTTAATTCAAACACCATTTTCGAAATAAAATTTTTGAAAGAGTGAAAATTGGTATTTTGGAATTTTTATAAAATAGAATTTAGAAAAAATATTTTTGGGTTGTCACAGCAAGAGATAGAAGTAACCTGACAGTTGTGGGTTTGACTACTGGGCTGAATGTGTCAAAAAAATCTCGTCGAGGTACTTGATTAAATCCTTTGGCTAATAACCTTGCTTTGTATCGTTCAATTGATCCATTTTCCTTTTGGTGCGAAAAACCAATTTGCATCCAATAACATTCATATCTGACTATGATGGAACTTTTGAAGAACTGCATTAAACTCTTTATCCATTGCGTTGCGCCACTCACCATGTTTTACTGCCTGTGTATAACAAGTAGGTTCAGTATGGCAAACCTGAGCAGAGAGAGCCAAAAGGGGAGCCTCAGAACGACTTCGAGTAGCCATGGTGTGCGTCTGGACCGTTGGTCGTGTACCCCTAGGCCGACCTCGAGGTCGGGTGGCAGCCACTGTTTCAGCGGGTTTAGTGTGCTCGGCCTGGGCTGGTTCCAGCTGGTTAGCATGAGCCGGGGCCGATTTGGGCAGTGCATGCTGAACCGTAGCAGCGGCGGGACCGGAACAAACACAGATTCTGCCCATGGTTGATTTGTTTGAACCAAAGGTGCCTGCAAAACACTTTTAGCACTGAAAGGAAAAAGTCCATCAAACCGAACATGTCTGCCTACATATATCTTGTTAGTCTGTAAGTCCATGCACCTATACCCCCTAAATGACTCCGGATAGCTAAGAAAGACACAAGGAGAAGATCTGTAAGATATTTTGTGACATTTATAGGGACGTAGGTAAGGATAACATAGACAGCCAAAGACACAAAGAAAAGAGTATGACGAAGGGGATTTATGCAACATGAGATGATGACTTGATTTATTTAACATAGTAGATAACATCCTATTAATTAAATAAACCTTAGTCTCAAATGCATAATCCCAAAACTTAGAGGGAAGAGAAGCACGACTCAAGAGAGCTAAACCTGTTTCAACAATGTGTCAATGTTTTCTTTTAACACGACCGTTTTGTTCATGAGTGTATGCACAAGATTGTCTATGAATAATACCTAGTTGAGCGAAGGTGGAATATAACTTTTTTATATTTAGCTCCTAGATCAGACTGTATGGATTTAATCTTACGATTGAATGATCGCTCAACCATAGCACGAAACTTATCAAATATGACATAAATATCAGATTTCTGCTTCACAGGAAAATACCAGGTGTAACGAGAATAATCATCAACAAAGATGACAAAATAACGATAACCATTGGAGGATAACAAAGGAGCTGGCCCCCAAATATTAGTGTATATCAAATCAAGAACATCGAAACTATTAGATTCAACACGTGCTAAAGGGAAACATGCAGATTCTCCCAATTGACACGCTGAACATAAACTAGAATTACAACGAATAGTACGACTAGAGCCACTAACCAGACAAGACTGAAGAATTTGACTAAGGACATGGTGATGAGGATGATCCAAACCATCATGCCAAACCGAAGCGGAAGCATGAGCGAAGAGAAACGCGGAAGGAGACGAACTTGGAACAGGCAAAGTGTATAGGCCATCCGAACTACTGCCCCGTAGGAGGATTTCCTTGGTGTTGATATCTTTCACAAGAAAAAAAGAAGGATGAAACTCAAAGAAAACATTGTTATTTGTAGCAAAACGTTGAACATATAATAAACAGGTAGACAGACCAAGAACATGCAATATATCAAACATCGTAAAAGACCTAGAAGGGGTATCAAAAGTAGCATGACCAACATGACTAATAGAAAGACCCATGCCATCACCGACACGTAAAGTGTCTTTACCAGTGTACTTCTCCGAGGTAAAAAGGGCAGCTATGTCTAGAGTTGCATGATTTGTGGCTCAGTGTCCAGAACCAAAGTATGAGAATTTGACGAGGTTTTAGTTCCCAAACCATCCTGAAACACCAAATTAGCCTGAGAACCCGGAGCCCTGAATAACGCTGAAAACAATTGACTCCCATGTGACTGAAACCTTTATAAATGTGACACGGATCATCATAGCGCCAAAAACAATTGGCTCCCGTGTGACCAAAACCATTACAAATTTGACACGGATCATCATAGCGCCAAAAACAATTAGCTCCCGTGTGACCAAAACCATTACAAATTTGACATTGAACATTAATGTTACGTCCGCCACACTGCGGCATTTTGCTTGATCGAGTCAGAATCAACACTGCTGAAAAAATTTGTGGCCCTTGATTTCCGTATCCGCGACGGGTGCTGCGTGTACGAAGAGGAAGTCAGCGGCGGATCTCCTCATCAGTAGCAGTGGCCCTTTTGCTTTGGACTACACAGTAGCATTAAAACAATAAAATATATTCACTAATTGAAATTTCCAAACTGAGCTTTGCTTTGGATTGAAATTGTGACGGAGAATTTGAAGGCTTGACCATCCATATCATAGCGAAAAACGAGGCATGGAAGCAGTGGTGGATTGACCGTGGGGATTAGCAAATTTAAGATAGAAACCATAGCTAACTGATACCAGATGAGAACTGAATGAATTGTATTACGTAATATCATTACAAATATATACAGATTACAGGTATATATAAAGAGAGAGACTCAGGTAGATTGGATAAGAAATCATAATCTAACTCAAATTCATAGAGTCCTAATACAAACAATAGTAAAGATAAATTGGAAAAGGAAATTAATATTATTAATTAACTGAAAATATAAAAGGATCATAATTGTGATAACCAGGGAAATTATCCTTTAAACGGAATTAATTATCCAAATAATTCTAAATTTCCTTACAATTCCTTTCCAATTTCCTTGCTAAAAATAGTTGAAGGACCTAAAATTGACTAAGTCCCTTAGTCAATTGAATTAGTCAATGAAAAAGACATTATGCTTTATGCTTTGTACCTAGCCTTTGATGTCTTCCTAACCATTTTGTAAACAAGGAGGCCATTTTAGTCTTTTCCCAACTTTTACTTGACATCCAAGATATTTCCCTAGCACCACTACTCTTGTATTTCCCACATTAAGCAAGAAATTCATTTTTCTCTATCTTCCCTCTAAACCTTAGCTTCTTCCCCAAGCTAGACTAAAATCCACCCACAATCTTGCAAGGGATCCACCAAGATTCAAACTTTCTTTCTCTACCACATTAGGAAGGGTAAGTCCTAAGCTTTGCTAGTGTTATTACTTAGTTTTTCCTTATCATTATCTAAGTTTTGTTGTATTGTTTGAGTTTTTGGTTGTGTTTGGGAAGATCTTGAAGAAGAAGACCTCTAAGAGGAAGAATAGGAGTTGGAAAGAGTGTTCTTAGGCTTAAGAGGTAACCCATGTCCTACAAAACCTTTTTTATACTTGCTATTGATGATTTCTTGATGTTCTTGAATGAAATTGTGCATAATTTTGTGTTTATGCATGTTAGAGCTTGTGATTAGGGTTCATAAATGCTATTCTTTGAGTTATTTTTGTTGTTCAAGTTCCTTTGTTGATTGATGTGAGATTTTGGGTGTTTTGGACTTGAACTTTGACATTATTGCAATTTTCCCCGAAGGGAAAAATCTCCTTTGCTCAGGTGTACCAGTGGGTACATGGGCGGGTGTGCCACCCGCTGGTACCGGGTTGTGCACGACGGGGAGGACCACGGGTGGTTGGCCACCCGTTGTTCCACCTGCTGGTATTGGTCGGGAGCGTGGCGGGTGGTTGACCCTCCATCGTTCTGCCCACTGGTACGTGATGCTTTGGCCTCCGTTTTGTTGAACCCTTTTGCAATTGTGTGTCTCTTTTTATGTTTCGTACGTCTAGAACGATGTCCTAAGTAACCATGATAGGATTTATGAGTCTTGAATCATGTTTAAGGTCCAACTTTGTGATTCGCTGGATTAATGTGAAGTCTTTGATGTTCGTTTGAACCGTTATGTTTATCCTATTGATTTGCATGCTAGTTACGATGTTGTTGGTACTAGTACGTGCTTGTTCATTCGTTCTCAATGAAGATTGGTAACTTTTATTCACTAATCATTGTAATCTTCGGATTGAAGTCTATCGTTATTGTGTCATTGTATTGAATGTTCCTTTCATGTCTCTCCTTGAAAAGTCTTTCGATTGGATATCTTGTTGAAGCTTGTACAAATGTTGTACTCTTGTGATTGTTCTTGATTGGGCTATTGTTGAGCTTCAATTATCTGTGTCGATGACTATGTGATTGTTATGAGATTGGTGGTAATGAGCTTTGCTCAATTGATTGGTGATATACTATCGCGTGATATGTATTATATTAAAACAAATCTATATAAGTATTCAGTTATTGTTTTCAAAAAAAAAAAAAAAAAGTATTCAGTAATAACTTATAATTGTATATTGTAAAATGAGAACTGAAGGAGAATTATTTGTAAATAATATAGAGTTACTATTTCATCCAAATCCTACAGTTGTATACAAATGAGAACAGTGTGAGAGATAGGTCGGGAGAAAGAAAGACAAATACATTTGACAATCAGCATATAGAAATCACCAATAACATAAACAAACAGAGACGCATGAACCTTCAATGTCTGATCATGTGATATGCTCCGAAGAAACTTTTTATCATAAGAGAAAGCTGCAATATTGAATAACAGAAGTTAAAAATACTAATTTGGCGTTTCCACAACAATAAATATAAATAAATAAATAAATAAATAAATAAATATATATATATATATATATATATATATATATATATATATATATATATATATATATTTATATATATATATATATATAGAAGAGCGCTCATATGCGGCGGGGTCTTACCGTGCGGCGGTGCGGTCAAATTTCATAATACACCAACAGTGTTAACAATATGCACCAACAGTGTAATAAAAACACACCACAATGAAATGCAATAAAACATCACAAAATACACAACAGACTCAAAAAAATACACCATATAACTCACAACCTCCAATGGTGCATTTCCGAACAGTGTATGGTGTTTGTACTCACACCTAATGGTGTGTGTTTGGTGATGCAGGGTTCTGTTTACTCTGTTTGTGTGGTGTATTTTCCTAACATTGATGGTGCATATTTGTTGAACTATTGGTGTTGTCGCACCATAAGAAATAACCGCACCGTAAGACACTGCCGTACCTAAACCCGCCTATATATATATATATATATATATATATATATATATATATATATATATATATATATATATATATACACGTACTATTTTGGCTCAAGTCCAAGTTATCAGAAAAATATTTGACCCAGGAGTACAATAACAGAATTTCACCCTGAGTCCCATATATAACTTTTCTACCATTCTGATGAGAAAGAGAGTTGTATTATTAAATATAGGCAATTATTTAAACAGTGTGCTGCTCTGAGATGATTGGAATGCTAAAGCAAAAAACAAAACATGAAATAATATAATTAGCAAAGAGATATCTACCTTCATAATCACAACAGGAAGCAACTCATCTTCAGAAAACTCTGACTGAGTTTGAACTTAAGAGGTAAGATAAAAATAAATAAATAAATAAATAAATAATAATAATAATAATAATAATAATAATAATAATAATAATAATACAATTCTCATGCAAATTCAGAACTAAAACTCCATGTACAAACTTTTTAAAGTCAGCAAAGCTAAGGATACATCATTATTCATCTTGTACACATCTTTAAATCTTCCGAAATGGATCATTACATATTTTACACATGATACTAGGTATTGTAACTGGAGGTATTGATTAAATGCATCTTCACCCAACCAAATAAAAGCATGGTTGTTTTATTTATTTATTTTTTTTAAATGCATGTGTTTGGTAAAATAAAGTTTAAGAAATAACCTAGTTAGAAATTAAGTAAGACAGCTTAAGTGGTCTAATTAGGTAAACGACTTCTGTCTTTTTTAGCTTCTCATCCACCTTTTTAGGTTCAGAAATTAACAAAAGTTGTTCTTGTAAATTTGGGTGATATATGAAAGATTTTGGGACACAAATATTGAACCAAACTAGGTTACAATGGAATCATGCTCAAGAGCATTCAGATAACAATGTTAGAAAAATTATACAATCATATAATTGTAATAATCTAACCTCATAGCGGAAGCGATAGGATCAAGCAAAACTCCAGCCATAGTTGATACTTTGTTGCATTGCATTGTTGCTTCAAGAACTCCAATGGATTAAAGTTTTGTTGTCTACCATTAATCTTCTGTATGAACTAGATGGTGTAGTTGTAAGGCTGCAATAGGAGCAATGGGAGGACCATGCTTAAATAGCCTACATGCCATCATTATAGGTTAAGTAACGGAAACCGTTACTTCCGTTTCAAACCACAACATAATGGCCATAAATGGTCTATTAAACTTGCACCACTTAATAGTGTCATTATAATGAAAATGTTACATTCTTCCACTTGTGCAAGTATTAACTCAAAGAAACAAAAAAACATGAACCATAGAGATAGTTCTTCTTAATCAAAGTAGTATCTACTTATGATTACAATGTAACTTCTTCTCTAATTACCTTATGTGGTATAAAACTTAATGAATAAACCTTATGTGCATTCTTGATTATAATTAGTTATCAAAAACTAATTATTGCGGCAATGGCTAAATTTGGCCTAATAAACTTACATCACTTGATTTGTACAACATTAATGGAAAATGTTACAATTTTTCATTTGGTGCAAGTATTGGCACAACCTTCATTGAAGATCAAAAGCATGAATCATAGTGGTATGTCCTCTAAATTAAAGTGTGAGTAATACCATCTATGCGTCACATATGCATTTTGATTTCCAACTTAGGTCCTTTATGAATAAACCCTATGTTTATTCGTGGTCCATCCTTAAGGATGTTTCTCAAATAAATATGCGCATAACCATAGGAAAAACCATCCAAATTACATAGAAGTAACAACATAAATGTATGTACAATATAGTCACATAATAAGTTCCATGTACCCCATATGATCCCAAAACTTTTTATAAGCATGCATTAAGTAGGGATCCACAACTATTAGCATAATGCTAATATATTGCATGACTAACTCATTATCTTTAATACTATCACTGAGAGCTAAGTTTTCAGAGTCGACACGTCTGTCACTCCTACTCTCATTAATCTTAGCAAACGACAGTAATTGAGTAGTCTATATTCCAACGACTTAGATAACAAATTCTTGAGTCTAAGCCCACAAACGGAACTTTAAACATACACCTTATAAATCATCTCCAAAACAAAAAGGAAGCCCAACTTTCATGCCAGAGAGCAATAACGAGGACTTATTAATGTAACTTTATGAAACAACAAAATATTGTATCAACATAATCAAAAGTCATCTAGATTCATCTATATGAACCAACATCATGAGTCTTCGCATGCTTTATGTCTCTCAACATTGAATCTTGAACCTTTTAAATCTTAATGGCCCAGGATCAATTTGATGAGACGAAAGACTCCAATAAATGCTAAAGAATCTAACTCGTGATAGTTCACCATAAACTTAATGCCATTGTTATAATAAAAACTATTAATATTGTTACAACATTTCAGAAATATGTTGCACAACTTGTAGTAGTTCAACAAATTGAACTATTGATTTTATAATAACAAGGCAATGTGTCTTATCCTTGAAGTGGGACATCTTTAATGATCTTTCCAAATGATCACTCCCACTGATCAAATGGGGCATCGTATTGATCTTTTAAATGATCACTCCCACTGATCAAACCATTACTCCCACTAATAAAGTTATTCTTGAGCATAAATGATATACACACTAATGATCCTCAAGTCCAACTAATTTTAACAAGGATTATAATTCCCCACCATAGTTGGACATGTTAAATATGTACATGTAACAGACACACTTTCCAACTACTTAAACAAATTAAATTGCTTTATTTGAAATTTGGCTAGATATGTACAATTCCAATATAAGGATCCAAAAGTATATCATGTCCAAATTCAAAGGCTCTATTGTGGTTGGGCTGAAAAACCAAGTAAGCCACATACAGTAACAATTTCAAGTTACTGAAGTTTTGGAGGTTAATAATATATATGGGTTGCCAATGCAACCCATGTGACATAGAATTACAACTGGCCTTAAAGTTATAAAATCTAAAATTGGTATGATAAAATTTTATCTTGATCATCAATTTAAACAGAAGAATTCAGTGACATAAAACTTGCATGTAGGCTAAAGATTTATTCAGTTAGACTCAACTGAGACTTTATGATAATCAAATAGAAGAATCTAGTGACACAAAACTTGCCTGTGGGCTAAAGTTTTGTTCAATTAGACTCAACTAAAACTTTACGATAAAATTATTATCAAAGTGATAGAAGAATCTAATGACATAACACTTGCATGTGGGCCTAAAGTTTTATTCAATTAGATCTATCTACAACTTTATGATAAAACTATCAAACCATGTTCCTTTTCTTAATCCCTGTGGGTAAATTAAGAAATATGATTTGATATTTTATCTTGACTATTTACATTAATATAATAAAATTCATGTGGGTAGATTTTATTATACTTTATGTAATTACTCACAAAGTGATCAAAATAACTTAATAATTTCAGTTATGAAATTGTATTGATCACTTGATATTTGTACAGAAAAGAATATTAATGTACCAAGCTATTAATCCAAAATTTTTTTCATGCATAATAAATATACATAAAAGAAATTAGACTAATACCACAAAATGTACACATAAAAATACTCTTTGAATATGTACATATATCATAACTTTATGATAGAAGACGTCAATTTATTTATATTATAACCATATGTTAAATAAATTGATTTTCCTATCTGTAATGATAAAACTCACCAAAACTATATTCCGATACATAATTGCTTGTGGGCTAAATTACGATCATAGTTTGGTGTTTTTACTCTAATTAATTATATAAACATAACAAAATTGCCTGTGGGCTAAATTTTATTATATCATATAATTAATCACAATCAATACGTCTATGACTGTATGTGATCTCACAAAATTTCAATTAATCAAAGATACCGTGGCTACTACTTAATTAATCAAAATTATAAGATCACTAGACGATTTTCTTAATATCTTAGGCATCAACTTTAAAGCCTAAAAACAATTATGCCGCAATATGATAAACAATTCCAAGTATACTCCCAGGAAAGTTGGTTGGGACAGAGTCTCATTAAAAATAACCAACTCCTTAGACAGAGTAATGTTTCAAGGAACTAGTAGCACATTGGCCCCTTCCCGAGAAACTTTTCACCGGTTCATGTTTTCCCACACTAAAAGCATAATTGACAGACAATCTTTCCAAATCTTTAATAGTTCACATATGGAAAGACTTTTAATCTCAAGTGAACATTCTAAACGGTCTAAAGGTGCTTAAACATAATGCACTACCGTTTATTATTCTACACACAAAGTTCACCTTAACAAGAAATTATTATAATTCCTATCTTATGCAATTTCAAATGCATAATTAAATTCACATAACTAAAAAATATAATGTTATGCTAGTGAACAGTTATGTATGAAATTCAATTAATAAGCTCATATCCAAATAAATCTTAACTATAATAAAACTATATGGTTTGGGAAGTAATTAATGTTACAATTAATGCCACAACATCTTTTATTATTAAAAAAAAAAACACAACATTTGAAAAATAAAATAGCTATATATTATACAATCATATAAAAAATGTACTTTTGAAAAATAAAATAGCTATATATTATATAATCATATAAAAAATGTGTTCAATTAAAGTTTAAATTTACTCATACAAAATTTGAAATTTGCTTTCCAAATGTAATTATCTTAGTTATTATTCGTATTGTGAAAATTATAATATAGATGGAATACAATTAAGAATAAATCAATGTAATTATGTAAATTCTCTCTATAAGTTTATTTGAATATGCACATAATTAGAGATTATATTAACCATACAAAATTTTAATTTTAATTTTAATTTTAATTTTGTATTCTATAAAAATAATAAATACTTGATCAATGGAAGCTCAAAAATATTATTATATTAAACAATTTAAAATATTTTAATTTTTCTATTTTTTATTTATATTTATAATAACATAATTTTTTCCCGTGCATCGCGCGGGTGAATTACTAGTTGTACATTATAATGATAATTTAAAATGAGCTATAAAATTATTATTCAAAAAACAACTTAAATCCAAAACTTAAATGATTATAAAATTTGAATAATAATTTAAAATAACTATATACTTTTCAATTATTGAAAAGTTTTAACTTGTAGGCCCAATACTAAATGATCCAATGCATATAGTAAACTTTATGAGAAGTAGCTTAAAATTGTAAATTCTAACCATATCAAAATCATATGATATGTTGACATTTACAAATTAAATTCTCACAAAACTAAATTGCACAATTTAAACCATAATATTATGCATTTAATTTAATTATATGCATAAAACAAACTCAAAAATATGAATATAAAATAAAATATTCATACTCAATCAAAGTGGGCATCACAATCCAAAATCAATAATGATAACAATGTTACGACATATTGATTCTTCAGTTCAAAACCGATAATCATTATTACTGTAATAATAATTACATGAGAGTAATAACAGAACAATCAATTTCCTCAATTGTAACCCCTGACATTTAATAGCAATAACTATAAAATGTTACAAAATATTATCACTATTAACATATATGGTTTGGATCAAGAATGAAACGGTTTGAAAATTGTTATTTCAAATCATACTATCAAAATCCAAAACAAACGATGATAGTAACGGCACAAAACACTGATCCATCAGTTCAAAAATCAATAATCGTTATTACTATAATAATTCTAATAATTATTACATAACAGTAATAACGGGATAATCAATTTTCTTAATTGTAACCGAACAACATTTAATTATAATAATGATAATCATCATTATTATTAAATGTTACATGATATCATCATTATTACCATTAAAGTTTTGGACAAGCAAATTCAAATGAATTTCAAAATATTATTCTTAACATCATAATCTAAATTATTATGGCAAGACTGGAATGGAAAATAATATCCAAATACCATAAACATATGCATTGTCCAAAATTGTGATTCAAAATCACACTCCATAATTAAGAATATTATCAAACTATATATGGCAAAATTACAAAATTCTAAAATTACAATGAATAGCCATAATAATCACCAAATGGAAAAGCAATGACCAAAAATAAGCCAATATAAATGCATAATTTACAAGTGATTTAGAAGGGAACTTCATTACCGTTATTATCAAAATTAATCAATAAAACAATGGCAATCACTTAGAAATAGCAACAATCAGTCATTATTACCATTATTACAAATAATTAAAGGGTAATCCTAAGAGTACTGTTTATCAATCATATATTGATATACTTAGATTGCCAAAATTACCAAAGCAATAATAATTACTTGCCTTAAAATAATATGAAGTTACCTATTCAAATTGAAAGACTGTCTGCTTCATCTTCTCAAAGTAACGCATCCTATTCAAATTGAAAGATTGTCTGCTTCAAATCCTTCAATGTTTCATCTTCCCAAAGTAACGCATCCTTCATTGCCACCGGTAGAACAATGTGGAGATGGCAGCATCAAGGGAAAAAAATACAACGACCACCGACATAACACAAAATGTAGCCAACAATCGGAGCCATCCATCCAGCCGTCCGTCTTCTGCCAACGTCGCCGGAAAACCAGTGCCACTGCTGACGGAGAAGCAGGCAGCCGTCGTCTTCATCGCATGAGAAGCAACAGCAGGCCACCACCGTCGTCTTCATCGTGGCGCCACCACCGCCGATAGCCAGTTCTGCCTGAATGAGGAGAGCGAGAAATCGCCTTTCACCAGAAATCCGTACCCACCTTCGCCATCTCGCCTCACTGCATCGCTGGTTCACCGATGCCGCTCACTGCCCCGGACTCTGTAAACGCGAAAAACTTGAATTGTATATATTCAAAATTCAAAGTATCGGTTACAAGTAGTATGTATCAATCAAGAAGGGGTACAATCTCTGTATATGAGAAGTCCTCTGATTCTCTACTAGAAGTATGCCTGTTAGAAGTGTGCCGAATTCGGAATATGCCGAATTGGAAGTGTGCCGAGTTCAGAGTATGCTGAACTTGAAGTAGTTCCTTGTTGGAAGTGTGCCGAGTCCAGAGTATGCTGAACTGGAAGTATGCCAGGTTCGGGAGTGTGCCGAACTGGAAGTAAGCCAAGTCCAAAGTATGTTGAACTGGAAGTATGCCGAGTTCGGAAGTATGCCGAGTTCGGGAGTATGCTGAACTAGGAGTATGCCGAGTTCGGGAGTATGCCGAGCTGGGAGTATGCCGAGTTCGGGAGTATGCCGAACTGGGAGTAGTTCCTTGCTGAAGGGCCTCCGGAGTTATGTAGCTTGTTCTTCGATGAAGGGCTAATATGCAGCTTGATCTTCAAAGAAGGGTTTCCGGTGTTCAAATGGCGTATTCCTCAGCGCAATATACTCAGTATATATAACTGCGGGCGTGTTCCAGACGATATCCTGGCGAGATTTCGGCAGAGCTTCGGTATGCAGATTTCAAGAGCCCCTTCTTTGAAAATGAAACCACTATTTATAGTGGTGAGAGTGAGGGAAAATCTCCAACCAACTCTTAATTCCTTATTTAATTTAATTATTTTAATTAAATTAAGGAATGTATCGGGACACCATTGCGTCCAGGTTCATGATTTCATTAAATTTCCAAATAATATCAAATATTCAAATTTCCCAAAATTATATAATCCACATATAATTTTAGTGGGCCAAGACCAAGTCAGGCCCGCTAATTAGGCAACCCAATTCATCCAAGCAACCTGGTCCAATTCGATTAAATATTCCATCATCTCGGGCCGAACAATCCAACATCTAATTACATTTAATTAAGTAATTAAACTAATTAATTATTCAATGGGCCATTTAATTAACCCAATTAAATAAATATTAGTCCAATTAGCCTAATTAAAGTAATTAATTTAACAATCAATTATTCACCACGGTCCAACAATATTATTTAAATTTTTCAATGCTTACAAATTGCCCCTTCGAGACTTGCTTGACGTGCCTTATATGCAACGGAAAGGTAGTCTCGAAATTAACCGTAGTAGTCCAAGAGTCCATATTTGCAAATACCCAATAAATTATATCTTGATTGTAGAATACCCAGTTTGATAATGACCCAACATGAACCGTATCCAATATGCCAATGGCGCCCACAATCAACGGCCCATTTCATTTCGACTGAAAGGACTTATAATTTAGCAACGGCCCAATGTCCAAAGTCCATAACACTCCATTATAGTATTTTATATTATACTTTTTTTATACCCCAAATAAGTTGATTAATCCAAAGACAATTGAATTCTAAGCCACGCCCAGAATTTCTAGAAATGGAGTATTCATAATTGCGTAAACTTTTTATCTCATCTTTTTCCTTTATAAATTATAATTTTGGCCAAATCCCAATTTTATTTATACTATATCCAGTACTCCAGTAGGACTTCTTTGACGGACGTACGTGGACCTCGAGTATAGTTCCACCATACAATCAGCCCTTATCTGCATTCACAATTCTATCAACGTAAGGTTCCAGCCACATAATTAACCACAAACCAGCACTTGATATGGACTAAATAACAAAATTGGAGTTAGATGCATTCAAATTCCTCATTTTGCAGCTATAAATAATAGCTCATATTCACTGCTTTGCATCCCCAACCATTCGAGAACAGACCAACTTCCTTCAGGTAATTCTCAACTTTAATTTCTGCCCCATATGTATGTGTGTGTTTTTAACTTTTGCAGCTTTCATCTACAATGGGAATTGGAGAAACCAAGCAAAGAGAATTGATAGCATTGGATGGGACTCCCTGGGAATCGATTTCCTTTCCGGCTTTCACGCCACTGCTTGGACGTACCTCTTGCCGTTTTCACGAACACTGGATCAGAAACTACTTGGAATTTTGCTATTTTCATGAACACTGGACTAGGAACTGCTTGGACTCGCCGCCACCCACTTTGATTGGGGAAGAACAAGAAGAGACACGTGAGAGACATTGGACAGGAAACACTTTGAGGATTAATTTTCTCGGCCTGTTTTTCACCATTGTCAAATTCTCACTATCGGCCACTGCTAGGATGTCGCCTCAAGACGTTGCTCCGGCACGCCTTTTTCGTTGTCACAAGGTTAAATGTCACCAAGCGCGTGCTCCGGCACGTTGCTGTCATCGACGGGGATGCTAATGGCTATCGACAATGACGCCATTTGGAGGCATGGTTGTCGACAATGACACCATTTGGAGACATGGCTGTCGACAATGACACCATTTGGAGACATGGCTATCGATAATGACACCATTTGGAGGCATGGCTTTCGACAATGACACCATTTGGAGGCATGGCTGTCGACAATGGCACCATTGGAGGCATGGCTGTCGACAATGACACCATTTGGAGAGGAAAGCTATTGGATAGTTTTCGTGCTCCGGCGAGTTGCCGTCGGTTCATCGACGGAGAAGAATTGTTCATTGAAGCTTCGCTGCGCGACCGCTATAGAGGTAGGAGCTTTCCTTTTGCTTTAATTTGTTTTCTGCTGCTTCGAATTTTTTTTTTTTTTGATGCACGAATGTTGGAGTTTTTTACTTAATATGCTGTTTCTTTTCCTTGCGTGTGTATAGTATATACACGTGACTACCACAGCTTCATCCATTATCCTTTGTTTTTCCTTCACTGTTGTATCACATATGGGTGTATTAATGTGTATATACGTATATAATACTACGTAATATATACGTACTGCACTAATTTGCTTTGTTTGTGCAAATTACATATGTGTATACATATAATATATAAACACGGCCCACTATGCATAATCCACATGTTTAACTTATATTATATATAATATACACATGCATACTTTGTGCATAATATATATAATACATGCGTGGTCCAGATGGATATATATTTGGTGCTTTTATTTTGCACCACCATTTGCATACAATGCGTAGGTATATATATAACACATAATTCATGTGATTGATTTGGTGTGTATATATATACGTATATAATATATATAATATATACACATGCACAATTGATGTTTGCTTGTGTATACATATATATAATATGCATTAAAGGAGTCTTGAAAGATATGAGGCAGTTTCGACTCGTGCCAGGGAGTATCTTGAAAAGGTATGAGGCAGTTCCGACTCGTGCCAGGGAGTATTCGGTAGCTTCTTCCCTTTAAAATTTCATGAAGGGTTTGCCCCTATGGCTGTGATTATGACACTTCTATCGCTTCTGAGGCTACTGAAAATTCAGTCTCAAATGCCAAGGTAGAAGTCTCTCCCATTCAAGGGGTTGACTCTGTTGACTCCAGAAGATGAGGAGAGCTTGAATGAGGCCAAGAGAAGCTTGGGGGCATGTAAAGATGACATGCTTAACTTTAGGTCTTTTGTGGAGTGATGCTCTTTTTCCTAAGTTTTTGTTTTTGGTATCAAGACTTTTTGTGATGATTGATGTTTTTCATTTGCGTGCTCGTCTTTTAGCAATAGCTTGTACATCCTTGCCTTGACACATTGAACGACTGTCTTGATAAACCAATTTTGCAACCTGAATTTGGATTTGTTTTGTTATGACTGAACTTAGATAATTTGATTCTAAGCTGCCTACGTACTCATATCAAGGAGATCAAGTCAAACGTAGTTCAAATGATTGTTTTTTTTTTTTTTGGTAAAGTAGAGCCATTCACAGTTTAGACTCATGCGGGCCAGGAGCGTCCATGATTTGGGCCCACCCATAGGCAAAGCGAGATGCATTAGCAGTTTAACCACGTGCTGCATTTTTGGTGGATGAGTCATTCATCAGATCTTCATGACTTGTGTTGGCACCCCAAGTTTAAGGGTGGTAAAGCTTTAGGAACCTTCCATTAATTGGACCGATCTTCAAACCATCTTCACTAATCAGCTTGTAAGCTCCACCAGTGTAAACTTCTAAAATCACATATGGACCATCCCACCTTGAAGTGAACTTGTGGCCAGTTTTTCTCGTGACAATGATGGGCCTGCGAACAGCTAGGACTTTGTCCCCAATTTGAAAGGAACGGGTCCTTACCCTTTTGTTAAAAGCTCTAGACATACGAGCTTGATAGCACTCCAAGCTTTGTTGCGCTTGCAGACGTTTTTCATCCAAGGCTTCTAACTCAGCCAAGCGTAGTTTAGTATTTTCTTCATCGGTAAGACCCTCCTGTATGGCCAACCTTAAGGAAGGTATTTGGCGCTCTAGAGGCAAGACCGCTTCTACACCATACACCAAAGAGTATGGAGTGCTTTGAGTAGGTGTGCGGTATGTGGTTTTATACGCCCACAAAGCTTCTTCCATTCTGTCATGCCAGTCTCTTTTTTATTTTGAGACCACTTTCTTCAACAAATTGCATAGGGTCTTATTAAATGCTTCGGCAAGCCCATTTGCAGCTGCATAGTAAGCTGATGAGTTTCGCTGCTTAAAGTCAAAAAGCTTGCAGATCTTGTCCATCAACTTGTTGTCAAAGGGCTTCCCGTTATCTGTTAAGATATATCGCGGGATAGCAAATCGATAGACGATGTGGACACGGAGAAAGTGTGCAACATTTTCTTTCTTCACCTCCTTCAATGCCACAGCTTCCGCCCACTTTGAAAAGTAGTCGGTGGCAGCTAGTATGTATGCGTGCCCTGCAGATGACTTAGGCGTAATTGGGCCAACCACATCAAGTCCCCAAGCATCGAATGGCCAAGATGCAACTGTTGGGTGTAGAGGTTCTGGTGGTTGATGGATAAAGTTTGCATGATATTGACAAGCTTGACATCTTCGAGCATAGTCTATGCAATCCTTTACCATTGTAGGCCAATAATAGCCCATTCACTTAATGTGGAGTGTAACTTGGGACCGGATTGATGTGCACCGCAAACCCCAGAATGAGCTTCTTGCATAGCTTGTAAAGCTTCCTCTTCCCCTAGACATCGGAGAAAGACTCCCTCGAATGAACGACGATACAACGTCTCTTTATAGTAGATGAAGCGAGGAGCTCGACGCTTTATATCCACCCTCTTACGAGGATCTTCGGGTAACTTTCCATCAGCGAGGTAGTCAATTAGCGATTGCCTCCAGTCGTCTTTGCCAATATCATACACTGAGGCAGTAGGGAGTTCAACAGTTTCATCAACTAAGCCGTCTTCACTGAAGATTGGTGGAACTACCCACTTTTGACATACCTGCACTCGGGCTGCAGGATGAGTAATAGTTGAAGCCAATGCAGCTAAGGCGTCAGCCTGTTTGTTTTCTTTCCTCGGTACATGTTCAATTATGACGTCCCCTAACCATTGCATGAGTATCTTTGCATAGTTGTTATATGGGACTAACTCCGCCTTTTTCACTTCATATAGACCCTACACTTGGTTTATGATCAACTTTGAATCTCCATAAATGTTAATCCTCAGTTGTTTCATGTCAGCCGCTATCTCAAGCCCAAGTATCAATGCTTGGTACTCAGCTACATTGTTTGAACATCTCTCGGTCAAGGTGAATGAATATGGCAACACCTCGCCTTTTGGAGTGACGAAGACAACTCCAGCACCTGCCCCTTCTCTATGCGAAGCTCCATCGAAGTACATCTTCCATGGGGTAGGACTTCAATGACAAGCACATCTTCATCAGGCAAATCGTCAAACAATTCCCATTCAACAGGTATTGGGTGGTCTGCTAGGAAATCGGCCAAGGCTTGCCCCTTGACAGATTTCTGCGGCACATAGATGATTTCAAATTGTTGAAACAATAAGTACCACCTTGCAAGGCGGTCGGAGAGCACGACCTTCGCCATAACATATTTCACCAGGTTCGCTTTGGAAACAAGCCGGATGGTATGCGCCTTAAAGTAGTGCTTAAGTTTTCTGATGGCGAACACAAGTGCCAAACATATCTTTTCAATTGGGGAGTACTTTAACTCATTTGGGGTTATCATTCTACTAAGATAGTAGAGAGCATTCTCCTTCCCCTTGTCGTTTTCCTGAGCAAGCAAGGTGCCCACAGAACAATCCTGGGCGGAGATATAAAGGATCAGCGGGCGACCGTGAACAGGAGCAGTTAACACGGGCGGCTTCATCAAGTATGACTTGATACTCTCAAATGCGTTCTTGCATGCCTCAGCCCATATGAATGGGATGCCCTTTATCATCAATCGACTAAAAGGTTGACATCTTCCCACTAGGTTTGATATGAACCTTCGGATGTAAGCCAACTTCCCTTGTAAGCTTTTAAGCTCATGAAGGTTTCTCGGCTCAGGCATCTTCATTATGGCGTCAATTTTGGCTTGCTCTATCTCAATGCCCCTGTGTCGAACAGTAAACCCGAGGAACTTTCCAGTAGCAACCCCGAAAGCACATTTCAAGGGGTTCATTTTGAGTTGAAACTTCCGTAGGCGGTCGAAGACTTGCCTTAAATGCACCAAGTGATTTGTGCGTAATTTCGACTTCACAACCAGGTCGTCTACATAGCATTCAACCATTTTGTGCAGCATATCATCAAATATTGTCTGCATAGCCCGTTGGTATGTAGCACCTGGATTTTTCAAACCAAAGGGCATTACTTTATAACAGTAGATGCCTTTCGGCGTTCGGAATGCAGTTAAGTCTTCATCTTCCGGCGCCATGCGGATTTGATTGTAACCGGAGGAGCCATCCATGAATGACAGGATCTCATGCCCAGTCACGGCATATATCATTAACTCCGTGATAGGAAGCGGGAAGTCATCTTTCGGGCATGCCACATTGAGGTCCCGAAAATCTACGCAGACGCGGATCTGGCCGTTCTTCTTGCGCACAGGCACAATACTGGATATCCAGGTTGGATATTTAACTTCACGAATGAAGCCAGCTTCAATAAGCTTATTAACTTCTGTTTCAATCGAGGGAATGAGCTCGGGGCGGAAGCGTCGTTGAGCTTGCTTAACCGGGCGACACCCCTTCTTCACTGCTAAGCGGTGCACAGCTACCTTTGGGTCTAACCCTGGCATCTCCTTGTATGTCCATGCAAAGACATCAATATATTCTTTCAGCAATGTGACATAGATTTCTTCATCTTCATCGGATAGGAGTGCGCTAATGAAGATAGGACGAGGATTTTCAGGCGTTCCCAGATCAACCTCTTTTAATTCTTCCACCACGGCTCGTACCCCTTCTTCTAACTCATGGGGTGCATCTTCTGCATCTTCCCCCTCAATCGGGGTTTCATCACACAAAGTGATATGGAACGACGATGCCACCTCTCCCTGAGTGGTTGGTGGTACGTCATCACTTGAGCCTACGCTTTCCTCATTCTCTTCTTTATGTACACGAGTGTGTACAATGGTCTTCGGTTATACTTTCAACACTTCACCACATGAAACGTGAATATATGTTTCTCGTCTCATACGAGAAGGAATCATGCTTCTGAGCCTTTTGAGAGGTTCCACTTCAGCAGGAACATTAGCACTGTCTCTAATAACTTGGACAGCTCCAAGTCGATCATGCATCGACTTTCTCTTTAGGGCTTTAAGACTAGACCCCAGTCTATCAAAGACTGAGCGTCGAGAGTCCGCCTTACCGATTCGGTCGAAGATTGACTTCTTTTTGTCTTGCCCATTATCATTGGTAGGAGTGAGTTTTGGGTCATACTCGCTTCCCTCCGCGGAGATACAATTACTTGCAGCCCTGTTTATAAGAATTCACACTGGTTTAGGGGGGGACATAGCCCAACCCTTTGCGCGTTTGAGATTCTTGGTGATTTGCCTTGCCTTTACCACCAGCTTCTGGGATAAGCTTTCCCAACTTCTGTGGCTCGTTGGGGTTATAGCCAGCTTTGGCTAGAAGCTTATAAGCGTTAGGGTCGAAACCCTCAGTACGTTTGGCGGGGAATATTTGGCCCACTTTACCACCACCTTTCTCTTCAGATGATTTTGTTGCATGTGCTTTTAGTGTATCAATCCTTGCAAGCGGGAAGGTGAGTTTCGTGTTGTGTTGATCTCCCTCTACAACTTGTTTTCCCTTTGACTTTGATTGGGAAGGTGGATCGTCATTGCTTTCCTCAATATCTTCAACAATAACTTGCCTTTTAATGTAGAACTTTGCGTCTGCAAAGTAAGACTCGGCTTCTGTGAAAGGGCTTTCATCGGCGACAACTTTTTCAACTACGCCGTTCCTTTCAAACATGAGGCATTGATGCCAAGACGAGGGTACCACCCCATTTTCATGTATCCATGGCCTTCCAAGTAACAAGTTATAAGATGTCCTTGCATCTATGACATGGCAGAGGACACCTGAACTCAGACTTCCAATTCTTAAGTCAAGTTTGATGATGCTGATTGCTCTTTGCCCTCCCTGGTTGAAGCCTTGTATCATTAGACGACTTTGGGCAAGCTCATCTGTAGATATACCAAGGTCCTTCACAGCTCGGAGGGATAGGATGTTGACAGCTGAGCCTTGATCAACCATAATTCTTTTGAGCTTTTGCCCATGGGTGTAGCCTTCAACAAATAATGGGCGACTGTGTGGCGTGCCTCCAAGTAACAAGTCTTCATCCTTGAAGGTAATTTCCATGGAGTAGGAAGTAGCCTTATGCATTAACACTTCCTCATCCTCGGTGTGTTTAGGAGATGAACATTCACCTCCATCTTCTGGCTTGCCATTTGTATTTAGACAGGAGCTAGAAGTGTCTACCCCTTGAAGATTAAATCCCTTTGGCATATATTGAGCCAAAGGAACTGGTGCACGTGGCTGTTTGACATGGCCCTTCGTCTTTGATTTGCGGCCATGAGTAATTTTTGAGGTTTTCTCAAGCCAACTTTTCACTATGTGCTTTTGATGCTTCACAGGCTCAACTTTCTTCTTTCTATGAGTGACAATCACCCATTTTCCTTCGGATGTGTTATCGTTCCGCCGTGGTTCTGAACTTTGACCGACAACGTGCTTAACAATGAAGGGGAGTGGACGCTTCCATTGTTTCCCATCTTCCTTTTCAGTGCACAGCGGAGCGAACCGTCAGGGTGTGATCGAGATTTGATTCGAGCTCGCGTTAGCATCAGCGAACTCAATTTTTCCATCCCTGGCCAGTGCCATAACTTTGTCTTTGAAGATAAAGCATTTCTCAATTGGGTGACCGAGAAGACGATGGTACTTGCAGTAATATGGGTCATCCACCCTTGTAGCTTCATCAGGACGTTTCATTTCCGGCAACTCAATGAGTCTGAGTTTGAGTAGCTCATCAAACATAGGAGATACATCGGAATCCATGAAAGGATAAGTCTTCTCCTGCCTTTCTTCAATTGTCGGCCTTCTACTACCCCTTGACGGGCCAGAAAATGATCTTGACCTAGGCTTTTCAGTTGCCTTAGTGAAGACTGTCATAGGAGCAGCCTTCACATTCATCACTTCTTTCTTTTCCTGCTTTGAAAAAGGTTTGTTCCACTTTTTAACTTCTTGTTTTCCAGGTGCATTGGAGGAGCTAGGCAAGTTCAATATATTGAGCCCTCCGCTGGCTTCGATGCTCAACTCCATGTCGTAAGCACGACTGGATAACTCTTCGAAGGACTTTGGCTTAATCCCTTGTAGGATATAGGAGAGTTCAAAGTGCATGCCTTGGATGCACATCTCAATTGCGGAACTCTGGGATATTCTTTCTTTGCAATTCAAGCATAGTTCCCTCCATCTTTTGATGTAGGCACCGGCGCGTTCACCCTTCCATTGGTGAGTAGTGGTAAGTTCCAAGAAGCTGACTGTTCTCCTCGTGCTATAGAAACGGGTTAAGAACTCACGTTCCCTATCATGCCAGCTATCAATGCAGCCGGGCGCGAGGTCAGTGTACCAATCAAATGCAGTTTCCTTTAATGAACGGACAAACTGCTTTACCAACAGATCGCCATAAGTCCTGGCATCATTGCATGTCTCCACGAAGTGGGCAATGTGCTGTCGGGGATTTCCCTTGCCATCGAATTGCTGGAACTTAGGAAGTTGATAGCCGTAGGGCATTTTCAAATCCTCAATTTTTTGTGTGTAGGGCTTAGCATAGGAATATGAAGGTTGGCCTTCATCCAACTTGCCTTTGATGGCCCCCATTATGTAGTCCTTCAACTGATCCACCGGTATCATGCCTTCGGTAACTGGAATAGTTTTCTCAGTTGCAGGTAAGTGGGAAGCAGCTCCTCCTACCACATTGCTAACATGAGGTGGTGGTGATTGCTGACCAACCTCTTCTTGCCCTTCAGGTTGCTTTCCTGGACCACGGCTTCCTTGCTCCTCCATGATGCTTCCTACCCTATTATCGAGGGTGTTAAGCCGTTTCTCTTGATTTTGGAGAGTGACAGCCATTCCTTCCAGAGACTTAGCAATTCTAGCTAATTGCTACTCCACAGACTCTGTGTTTGTCGCCATGGCCGGCATGACGTTGTAGACATGCGACCACTCAGGTGCAGCCTTCCATAATGGATGTGGCGGAGTTACGGGGGAAGTGCTCCCGCTACTAGCGTTCCCTTGCATAGAAGTTGGACTACCACCATAGGTAGCTCCCTTGGGCGAGGGTGGACTTCCAGCAAAAGTAATTGCCTTTGAGGCGGCAGGGGCTTTGTCGAGCCTTCGAACGACCCGTCGTGCCATGGACTGAGGTTCAGGCACTTGGACCCCCAAATCCTTTGCGCGGTTCCTTGTCAACGGACCATGCATTTTTGGGGTAGTGCCAGAGCTAGCTACAGGCGTAGACTTGGACTTGGCAGCTTGGGCATAGGTCCTCCTGAACATGGGATTGTTCGATGCCATTTGATGCGCAGGTAGAGGTATAGTAGTAGTAGAGAGATGAGAGGCAGAGCTGTCCCACTGGGCGTGCCAAAATATGTAAACGCGAAAAACTTGAATTGTATATATTCAAAATTCAAAGTATCGGTTACAAGTAGTATGTATCAATCAAGAAGGGGTACAATCTCTGTATATGAGAAGTCCTCTGATTCTCTACTAGAAGTATGCCTGTTAGAAGTGTGCCGAATTCGAAATATGCCGAATTGAAAGTGTGCCGAGTTTAGAGTATGCTGAACTTGAAGTAGTTCCTTGTTGGAAGTGTGCCGAGTCCAGAGTATGTTGAACTGGAAGTATGCCAGGTTCGGGAGTGTGCCGAACTGGAAGTAAGCCAAGTCCAAAGTATGTTGAAATGGAAGTATGCCGAGTTCGGAAGTATGCCAAGTTCGGGAGTATGCCGAACTGGGAGTATGCCGAGTTCGGGAGTATGCCGAGCTGAGAGTATGCCGAGTTCGGGAGTATGCCGAACTGGGAGTAGTTCCTTGCTGAAGGGCCTCCGGAGTTATGTAGCTTGTTCTTCGATGAAGGACTAATATGCAACTTGATCTTTAAAAAGGAGCTTCCGGTGTTCAAATGGCGTATTCCTCAGCGCAATATACGCAGTATATATAACTGCGGGCGTGTTCCAGACGATATCCTGGCGAGATTTCGGCAGAGCTTCGATATGCAGATTTCCATAGCCCCTTCTTTGAAAATGAAACCACTATTTATAGTGGTGAGAGTGAGGGAAAATCTCCAACCAACTCTTAATTCCTTATTTAATTTAATTATTTTAATTAAATTAAGGAATGTATCGGGACACCATTGCGTCCAGGTTTATGATTTCATTAAATTTCCAAATAATATCAAATATTCAAATTTCCCAAACTGCACGGCGGTTTCACTGTCTCTCCGCCGCCCACGGCGGTTGCCGGCTAGTCGCTGTAACGGAAAAACTCACGAACCCAGCACTTTTTTTAAAAAAATATTTGTTTATTTCGAAAACAAATGTACTTTGATACACATTCTGGTTAATATGTATATAATCATCGCATATCACCAAATGTTTCATACACATATCCATACATACACGCACAATATATATTTAGGATTGATATATATAACACAAAATATGGATATGCAAATAATATATAAATCATCATTCAAATTGCATATGAACATGATATTTACTCTATTTTTCAGAATAGATTATTGCAAAGCATAAGCAATTTGAACAACTACGCAGAGATAAACAGGCTCTGATACAAAATGTTAGAAAAATTATACAATCATATAATTGTAATAATCTAACCTCATAGAGGAAGCGATAGGATCAAGCAAAACTCCAGCCATAGTTGATACTTTGTTGCATTTCATTGTTGCTTCAAGAACTCTAATGGATTAAAGTTTTGTTGTCTGCCATTAATCTCCTGTATGAACTAGATGGTGTAGTTGTAAGGCTGCAACAGGAGCAATGGGAGGACCATGCCTAAATAGCCTACATGCCATCATTATAGGCTAAGTAATGGAAACCGTTACTTCCGTTTCAAACCACAACATAATGGCCATAAATGGCCTATTAAACTTGCACCACTTAATAGTGTCATTATAATGAAAATGTTACAAACAACAGAACAAAGAAGCAATAAAATTTAAAGATACCATGCAACTGGTGAGTGGTGTAGTTATAGAGAAACAAAGGTAATCGTGGAGTAATTGCCCTCACAGAGTCTCTGTATCTGGGTGGTAGACTGGTAGTCCTGAAAAAAGACAACAAATTAGAGTTAATGCCACATATGGTCCTCCGAGTATAGTGGTTTTGCCACGTTTAGTCCTAAACTTTCAAATTGACCATATGTGGTCCTTTAACTTTCAAATTTAACCATTTGTGGTCCAAGTTAACCACCCATGGTCCTTCAACTACTAAATTTTAACCAACCATGGTCCTTTCAAGAAGACCACGGTTGGTTAAATTTCTAAAATTGAAGGACCATGGGTGGCTAACTTGGGCCACGAATGGTAAAATTTGAAAGTCGAATGACAGATGGTCAATTTAAAAGTTTAGGACTAAACGTGGCAAAACCATTATACTCGGAGGAATCTATGTGGCATTAAGCTAGTATTGTTAACAATTCATAGATAAATAACTTGAAATCGCAATAATCTTATATCAATTGTGGATTTGTAGTTCATCACATATGTGCAGATGCAGCTCCTATAAAAATGCATTGCAAATTTCAAATAAAATACAAAGCACCACTTCTAGTCTCAATTAGTTTTCCATCTTGACGGCAATAATGCAATTTTTAGCTACTGTTTTTCCATCGCTAGTAGTCGGTAGAGACGGTTTGGTAGTTTCGCTGCCCTAATTTCTTTGAAAAAGAGCAAGAGTTACAAACTGCGATCTACCATGATTATGGCAAATGGAATTGGAGGAGGAACAAGCTTGAAGCATGAAACAATCGCAGGGCAGAATTTAAACAAATAATTAAGAGGCTCAGCAGTAGAAGGCATCAAAACGACAACGTTTGACAAATGGAAGTTACCAGCAGTTGTCACTGATCCAAACGTCGTCGTTTGAAGGCAAATGGTTAGGGGCAGTTGACAAAGAGTTCCGACGACGTCATTTCGCGTTGGAGAGATGAGTTGTGCACCAAGAGATTCCAGAAGCTTGAGGCAACATTCTTTGCAAGAAAATAACAAACCTAGTCCTTATATACTTGTATTTTTTTCATTTTTTATTATGCTCAAACTATGGAATGAATACCTTTTTCTCCCTTCTGAATTTCTCTCTCATCTCTCTCTCTATTCTTCTATGATTTCCTCCCTCATTTCTCCAAAACCCTAACGGGTTGTTTGGTTCACGAAATAAATTTGGAGAGAATATGAATGTTATTCCACAAGGAATGGAATAGGTAAGGAATTGTATTCTATTGTTTGGTTCGCTAAAGGAATAGACTTTAGGAATTGTATTCCAACATTTGGTCGGTTAAAGAATAGAAATAAATAAAATATATGTTTAAAAGACATAAATGCCCTTGTACAAAATATATTATTATTATTATTATTATTATTATTATTATTATTATTATTATTATTATTATTATTATTATTATTATTATATCATATTATATTATATAGAAATTACTGTACAAAATACTAAAAACAATCTAGCCGACGACCGCTTCTCGCAATTCATCGGCGATCGTCCTCAGATCAATCAGAAAATCAAAAATTGAGAGCTTTTGAAGATTCACGAAAATTCCCAGAATTTTGGGCAGATGGCCAAACCTACTGCAACAAGCACATCACATCGGCACCTTCTCTCTAACAATCGGCTGCAAAAATCCTCTCAAAACGCCTTCATCATCCTCAAATTCGATCCAAATCCTCTCAATTTCAGGTTTTAAACAAATGGATTGGCAAATTTGGTAATTGGAACCATACTAGCGTCTGGTGCATCTTTGCCCGATCTCCAATCCGGAGTCCATCGCGAGAACCAGAGTCGACGGCCTTCGATCAACGTTTGTCCTCTTAGCCAAATCCTCTTGCAATCGTCTTCTAGATCAAATCGCAAGAGAATACTCCTGCAATCTAGAGATCCTATTTGAACCTTCCCTTCCAAACGCAGCGTCGATCGCATTTTTGCCCTAATAATGTCCAGAAATGGCCTCTGTCTCGCAAATCATCCAATCATAAGGAATTTCTCCTCCGATTTCACAAGCCTTCCCCATTCTGACATTGAGAACCTCGCAATCGGTCACTCATTCTTCCCAATTTCATTCAATTCAGTTGACCGATCTGCTCTGTTGCGATTCTCCTCGAATTTGGAATTTCTAAGCAATTGCGGCTCTATTTCTGGAAACAAAACACATTCTGGCAGCAAATCGAAGATTAGATCAACAATCGGCACACTCGAAGTCATCCTGGACGAGACCGCCGTCTCCATCGACATAACTGCTGGAATCTGCTCCATGGTGGCCTGGGAGTGATCAAGGGTAAAAAAAGAAAATACAAGGGTAAAAAAAAAATATATATATATATATATATATATATATATATATATATATATATATATATATATATATATATATATATAATAATAATAATAATAAATCTATTCCTGAGAACTCAGGAATAGATTAGTACCAGGGGGTGCCAATAATAGCTATTCCCCCTGTAAAGAAAATGAGTCATTCCCAGGAACAATGTTCTTGGGAATACAAGTAGTTACCAAACAGAGGAATAGGCCCATTACTAGGAGTGCTATGACATTCCAAGTCTATTCCATGAACCAAACAGCCCATAAGTGTGTGACAAGTGGCATCAGAGCTCTCTTTCTTGGGAACTCCCCATGGAAGATCGGATGAGCAGATTGGAGGCTCAAGTAATGGAGCAAGGAAGTAGGCAAGCTACAAGTTTGCAAACTATGGAGGATTCCATTTAGGAACTTAAAGGGAAAATGGTGATTTGGAAAGCTGAGATCATTGAGTTGCTAAGGTCAAATAGACCACCTCCACTTGTTTGAGACCCCTCATCAGTTCAAGGCCAAGCCCACACACAATAGCCCAGCGCTGGTGAAGGAGTCTCTGAGCCTAGAAGGAGACCAGGGAAAGAGCCAATTGAAAACAACAATGCTGAAATTTTGGAAGTGTTTGATGAAGATGAAGGCCAAGGAGAACACTTACGTGCACTCCAAGGGGATCCCAGAGCTGCAGATGGGCCTTGGGCCCCTATGAGAGCTAACTTGGATGCTAGGCACTTACACCACAACCAAGGGGGAGAACACTTCATGAGATATAAGCAAGAATTTCCCCCTTTTTGATTATGAGCACCCCAGATTATGGGTAGTAAGATTTGAAAGGTATTTTATGCTTGCTAGAATACCTAGGGATGAAATAATGAATGTGTTGTGTGTGAATCTGACTGGAAAGGTGGGTGTATGGTTTGAAGGGTACCTTAATGGCTTAAGAGTGGGATTCCAGTGGGCTGTGTTTGCAAGGGCTGTATGTAAGAGATTCTGTGAAAACAATGTTGATGTAACGGAGGAGTTCTCTAACATTAAACAATGGGGAAGTGTGGTAGATTTTGTTGATAAGCATGAGGAATATAGAGTGCTATTATTGCAGATCTATCCCTACTTAAGTGAGCAGTATTTTTTTGGATAGTTTTGTGGTGAGATTGAAACAACAACTAAGGTTCTTTGTGAGAACATCTAGACATGACAGTTTGGAAGATGCAATATGGCTAGCCAAGCAGTTTGAGAAAGGCTTGAAGGGGAGTGAACCACAGAAAACAACCTCTTACCACTAGGGATTGCAACGAGGCGGGGTAGGGCTGGGGCAGGGACTAGGGTCCCTGTCCCCGCCCCGTTCCCTGGCGGGAATGGGGAATTATTCCCCATCCCCGTCCCCGCGGGGATTTTTCGAGGACGGGAAATCCCCGCTGGGGTTTATGCCTATTAAAAAAAATTAATATTATCAAAAATTCATATTGTGAAGTCTTGAATCCTTAAAAGAAGTATAGATTAATAAAATTAAAATACTCAAACTCTAAAATTCCTAGGAAATTTTAGTATAATTTTGTTAAAATAAAACATATATTAAATAAACAGTGGGAAAACAACGATGGGCAGTAGTGCAGTTTTAACAGTAGTGTTGTAGTGTAGTTTAAATAAACAACCATATTAAGTAATAGTAAAAGTTGGATAGTTTTAAGATTTAACAGTGGAAGAAAATGGGAAAAAATAGGACAATAAACAACCATATTAAGTGATAGTAAAATTTTATTATTAATATTATACATATACATATTATATATTATTATATAATTAACGGGGATTCGGGGACAGGGCGGGAAATGCCTTCCCTGTCCCCGTCCTCGTCCCCGACAGGGATTGGAAAATTCCCCCATCCCCGCCCCCGTTCCCCGAAATAAATTCCCGAGCCCTCCCCCGTCAGGGCGGCGATCGGTTTTCCCCGTCGGAGGCGGGTTGAATTGTCATCTCTACTTACCACACTCTAAGACCAACCCTCATTGGCCAAAGAACCCTACAACCTTCTAAACCCTAAAATCCCAGAAATACTGAGCCATATAATCCCCAAACCAGCCAATAAATATAAGTATAGGAAATCATTTTGAAACTGGAATACATATATAGCCTTAAGCAATACTAGCTTTCAAATCAGGATCAGGACTCATAATATAACAACGGATCGACACCACAAATACCACTAACATGCGTCCTATGTTTGCAAGGTATAATAAACAGGCAAGCACATAATTAACAATTAAAGGCAAACAATGGGGTTCAATAATCATCAACTAACAAATAATCATCAAAACACACAAACCATCTTCCAACCTTTACTCATCTCCATCCTTATATCAGTTCCAACCTGTACCTCCAGGCCACCCTTATATCGCCTCCCTTATTCCTCCGGAGCAACTACATGCCCCACTCTGTAACCACCAACAAGTCCACCAACATGGTAGCACCGAAGTGTCATTCGCATGGCCCGTGCCTCTAGCACCACTACCAAGGGGTCAATGCATATAGCTCTAACATGACATCGCGGCGCTTATACCCTGACTCAAGACTTTAGCCAGCAAGTCTAAGGGGTGGTCCGTGCCTTTAGCACGATTAGCAAGCAAGCAACCAGTCACCATTCTAGTGGATAGTGGGAGCACACATAGCTTCATAGACCCTAAGCTACTCATTCAAGTGAGAATTATACCTGAAAAGGCCAAAACTGTCATGGTGACAGTGGCCAATGGAGATAGAATGGCTTGTGATCCATCTGCTGTGGGCTGAGATGCCAGGTACAAGGTGAGACTTTTGAGAGGGATTTCAGAGTACTCAAGTTGGGAGGGTATGACATGGTCTTAGTAATGGATTGGATTGATTCTTATGCACCAACCCAACTGCATACTAGGCTACCTGGAATATCATTTCCTAAAGATGGTAAGAAGGTGTTATTAAAGGGATTGACTAAGGGTGCTGCTTTGCAACAAACCTCCAAGAAAGAGGTCAGAAGGTGGAAGAAAGAAGGGGTACAAGGCTACTTGGTGCAGGATATGATCCACAATACTCAAACAAAAAAGTTAGATACTGCTCCTAACTGCAATTCAGAAACAGATACTCATGAGCTATCTGCAATCTTAAGAGAACTTCAGGAGTTGTTTGAGGAGCCTACAACACTGCCACCTAACCCCAGGAGCCAAGTGTAACACCCCGTGTTACGATCCCTAAAATCAATTAAACCATTTAGCCAATTACCCAAAAGAAAGAATTAAATCACAATAATTAATTAAGGAAAGGCCCACCATAGTCCACGGGCCCTTATCCCTAAACACAATCCTTAGTCCCAAAAGGAATAGAATTAGCAAGCCTATAATATTAGTTCCTAATTATGACTCCTAAATATATAAATAGGGGACTTAAGAGGCACCTAGAAACCCCCCACCACAATAACGCCCCACCACCCCAAAGAGCTCCAAGAATCCCCTTAGAAGAAATCAAGAAAGCAAGAAAGCTTAAAGTAAGACCCTTCATAGCCAAGGAATTAATTAAGGCTAAGAGGTAACCCATGTCTCAACAAAACCTATTTTCATAGCTATGATCCCCCCATAGGATCCCCCATATTATTGTGTGTTAATGATTCGTTATATTAATAATTGGTGTTATGATTCCATTGATGGTCTTGATGATCTTGACAATGATGGGTTCTTGATAATTATGATGTTCTTGATTTATATGTGGCGTTCTTGATGATTACATGATATTCTTGTTAATGTCATGATATTCCTGATGTTTATGAGATATTCCTACCGAATCATGATTTGTGTTCTTGTCGATTTAAAAGCAATTAGAACCCTAGGTTGTATCGTGAAACTCGTATGGTGATATTCTTGATATATTGGGCGGGAATTCACATGATCGGGTGTTAATTGCATTAGAAAAGCATGATAGGATATGTGCCGTATGTTTCTTGATTTCGGTCCGTTAATTGTCTACGTGTTGTTGTCAATTGTGTTTGGAAGTGTCTAAGCATGGTTCCGGGTTCCACGAAGGTTCCCGAGGCGTTTTGTGATGAAAAGAGACAGTGGGGGGTAGGTGGGGGTAGGGGACCCGCCACCTACCCGCGGCCTATTTGGGCATCGCCGGCGGGCGGGCAGCTGCCCGCCGGGCACCCGCTGCCCGGAACAGTTGCCGCCGGCGGGTGAACCCTCACCCACCGGCTACCCGCTGGTTTACACCCTACCTCGGGATTCCGGCTTCCCCGTTTGATGTTCCCCCGACCCCCGTGGTGTCCCAACGGACTCCATCCATCGTGCCTATGTCTAGTTTGATATTTCCGGTACCGTTCGTAGGTTGTATGAGTCTTATATATTGCATGCTAGTTGAATTGGTATCCCGTTGACCTACGTATAAGAAGTATGAACCCCTTAGGAGTATTCTTAGTTGTTGATGACCACGCATAGGTTTCGTTATACGTTTCCCCCCCCCCCCCCCCCCTTCCCAATGTGCTAATATGGGTTGCATGTGCTTGCTACGTGTTATGTGTGCATGTCACCCCGATTTGGTTGAGATCAATCGGGCTATACGGGCAGTCGGATGGGCTGAGAACCATACCGGCTGTTAACCAGGCTGGTAAAGACCGGTCAGGTATATAAATATTATATAGGACTAAGGTCCACTATACGGGCAGTCGGATGGGCTAAGAACCATACCGGCTGTTAACCAGGCTGGTAAAGACCGGTCAGGTATACAAATATTATATACGACAAAGGTCCACTATACGGGCAGTTGAATGGGTTGAGAACCATCCCAACTGTTAACCAGGCTGGTAAAGACCGGTCAGGTATATAAATATTATATAGAACTGCGGTTCATCGGTCGGTTGCGATCGACCCCTCCGTATTGTGAG
The DNA here is from genome assembly GCF_001879475.1 of Ipomoea nil. Classification (NCBI taxonomy): domain Eukaryota; kingdom Viridiplantae; phylum Streptophyta; class Magnoliopsida; order Solanales; family Convolvulaceae; genus Ipomoea; species Ipomoea nil. The sequence continues at coordinate 922,379 of NW_017616542.1, forward strand.
ACGAGGCAGGGTGCTGCGGGGCCGTGTCAGAGCTATATGCGCTGACCCTCATGTATGGGCATGCGATTGGTCCTGTGGCACCAACAAAGTGTGCTATGTGATGAGATGAGAAGAATTGATGATATGACGGTTATGGAAACGTGACCATAGGGCTCTTACTAGTAATGCTTAATTGTGATTATTGGTTGTGCTTATCTGTAATTGTTCCCTACGTGAGAATTGTATATGCTTGACTATGACTGTTGATTGTGTGAACCCCTATTTGTCGAGTCGGTTCCCCGATTTGAAAGCTAGAGTCTCTTAGGATATATCTTCATGCTTCGAAATGACTTTTTGTATACCTATGTATATATATATATATATATATATATATATATATATATATATATATATATATATATATATATATATATATATATATATATATATATATATATATATGTATGTATTGTATTTCAACGCGTTGGAGTGGGTTACCAGCATCTCTCGCTGAACAGATATATTTGGCTTTCAGGCACAGAAGAATAAGTCACTGGAGCGCGCTAGAACTTGGAACGTAGAAGTAGATAGTTTCCCTTTCAGCCTGCGTGCCATGTTTATGCATTTACATTGTTGAGGATATTAGTTAGTTAGCATGTGCACCTGAGTTCTCTAGCTCAGGTGTAGCATAGCACCCTGTACTTTTGTATTATGTTTTGGGATTTAATGAGATTTCACCTTTATTTTATAAGTTTTAAATATCTTGAAAATCTGGGGTGTTACAGTTGGTATCAGAGCCTAAGTTTGACCCTAGGATAAGACTCTTAAGACCGGACTTTAGGACAATAGACTCGAACTCTAAGTATTTAGGAACATAGGATTCAGGAATCTTAGGACACGCGGTGAGATTGTGAAACCTACACATAACCTCCCTTACCTGGAGAAAACTTTCCCCCGTTATCACAAAGAAAGACACCAAGCCCCAATTTAACGTTCTTATAAACATTGACCCAGGAAGACGACAACATGTCACCCAACAGAAGACAATCAAGGACTCTAGAACCCGCCGCGCACGAACCCCTAACCCAAACACTACAACAACTAACACAAGTCACCCAAGCACTAAAGCGACGTGGCTCTCTGCAACGACAGGCCCCCACCACCTCCGTCGAACGCAAACACAGACTTCGCCCGACAAGTCTCTAACCATCGACCACCCACCTTCTCAGGAGAAGAGAATCCCGTAATCCTAGAGGAATGGATCCGAACCCTTGAAAAAATTCTCGGGTTAGTGGAATGCCCAGAAGAACGCCGCGTGGAGATAGCCTCGTTCTACTTCGGACACGAGGCCGATCTCTGGTGGATCCACGAGGGTCCCACTTACCAACAAGAACCGGGGTTCAACTGGGAACAACTCAAAACGCGACTACGAGAGCGATTCTATCCAACACACGTGAGAGCATCCATGTACGAAGAGTTTCTCCATCTGAAACAAGGGGCAGCTACCGTTATGGAATACCACAAACGATTCCTTGAACTAGCACGCTTCGCACCAGAACTAGTCCCCACCGAGGTAACCAAAATAGAGAGATTCGTATCGGGCCTCAACTTTGAAGCCCGAAAGGCACTAGTGGTAAGGAGACCTCGGACTCTCAACGAGGCTTACTCCAGTGCCGCTAATCTCTACCGAATCCAACTACTCCAACGCGGGGTCCAAGAGCAAATACGAAAGAGGAACCCCGGAGGAGGGGCACCACCAGTAAAGAGAGCAAGAAACGACACCAATACAAGACCGAGTAACCTGACCAACCAAAGGTCACCCCTGGGGAACAACGACGCTAGCACCAGGAGCTTTCCTTGTCCAAAATGCAACAAGAACCATAGAGGCAAAGATTGCATGGGCAATCCCTTGCGATGCTTCAACTGCGGAGAAGAAGGACACAAGGCCTTCCATTGCGCCCAACCCCAGAAACCACGCACTACCACCATGGGACAACATGGGGGCACCACTTATCAAGGAAACTACGACGCTCCTGGAAAAATATTCGTCATGAGCCGCACTCAAGCCGACCTCGGGAACGAGAACAATCTCGAGGAAGGAAACCCAACCCCAGAAGACGAGGACCACGCAGACCCCGTGGGAGAAAGCCAAGAAGACGAATTCTGTCTAGGATAAGTCAGCGATTTCTTTGTAATCACCTTCGTAGTAGAACTACTTACTTAGCTTAATTACTTGGAAATATTATAAATAAAAGATTAGTTCGAAATTCGGTTCTATTTGCGGGGGGTAGAACTAAAACTATACAAATTAGCCAAACCTCACCACTAGAAGCCAAAATAAGGAAAAAGACAAGGGCCCCATCATCAAAGAACCTAGTGTTACTAATGAGAATTGAACTCTTAACCTCCCACTTACAAGACCAAGGTCTTAACCACTAAGCTAAAGGTGTTTCTTGAAACCTCAAGGGAACACTCCCTTGTTAAAACCCCACAAATCCCTAAAACCCACAAAATCCCCAAATCAAAAACCATTCTTCTCCTTCCCTTTCTTCTTCTTCTTCCCCACTTCCTTCCCCTCCATCCCTCACGCACCTCACCATCCCCACCATAGAAACACCGGCAGCCACCCGAGGCCGCTGCCAGCCGAAAGCCGCCGCCGTCCGACCACCTTCCGCCAGCACCGCGCCGCCAACGCCCAGCCACTTCGCCCGGAGGACACCCAGCCGCCACCCAGCTACCACCCGCTGCCCCCGCTGCCCAACACCACCACGACGCCGCCCCAACACCAAAACCGCCTCACCGCCACCTCCCTCGCAAACGGAGACCACACCACCAAGGAGCTCGCCGGAAAAGCCACTGGAGAAATCTTGCCGGAAAACCTCGCCACCAAGAAAAGCTTCGCAATGCCAAAAAAGCCCCTTGGAACCCGCACACCGGAATGGAACAACGCCGATTACACCGTAATCGGAGGTAAAGCCCTTGAACCCGATCAATTTTCCCCGGAATTGGTTGACATGCTTAAACACCAAGGGCTCTTGGATACGTACCTCACCATCAAGGGGGATACGTGCCCTGAATTGGTGAAAGAATTCTATCAACACCTCGTAGCCACCAAACGGGGTGATAAGATGGAAATCACCACCAAGGTCCGCGGCAAGGAAATTATACTTTCCGAAGGCCGTTTGGCCAAACTCCTAAAATTGACCACCACGGGAGTGTCAAACTACGACCAAAAGGGGTGGATTGATACCCAAAGTACAGGGTACAAGGACTACCTCGGGTACCTCCTCGGGAAGGAGGAAGGATTCACCTCGGCCACGCGGCCAAACAGGAAGTGGCTATCGGCGGAGCAAAAGATATTGGTTATGATTGTGACCGATAGCCTCTTGCCCACCAATAACAAGAGCAAGGACGTAGGGAGCTTAGAGTGCACCTTTGCCTATCTACTGAAACATAAAATCAAGTTCAACCTGCCGGCACTCATGCTAAAACACATGGAGTTTTGCAAGACAAACAACTAGCTTAGCCTACCCTACGGGATGATCCTAAGTTGGATCATGGAGAAAAAGGGGGTGGACCTAAGCCACACCGAGGTCAAAACCGCAAATGGCATGGTCTTTAACGCCCAAAACCTACGCCGTAATGACATCTACTACACCGGGGGAGGACATTACCTCACCCTCGAAGAAATTTGCCAAAAACTCGAGGATGAGCGAAGAGAATTGGTGGACCAATTAGACATCTCCAACAAGAAGCTCAAACGGGCAATGCAAGATTGCGGTATTCTGGAGGGAAATGAGGACCAGGAGGAGGATGACGAGCCCAACCCGTCGGTGCAACCACGATCAGGAGGGAATCCAAGGGAACAAAACGAGGGCTCAATCAATGAACGCATACTCGCACAGCTCAACCGGCAAAACCAAATCATGGAGGAAGGATTCTCATCCTTGATCCGTACGACACGCGCACTAGATCAGAGGGTGGCAGCAATCGAGGCCACCTTGGGCACTCGCGGGGCATCCAGCTCAGGAGCAGGAGACCGAGGTAGACCTAAAACCCTTCTATCACAACACCACCAGAATTCCAGTCTACCCCAGCTAAGGCAAAACGTGGGGCCACATTCCTAACCGGGAGGCCAAGATGCGGGATGCCTAGGGGTGAAAGAATGGATTAATACACCGGGCTTCGGGGACGAAGCCCCTCGTAAGGGGGGGGAGAGTGTAACACCCCGTGTTACGATCCCTAAAATCAATTAAACCATTTAGCCAATTACCCAAAAGAAAGAATTAAATCACAATAATTAATTAAGGAAAGGCCCACCATAGTCCACGGGCCCTTATCCCTAAACCCAATCCTTAGTCCCAAAAGGAATAGAATTAGCAAGCCTATAATATTAGTTCCTAATTAGGACTCCTAAATATATAAATAGGGGACTTAAGAGACACCTAGAAACCCCCCACCACAATAACGCCCCACCACCCCAAAGAGCTCCAAGAATCCCCTTAGAAGAAATCAAGAAAGCAGGAAAGCTTAAAGAAAGACCCTTCATAGCCAAGGAATTAATTAAGGCTAAGAGGTAACCCATGTCTCAACAAAACCTATTTTCATAGCTATGATCCCCCCTTAGGATCCCCCATATTATTGTGTGTTAATGATTCGTTATATTGATAATTGGTGTTATGATTCCATTGATGGTCTTGATGATCTTGACAATGATGGGTTCTTGATAATTATGATGTTCTTGATGTATATGTGGCGTTCTTGATGATTACATGATATTCTTGTTAATGGAATGATATTCCTGATGTTTATGAGATATTCCTACCGAATCATGATTTGTGTTCTTGTCGATTTAAAAGCAATTAGAACCCTAGGTTGTATCGTGAAACTCGTATGGTGATATTCTTCATATATTTGGCGGGAATTCACATGATCGGGTGTTAATTGTATTAGAAAAGCATGATAGGATATGTGCCGTATGTTTCTTGATTTCGGTCCGTTAATTGTCTACGTGTTGTTGTCAATTGCGTTTGAAAGTGTCTAAGCATGGATCCGTGTTCCACGAAGGTTCCCGGGGCGTTTTGTGATGAAAAGAGTCAGTGGGGGGTAGGTGGGGGTAGGGGACCCGCCACCTACCCGCGGCCTATTTGGGCATCGCCGGCAGCGGGCGGGCAACTGCCCGCCGGGCACCCGCTGCCCGGAATAGTTGCCGCCGGCGGGTGAACCCTCACCCACCGGCTACCCGCTGGTTTACACCCTACCTCGGGATTCCAGCGTCCCCGTTTGATGTTCCCCCGACCCCCGTGGTGTCCCAACGGACTCCGTCCATCGTGCCTATGTCTAGTTTGATATTTCGGGTACCGTTCGTAGGTTGTATGAGTCTCATATATTGCATGCTAGTTGAATTGGTATCCCGTTGACCTACGTATAAGAAGTATGAACCCCTAAAGAGTATTCTTAGTTGTGGATGACCACGCATAGGTTTCGTTATACGTTTCCCCCCCCCCCCCCCCTCCCAATGTGCTAATATGGGTTGCATGTGCTTGCTACGTGTTATGTGTGCATGTCACCCCGATTTGGTTGAGATCAATCGGGCTATACGGGCAGTCGGATGGGCTGAGAACCATACCGGCTGTTAACCAGGCTGGTAAAGACCGGTCAGGTATATAAATATTATATAGGACTAAGGTCCACTATACGGGCAGTCGGATCGGCTAAGAACCATACCGGCTGTTAACCAGGCTGGTAAAGACCCGTCAGGTATACAAATATTATATACGACAAAGGTCCACTATACGGGCAGTTGAATGGGTTGAGAACCATCCCAACTGTTAACCGGGCTGGTAAAGACCGGTCAGGTATATAAATATTATATAGAACTGCGGTTCATCGGTCGGTTGCGATCGACCCCTCCGTATTGTGAGACGAGGCAGGGTGCTGCGGGGCCGTGTCAGAGCTATATGCGCTGACCCTCATGTATGGGCATGCGATTGGTCCTGTGGCACCAACAAAGTGTGCTATGTGATGAGATGAGAAGAATTGATGATATGACGGTTATGGAAACGTGACCATAGGGCTCTTACTAGTAATGCTTAATTGTGATTATTGGTTGTGCTTATCTGTAATTGTTCCCTACGTGAGAATTGTATATGCTTGACTATGACTGTTGATTGTGTGAACCCCTATTTGTCGAGTCGGTTCCCCGATTTGAAAGCTAGAGTCTCTTAGGATATATCTTCATGCTTCGAAATGACTTTTTGTATACCTATGTATATATATATATATATATATATATATATATATATATATATATATATATATATATATATATATATATATATATATATATATATGTATTGTATTTCAACGCGTTGGAGTGGGTTACCAGCATCTCTCGCTGAACAGATATATTTGGCTTTCAGGCACAATAATAAGTCACTGGAGCGCGCTAGAACTTGGAACGTAGAAGTAGATAGTTTCCCTTTCGGCCTGCGTGCCATGTTTATGCATTTACATTGTTGAGGATATTAGTTAGTTAGCCTGTGCACCTGAGTTCTCTAGCTCAGGTGTGGCATAGCACCCCGTACTCTTGTATTATGTTTTGGGATTTAATGAGATTTCACCTTTATTTTATAAGTTTTAAATATCTTGAAAATCTGGGGTGTTACACCAAGCCTATGAATTTCAAGCCTTACATATACTCTTTTTGTGCAGAAAGATATAATAGAAAAGATGGTGGAAGAGATGTTGACAGCAAGTATATTTCCCACAACACTTCCCCCTTTGCCTCCCCCGTATTGTTGGTGCCTAAGAAGGACAATACTTGGAGGTTTGGTTTAGACTATAGAGCTTTGAATGGAATAACTATCAAAAACAAGTTTCATATCCCCTTAGTTGAAGACTTATTTTCAGAACTGGCCAATGGATCTTTACCAAGTTGGATCTGAGAGCTGGGTATCATCAAGTTAAAATGAAGGAGGGGGATGAATACAAAATAGCCTTCAGAACACACTAGGGGATGTATGAGTTCAAGGTGATGCCTTTTGGGTTGACAAATGCCCCAGCTACATTCCAAGCCCTGATGAACTATGTATTCAAGCCCCTAATCAGAAAAACAATATTACTTTTCTTTGATGACATCCTGATATACAGTTCTACCTTGGAGAGCCATTGGGATCATCTAAGGGAAGTTTTAAGATTAATGAAGGGTAACTAGCTGTTTGCCAATCTTAGCAAGTGTTCTTTTGCCAAGACAAAAGTAGAGTACCTTGGGCATATTATTTCTGAGGAGGGTTTGCAAACTGATCCAGCCAAGCTGACCGTTGTGGCCTCTTTTCCTAAACTAGCCAATATTAAAGAACTAAGGGGATTCCTTGGACTTATAGGGTACTACAGAAAATTTATCAAATCCTATGGTACTATCAGCAGGCCTCTCACCAACATGTTAAAGAAAGATGCCTTCCAGTGGAGTGAGGAATCAAAATCTGCCATTGAGAAATTGAAACAGGCCTTGTGTTCAGCTTAATCCTTACACTGCCTGATTTCAGCAAAGAATTTATAGTGGAAGATTATGCTTGTTACAAGGGAATGGGGGCAGTGTTGATGCAAGAAGGTAAACCAGTGGCCTATTTCAGCAAGGGCTTTGGAAACAAGAAACTGGGGTTGTCCATATATGAGAAGAAATATTTGTCCATAATCAATGCAGTAGACAAGTAGAGGTCTTATTTGTTGGGTAGACATTTTACCGTTAGGACTAATCACCAAAGTTTTAAGTTTTTGCTAGAACAGAAGATCACAACAGCTATGTAGCAGAAGGTCCTAACCAAGCTTTTGGGGTTAAACTATACCATTCAGTACAAAAAGGGGGTGGAAAATTGTGTGGCTAATGCATTGTCTAGGAAGGGGAACTTGGATCAAGCTGAGCTACTGGTTGTTTCAACAGCCAGACCCCATTGGATAGAGGAGGTCATAGCAAGCTATGAAGGTGATGAGTTGGCCTCCAAAATCCTTACTGAGAATCTATTGCACTTGAAGAAGGGTCCCTACTGACTGTAACAGAAGGGCTGATTAAGTATAAAGGGAGGCTTTACATTGGGAACAAAGGGGATCTAAGAAGCAGGTTGTTGGACCAGATGCACAATTCCCTCATAGGAGGTCATTCTAGGCAGCAAGTAACATACCATAGGCTTAAGCAGCTTTTCTATTGGAAGGGAATGAAGAAGGAAGTAATTCATGCAGTTAAGACTTGTGATACTTGTCAGAGGTGTAAGAAGGAAAATGTAGCTTACTCTGGGCTGTTGCAACCTCTGAAAATCCCTGATCAAGCTTGGTAAAACATCTTAATGGACTTCATTGAAGGCCTACCTAGGTCCCAAGGGAAGGAGGTCATCAGGGTAGTGGTGGACAGATTCACCAAGTACAACCACTTCTTAGCTCCATCTCACCCCTACACAGCTGAAAAAGTGGTTGATTTGTTCATGGAACATATCTACAAGCTCTATGGTATCCCTCAGGACATTGTGAATGACAGGGATAAAGTCTTTGTAAGTAAATTTTGGAAATCTGTATTCAAACAGCTACAAGTGAGCTTGAATATGTCTTCTGCCTATCATCCTAGACTAATGGGAAAATAGAGAGAGTGAATAGGTGTGTGGAAACCTACGTAAGATGCATGGTCTTCCATAAACCCAAGACTTGGATCAAGTGGCTGCATTTAGTTGAGCACTGGTATAACACTAATTTTCACACCTCCTTGTAGTGCTCACCCTTCCAGGCACTTTATGGGTACTTGCCTCCTACTTTAACCTAGGGCTGCTAACGAGCCGAGACGAGCTCGAGCTTTGGGTAGCTCGAGCTCGAGCTCGATTTGTTAGAGGGGAGCTCGAGCTCGAGCTCAAGCTCGTTCGAGCTCGGAAATGGGGCTCGAGCTCGAGCTCTTCACTTTGTTGAGCAGCTCGAGCTCGGCTCGAGTTGCTCGTTTGTTCGAGCTCGAGCTCGAGCTGCTCGACTTGGACTCGAGTTCGCGAATTTGTGCTTGAATTCGAGCACAATTTGACCTATTTAATACATGCTGAATCAGAACTCAAAAAAAAAAAAAAAAAATCAAAGTCCAAAACAAAGCTCTCCACACAAGTTTACAGCTTCAAATCTAAAGTAGAAGTCTACAACAACATTACAAAATACAAATAGATTAAACAAATTCACATCAATTCAATACAAGTTAAGAACTTAACATCAACTTCACACTCGCCATGCTTTTCAATCTTCACTCTTTCCAGCAACAACGCCCTGTCAAAAAAGATTAGGAACAATCATTCTAACATAACCTGCAAATATTTAGATCTTAAACATACTAACTAAATATATAAAAGCTGGAAATGATCAATATATAGATTTTAATTTAGATGTTACTCATGAGTTGGATACTGGAAGATATAGTGTGTAACTTACTTTCATGGGTTGGATACAGGAAGATAAATTTCATGATATGATTTCTCTTTCTGAAAAAAAAAATATAAATTAACATGTAATTAAACAAATATTTTTAAAAGACAATGCATCATTTAACATAAAAGTTATAAATTAAAAATTAACTTACTTTGTTTTTGGTAACTCCGTGTATATGTCGAAGCCAATCACCCCCACAAAGTAAAGCTTGTACTGTTTCCGGCAGCAATGATGCACGATAAGAATCAATTACTCGTGTCCCCGCACTAAACGTTGCTTCTGAAGCCACCGTGCTAACAGGTATAGCTAAGATATCCGCTGCCATTCTTGACAATATTGGATAGTGCATTCTATTCATCTTCCACCAATCCAAACAAGAAAAGTCTGCAGCAATCTCACTTTTCTTAAGACGGCCTTTTTCAAGATAGTCTGCTAACTCCAATTTCTTAGGCTCTGAAGTTTCAACTTGAGCACAATAATCATCAAAATCATCCCAATCATATGTAGAACTTTGACGGCGTACTTGGCTCCCAAAAGTTGAAGAAGAACCTAAATTTTCAGAAATGTCTTTGTTCATTGCTTTAGCAACATACTCTTCATAAAGAGTATTGATGATCTCTTTCACTTTTGAAATGTTTTCCTTAGCTTCGTTATCAGAATATAGTCTAGGAAAACAAAACTCAACAGCAAGCATCTTCTTTGTTGGATCAAAAACAGCACCTATAGTCATCAACAAATTACACTCACCCCAATATTTATCAAACTTCATTTTCATTTTCCCAACCAAATCCTTAATAAAGGAATCCTCATCATTTGCACGACTATCCAAGGCTGCTTTGATTTTTTGAACTTCTTGAAGAAATAAATTTGAAGTAGGGTAGTCACAACCTGAAACAAATTTGAATTCAGATACTCACAACTTGAACAATCTAAAACAAATGCCTACTTACTATCCTTTGTTTGCATTATGTTCCTTCTTTGAGTTTAGTCCCATTGAAGAGAATAATTTGTCAAAAATGGTGAGAGATCCTCAACTTACTACTCTACTATTTTTCTTTACCATTATCAACAATCAATTTTACCTAATTAATGAATAATTGAGAGAGAAAGGAGTTAACATAAGCAAATTTCATGCAAGTAGCAGTTAAAAAAGATTAAGTAACAAAATTTACAGTTTTTTGCAAAACATAGGACCACATTGATCATTCTGTCAACTTCATATCATATTATTAGCTTGCTTCATTTTGCAAATTTCATGAATTTAATTAACATTACAAAATACAAGCAGAAGGTTAAATAGGATATTCACAAGTCACAATCTGAATACAATATGAAGAAACAAGTTAAAAGAACAAACCTGAAATAATGTGAGTAGCTGTCCAGAAAGCCTCTAAAATAGAGCAAACCTTGGTAACTTTATCCCAATCATCTTCTAACGGACAACTGTCAAAGAATGGATCACGATCATTTAACATCTTAAAGGCTTCTTTAAACTTGAGTGCACAACTTAGCATCTCAAAAGTCGAGTTCTATCTTGTTTTACAATCACGGATCAATTTTCTATCTTTCAACTGTAATTGCTGCACACAATCTGCAAACTGTATACGTCTTGCCTCCGATCGGTTCACATATTCGACACTATCTCTAACATCCCTAATGACATGTCGAATCTCTTCTAATCCATCTTGAACACACAAGTTTAAAATGTGTGCACAACATCGAACATGAAATAAACGACCTCCACATACCAAACTTCTTGATCTTTGAAGTGTATCCTTCATGTACCGAATTGCAGCATCATTACTAGTAGCATTATCAACCGTAATTGTAAAAACCTTCTTTTCAATACCCCAATCTTTCATGCACCTAAATATAGCATCACATATCTGAAGACCTCCCCTCGATGGTGGAATATTGATGAAGCTTAAAACTCTCTTATGCAATTTCCAACTAGAATAAATCCAGTGGCCAGTCACAACCATGTACTCAATCTTCTGGTTTTTTTATTTCCAACAATCCATTGTCAAACTTACTTTGCTAACGGATTCAAGATTGTACTTCAACTTTTTCTTTTCAAGCTCATAAACTTTCAAACAATCTGATTTGTTTGTGCTTCTACTAATCTTTCTCCACTCTGGCATTCCTCGTTTCATCATGATGTTAAATCCGACTTCCTCCAAAATGTTAAATGGATGTTCATGCATCATGATCCAATGAGCCGCAGACTCTCTCATTACTTCCATGTCAAACTTCCCATGATGTAATGGCGGAAGGGAAGATGAAACTCCATCACTAGGCAAAAAATTCAACTTAGTTTGTTGATCAACCACCTACAAAACCTATACAATTAGTCAATTACTATAAATTTATTTCCATCTAGCTAACATTTAAGCTAAGGAAAATTAAATAGTTACCCGTAAGTTTGCCTTTCTCTTAACACATTTCTCTTGATGCCTCTTGTAGCTAGTTGTCGTTCCAGTTTTAGTCAATGCAAAGTGATGATGACAATGATTGCACTTTACCTTCTTTATTCTATTTACATTGATCACCTTCAAAATCAACCCACACACTTGAGGTTTTTTTCCTCTTGTTTGTTTGAAAATCTTATTGTTGTTCTACATCTTCATTTTGGAGTGTATCATGATCACCTAAATCTAATTCTATTCCTTCAGTTTGTCGCACTTCATTACTTTCACCAACCATACTGCTTGAAGTAGGTAGATTTTGCGGGATGGATGTATTCTCGGTAGACTTAATGGAAAATAATAATAATAAAATCAATATGATTTTGAAGAGAAGTTCTTCATTACATTTTCGTAGTTCTGTCCAACTGTTTAGCTTTAAAATTTTTATATAGATAAAAGAGGTCCAAAAAGGCAAAAACAGTAAAAACAGTACAAATAAGCAGTAGAAATCTGAATAAGCAAAAAGGCAAAAACAGTAAAAAAAATTTATATAGATAAAATTTTTATATAGCTTCATTACATTCTAACTTCTAAGGCATACCACATTGAGGAAATAACAATAACTAACTTTAGAAATAAAATAAGCAGTAGAAATTTGAATAAGCAAAAAAAAATAAGCAGTAGAAATCTGGAGCATTTTGATTTGATGAAGGGGGTCTGGGTTTCATAATATCAAGCAATACAAAATTAAGTTACAACTAGCTTTCAAAGAAGATATAGTGTAGAATCTGAATCTGCTTGTCAGAAAACAAAATAATCCACATTGACAACAACTGATCCTCTAACAAGCAAAACCAAACATGTTTTGTAATAAAATTTGGGAAACTCTTAAAAGAATAAAAACCACTGCTAAAACTGAGGAAATGAAAATAGCAAAAAAAAATTATAGAACCATAGCAAAAAATCAGTAATTTTCTACTTTCTAAGCTAAAAATAGAAAAGAAAAATTCTAATCCCTAATTAAGAGTGTCTAAGCAGAAAGTAACAACAAAATTATAGAAACATACTAAGCTTAAAACACATAGATATCATATTTAAAAATAAAAATAAAAAATTAATTACCTTGGCAGAGTGCCGGACCGTTAGCGGCGGCGGACTGGCGCTTGGCTGCTGCGTCGCCGGCGGTGGCTGCGAGAGGGACCGGAGGCAGCGAGTCCAGAGAGGCAGCAGTGGACTTGGGTCTGGCTGCAACTTCGCCGGCGGTGGCTGCGGGAGGGAGCCGGCGAGTAGAGAAGCGAGAGAGTCTCAGATAATAGAGGGTGCCTGCGAGTAGAGGGAGTCTCAGATAGTAAATTAGGCTTTAGGGTTTGGCCATTTGAAAAGAATAAGAGTTTAAGACTTTAAGTGTATATATATATATATATATATATATATATATATATATATATATTATATATATAATATTATTTATTTAATTATGGCTCGCGAGCCAGCTCGACGAGCCGCGAGCGTATAATATATGAGCTCGAGCTCGGCTCGTTTCCCTAACGAGCCGGCTCGTGCTCGAATTGACCGGGCGCGAACCGAGCTTTGACCGAGCGGCTCGCGAGCCGCTCGGCTCATTTGCAGCCCTACTTTAACCTTTAATGTGGTCTCAGAAGGGGAGGGCAGTGATTCGTTTAAGGAAAGGGCTACAATGGTGGCTATACTCAGAGAAAATCTCCAAAAGTCCCAAGCTAGAATGAAACAGCAAGCTGATAAACATAGAAGTGAAAGAAGTTTTGAACTGGGGGATTGGGTCTAGGGGTGACCACGGTTCGGTTCGAACTACTATGCTAACCGGAACCGTCCGTACAGTTCCGGTTCCGAACCTGTACCTATAAGGTTCAGGTTCAGGTTCGAGGTGAAAAGGAACCGGAACTGTAGGTTCTGGTTCCAAACCGGAAAAAATTAAAAATTATAACTTTTTTTTAATAAATCCGGTTAGAACCGGCGGTTCCAACCGGAACCGTCGGTTCTGAATCGGAACCGGAACCGGAACCTTACTATAAGGTTTCGGTTCCGGTTTGTCCATTTGTGGAACCGAAACCGGCGATTCCGAACTGGAACCGAACCGGAACCGGAATCGCGGTCACCCCTAATTGGGTCTATCTTAAGATACGGCCTTACAAGCAAATCTCTGTGGCTATTAGATCCAATATCAAGCTCACCTCCAGGTTTTATGGCCCCTTTAAGGTCATTGGAAAGGTTGGAAAGGCAACCTATAGACTGGAACTTCCTGTAGAGACTGTTATTCACCCAGTCTTCCATGTCTCACAGTTAAAGAAAAGGATTGGTGAAGGGGTTAGTCCACAAGCTGAATTGCCTACAACTGATCCAGAGGGAATGGTTCTTACCCATCCTGTAGCAGCCTTGGGCAAGAGATTAGTCAAAAGAAACAATGTAGCTGTAGTCCACATCCTAGTCCAGCGGGCAAACTTGCCTAGTGAAGCAGCCACTTGGGAGGACTACCACCACATAACAAGTAAATTCCCTAATTTTTATAATTGGGGACAAGGATCCAGTTGATGAGAAGGCAATGTCATGATTATGGCAAATGGAATTGGAGGAGGAACAAGCTTGAAGCATGAACAATCGCATGGCATAATTTTAACAAATAACTAAGAGGCTTGGCAGTAGAAGGCATCAAAACGACAGCGTTTGACAAGTGGAAGTTACCAACAGTTGTCACTAATCCAAACGTCGTCGTTTGAAGGCAAATGGTTAGGGGCAGTTGACGAAGAGTTTCGACGATGTCGTTTCGCGTTGGAGAGCTAAGCTGTGCACCAGGAGATTCCAGAAGCTTGAGACAACATTCTCTTGCAAGAAAATAACAAACCTTGTCCTTATATACTTGTATTTTTGTCATTTTTATTATGCTCAGACTATGGAATGAATACCATTTTCTCTCTTCTGAATTTCTCTCTCATCTCTCTCTATTCTTCTCTGATTTCCTCCCTCATTTCTGCAAAACCCTAAGTGTGTGATACCATCCAATTTTAACTAAACTACAAAATTACCATCGCTACTTTCAACTTAACAGCTCTGTTTAATTTGACTGTAATAATGTGGTAAAATTAAAAAGAATGAGGATAGATTAGGAATTTAATTGGATGTTGTATAATAATTAAAAAAAAAAACACAAATTACAATATTTTATAACAGACTATTACACTAACATTTTTTTTAGTTCCCGTTAGGGGTCTAACATTATTGGCTCTTATTAAGATTGTATTGTAGATAGATTGTAGATATATAGTAGATAGTAGATAGATTACAATTAAATTATTCTCTTTTTTCCCATATTTATTTTAGTAATAGTATAATTACATAAATCATAGGGAAAATAACATTTTTCCCCCTGAATTGTTTACTTATAGCACATTTTCCCCCTGTGTTGTTTAGGTAACCACTTTATCTCCCTCAATTGTTTTTAAAGTGGCTATTCCCTCTGTGTTAAATAAGTGTTTGGGCTGTTAAAAATGAAGGTAAAAATGACATTTCACTTCTTCTTCTTCTTCTTCTTCTTCTTCTTCTTCTTCCTATTCCTACTACTACTACTACTACTACTACTACTACTAAATGAAGGTAAAAATGACTCCTTCTTCTTCTTCTTCTTCTTCTTCTTCTTCTTCTTCTTCTTCTTCTTCTTCCTACTACTACTACTAAATGAAGGTAAAAATGACTTCTTCTTCTTCTTCTTCTTCTTCTTCTTCTTCTTCTTCTTCTTCTTCTTCTTCTTCTTCTTCTTCTTCTTCTTCCTACTACTACTACTACTCTTATTAATGTTGCAGGAAGTACATGAATGACTAAGAACAGACTTAGTGTAACACCCCGTGTTACGGCCTTTAATCTCGAATTAATTATTTAATTAATTTCATTAATAATAATTAAAAAGGATTTAATTTGATTAGAAATCCCTTTAATTAATTAATGTGGTCCACCACGGATCGTGGACCCTTGCCTAAACTAGAGTCATAAGAATAAAGAAAGTATACCTTTACTATTCAGATTATGG
Source organism: Ipomoea nil (assembly GCF_001879475.1). NCBI lineage: Eukaryota > Viridiplantae > Streptophyta > Magnoliopsida > Solanales > Convolvulaceae > Ipomoea > Ipomoea nil. Next base: position 938,267 of record NW_017616542.1, read on the forward strand.
TTAGGATTCTCTTTAATTAATTAATATGATCCACCATGGACCATGGACCCTTATCCCTAAAACAAGTCCTTAGTCCTATAAGGAATAGAATTAGTAAACCCATACCATTCAGACCCTAATTAGGACTCCTAAATATATATATATATATATATATATATATATATATATATATATATATATATAAGGACATAGGAGGCACCTAGAAGTCACACCACAATAGATATCACCACACAAGAATTCCCAAGGGACTCCCCACCACCAAGCCTATGGAGATCAAAACGGATGGAAATCTTAGGGAAGAACCTTAATAGCCAAGGCATGATTAATTAAGGCTAAGAGGTAACCCATGTCTCAACAAAACCTATTTTCTTCGCTATAATCTCCTTCCTTGACCTCCCTCTATATTCTTGTGTCTTGATAAATTCTTCTATGTTAATTGTGATATGCTCTTGATGATTGATAAGATGATTTATGTGCTTTCTTGATAATCTTGATGATCTTGATGTTGAAAAGAAGTTCTTGATTTGATATAATGATTCTTGACGAATCTTGATATTTCTTGATGTTAGAGATAAATTATGATCTGGATGATTTGGGTGGGATTAGAGCCCTAGGTGGGATTGGGAATTTGTGTTGGGATGTTCTTGTTATATATTTGGATGGGAATTCGCATGTTCGGGTGTTGTTTACGTTTGGAAGTCATAATATGATAAGTTCTACGTAATTCTTGCTTTTGATCCGTTAATTGTCTACGTGGTGTCGTTAATTGCGTCTAAAAGTGTCTAAGCATGGTTTCGGGTTCCACAAAGGATCCCGGGACAAATTTGTGATGAATGAGCCAGTGGGGGGTAGGGATACCCGCCACCTACCCGCGGCCCGAAGATCACCGCCGGGCAGCGGGTAGGCGTCCGCCCGCCGGCAACCCGCTGCCGGGCAGTGATCTCCAGCGGGCAGCCGGCGGGTGATCCCTCACCCACCGGCTACCCGCTGGTCCATGACCCATCCCGGGTCCTCAGCTTCCCCGTTTGATGTCCCCCATTCCCCGTGGTGTCCCAACGGACCCCGTTTGTCGTGCTTGAGTCTAGTTTAATGTTTCGGGTACCGTTCGTAGGATAAAAGAGTCTTAGGAATTGCATGCTAGTTAAATCGGTAATCCGTCGACCTAGGTGAAAGTCATATGAACCCCTTAGGATAATTCTTAGTATGTGAATGATCACACGTAAGCTTAATTATATGTCTCGCCCTTCCCAATGTGCTATTACGTGTTATTATGTGCTATTGTGTGTTATGTGATGCATGATCCCCCAACTTAGTTAAGATCAAGTGGGCTATACGGGCAGTTGAATGGGCTGAGAACCATCCCAACTGTTAACTAGGCCGGTTAAGATCGGTCAGGTATATAAATATTATATAGGACTGAGGTCCACTATACGGGCAGTTGAATGGGTTGAGAACCATCCCAACTGTTAACCAGGATGGTAGAGACCGGTCAGGTATATAAAGATTATATAGGACTGAAGGTCCACATGGGCCTCGGTGATATGACCCACCGACCTGGACGCGCCAGGCGGTGTGTAGGGCCAACAAGTCGAGGAAGGCTGTAGTCCACCGACCTGAGTAATCAGGCGGTGTGTAGGGTTACGGCTGACTGCGATCCACCGAGTGATGGGACCTCGGTATGTAGGGCCGTAGTCTCCGAGGATCTTCGCCCACCGACTGAGTTTAGCTCAGCGGTGTGTCGGGCTTGATCCGCTATGGTCCACCGATTGTGCGCATCGACGGTGTGTAGGGTCATAAGTCCCCCCTTGTAAAGGGGATCGCGGTCCACCGACTGGGCGCGTCAGCGGTGTGTCGGATCGTGGTCCGACGTTGAGTTCGTCAGCGGTTCTCAAAGGGTTGGTTGCGATCAACTCCCCTCTTACCACGGTACTGAGGTAGGGTGCTGCGGGGCCATGTTAATGCTATAAGCATTAACCCTCATGTTCGGGGCATGCGATTGGTCCCGTGGCGCCATCAATGATAATGTGATATGATTGATGATTGAATGATGATATGTTTGAATTGAAAAGTGGACTGTGACCTTAGATGCGTATTTCTTATGATGCTATCTCTACTTAACTATTTATTACTGTTTGATGTGCTGGTCCCTACTTGCTGAATCTATTCCCAATTTTAAAACTAGAGTCTCCTAAGTATATATCTCCCTGCTTCAAAATGATTTTTCTATATCTGTATCTATATATATACCCTATATTGTATTTCAACGCGTTGGAATTGGTTACCAGCATCTCTCGCTGAACAGATATATTTGGCTTTCAGGCACAGATGAGTAAACACCGGAGCGCGCTAGAGATCTGGAGCGTAGAGTAGCTAGTTTCCCTTTCGGTCTGCGTGTCATGCTTATGTATTAACATCATTGAGGATTTTAGTTAGTTAGCCTGTGCACCTGAGTTCTCTAGCTCCGGTGTGGCATAGCACCCCATACTTTTATGCTGGATTTCGGGATTTAATAAGGAATTACCTTTATCATATAAGTTTTAAAAGTTTCAAAATTTCGGGGTGTTACACTTAGAATCATAGGCAATTTTATTACAATGGAGAATGGAGGCTAGTATTTTATTAGATGGATCATCCAGTTTATGGTGCCATTCCGACACAGAAATCTTGTTCGTGACATGAACTTGAGGGAGAGAAAATCTTGGAAAATAATATATATCATGCATTGTCTCCCCTCACATTAGTTTCGCCCTCGTGTACAGATCCTTCACAAGAAAATAGGAACCAAAGAATTCAACTGAAACCTTGTTAGACTTACACAGTTTAGAAACCGAAATCAAGTTTTTATTAAGGTTGGGAACACAAAGAACATTTGACAAGGAAAGCTTGTAAGATGGAGTAGAAAGAAAAGTATGACCAGTATGAGTGATCTGAAGCGACTTACCATTCCCTAGCATAATTTCATCAGGACCAGAGTAATCAGCAACAGATTGTAGGGAATTCAGATTAGAAACGGTGTGATGAGAAGCCCCAGTATCCATAACCCAAGGTGGTTGCATCATAGTAGACGCCATGGTGGTGTTTACAACCGGTCGTTGATTAAAGGTGGACACCTGAGATTCAACAACATGAATATTGTTCTCTTTTAAGAACTTAGCAAGCTTACGGCAGAAGTGAGTATCATGACCAGGAAAATCACAAAACCGGCAATAACGCTGCGAATGAGCATTGTTGCCATTAAAACCTCCCTGATTGTTTGTTCGGTCATTCTGTCCATTAAAACCACCTCGAGGTCTTCGGGAATTTAACGAACCATTTTGATCACGAGAAGCATTATGTGAACCATATGACATATGTGAGGTTCGTTTTGTTGTTACATTGGCAGTAACCATACCAACTTGCTGGGTGGCATCTCCCTCTTTCAAAACACGTTCAAAATCAGTGAGCACATCAAACAGTTCACCTAGAGATATAGGTGTTTCTCTCACACGAATGGCAGCAACAATGGCGTTGTATTCATCCCCAAGTTGCGTAATGATATGAACAATGAGATCTTCATCAAAGACAGGGCTTTGGACAAGGGCCAAGTCATCTGCAATGGCACGCATATCGCGTAGATATTCAATAATGGTTCTTAAACCTTTCGGATTCTTTGCAAGCTTCGCTTTGAGCGAAACTACTCGTCCACGAGATGTGGCAGCACAGCTTGATGCTAACCTTTTCCATGCATCATGAGCTGTAGGTGCAGAGGAGATCAGTGGTTGAAGAGTATCTGAACAACTACCCAAAATGGCGCTAACTAGTATTTGATCTTGCCTGAACCAGAGTGTGTAAGCTGGATTAATATCGGTCTGGGTATCACCAAGATATTGAGCCGGAGCTTTTACCGTACCGGTAATATATCCATCTAGATTAAGTCCAATTAGTGTAGACTCAATCTGTCGTCTCCAAATTGGAAAATTGGAGGTAGTCAATTTTATGGGAAAGTGAGTTGGAGCATTAAGATGAACAATGGTGGAGGTGGAGGTATCAGTAGTAACAGTCATGTCAAAGACTGTGGAAAAAAGAAAAAGGGAAAAAATATTTCTCGTTTGAGTTTTTAAGCTCTTGATACCATGAAGGAAACAATAGGATGAGACATGAGCATAAAGAGGAGGTAGCTACAACAACTGAATGACCTATTCTACACGACTAAAGACAACTAATACAACAGAAGATATAGTCAGTCCACAAGCTTTCAATTATCCTTAATATTGGATTCAATCCATAAAACCAACAGCTACATACTAAGAATTTAATGAATGAAACACATTATTATTAGAGAACACTATAAAACCATATGTTTTACATAAAAGAAAAGCATGTTATTACATATAAGATAAGAAATTTAAAACGTAGCACATATGATGTAATAGTGTTATTATTTCTTCGAGGCAGAGGAGGCCAGGGGATTAGTTTGGTTCCGACGGTGCAGATATGAACGGCAGAGGATCAACTGGATTCTGTGGAATATCGGTAACCAACGGAGGTGGCAGAGTAATTTCCGGCGGCTGTTCTGGATTCTGGGGGGCGGAGTGAATGTGAAGGGCAGTTGAGGTGGGAAATTTGGGAGGAGTGGCGGGAAGTTTAGTAGTGTTAGCCATGGGAATGTTGGTTGGGGGAGGCGGAGCAGGTGGTGGAAGTGGCGGAGGGCGGCGGCGAGGAGGTGGAGACATACAAATTAAAAGGTAGAAATAGAAGAAGAACGCCCACCTCGACCACATCAACAACACTACTACTATAAAACAAACTCCATTCACCTCACCTCTCTTTTTTCTCTCATCTTCATCTTCTTCATATTGAGTATAAATACGTATAACAAGCACAAATTCCATCTATATATGCTCGCTGCAGTCAGTAATGGCGTCTCGAATATCGAGATCTGATTTTGAGGAGATGGGAACACAGAAAAAACAGTTCGCAGTTGAAGAAGACCTGTCCACAATTCAATGTAAGACGATAGATAGAGTTAATTTCCATATTTATCACTCATTTTTTATTCTTCTGTGAATCATTAACAAATATTTACAAAGTTTCTCACAACCCCTAATTTTCTTATTCTAACTAACAATAATCCTAGAAATAAATATGGAATTCTTTTGTCTTAAATTCAAAATATCGTCTTGTATGTGATGCAATGTTCACTTTCCTTTCTAAACAGCCAAACATACATGCTTCTTTTTGGCTTACTTGTCTATACTCTCTATGCAAATATGTTGTAATCTTATAACTGCTACTATGAAATCTAATTATCCTTTTGTTATTTTATTTATGTTCTTGTGCTATATATTTGTCATCCGGTTTCTGCAATTCACATCAAGTGTTTTGACAAATCATCATCTCTCTTTTGGACTTTTCCTACCCTAAAAGACACGCTGATTGATTGCTCATTGCTAATGCATGTTTAGTCATACCTCTGAGAAATGGGAACAATTATAATTACAATTTGGATACTGCTATTCTCTGCATCTTTAGGCTCTATGGTAATATATATCCCTTTTGTTTAATGAGACAAATGAAAAACTACAACCAAAAAGTCAAGAAAGAAAAAGGTGAATCCTTTTTTTTTTTTTTTAATTTCTTTTAATAGACAAGAGTTTTCAAAGCTGTGGGCTCTATTTCTCTTATGGGAAATCATCTATTTCAGATATTGTTTTCTTAAATTATTTATATTTGACATTTTCTCCAATCTAGTATCTACTTTACTTGAAGCTCTTATTATTTCACTATCATAATATCATTTATTCTAATGTTCTCTTATCTTTTCCCTAATTATTAGACATTGGCCGAGCTCAAACAGAAGGAGGTCATGCTACTAAAGGAAAGAGGTAATCTTAAGTTTTTATTTAATGGTCGGTCTTATTATAACAAGCGATGCAAAATTATGAAGCCTCAATTCACCATGCACTTCATCCATCTTCTGTGCAGGAATTAGCAAAGATACGTGTGAATTTGGAGACACAAATGAAAATCTGAAGAGAGTGAAGGTATATATAAGAAGTTGTAGTCCTCCCCTCCTCATGGTGTTAACACCACCGTACCACTGATTGTGCATAATTTGGTTGTAATTCTGCAATTACTGAATCTCAAGATTTAGCTTCATATCACAATCACCTCCATTCTTTCTACTAATGTGGTATTTGCTGATGATATATCCTTGTCTTTTAATTCTAAGATGATGTTCATCTTTCCAGCACAACTCATCAACTGTTACTATAAAAACAAACTCCATTCACCTTCTTCCTCACTTTTTTCTCTCAAACCCGAATTTGTACTTATGTTAGTTATAGTAGAAGATGAAGAAGAAGGGAAGATGATTCTTCTGTGATTCTTATTCTAACTAACAATAATCCTAATTTCACACAGACAAAAATTGATAATAAATCCCTGGACCCTTCTTCCCGCGATTCCGCGATGCAAGAATGCAATATAAGGAAAAAATTAAAGGAAAGAAAAAGGAGATAAAACTGCAAAAGACTCATCATCACGTTACATACTGCAAATATTGCAGTGAGCAAGAATTACATGAGAAAGAAACAAGAGCGCATATCCAGCAACATATATGCTGTAAAGCAGAACCATCTACAACACTAAAATGGGAATGGGGGGGGGGGAGAAGCTTTTCTTCTTCTTCTTCTTTCTTCCCCTTTCTTATTATATATATTCTTCTCTCCTCTAAACTCATTTTTTTTTCTACTAACTTGCTAAATTCGCAGCCTGACTCACACTTTCGTCATCTCAGACTGTGTAGTGTTGCTGAATCGTGTCAATGTCCAGACCCTTCAGCTTCACCACCGATTCCACGTGCCCCTTTAGAGTGTGCAGCTCTCTCAACCTGTTCAAGACTAACAGATTTAAGTATGTATTACAAACCTGCTGGTTGGGTGGCAGGACGAGGATGATGGATTAATTAGAGAATTGCAAAATGTATTGTACCTTGAAATTTCTGCACGTCGCCTGGCCTGATCTGCGATTTCAGACAGCTCCTTGAAGCTCCCGTTCTCGGGGAAGCCAGTGGTGGCGGTTGGAGGCTGCAGGCCGTGCAATGTGCGCTGAGCTGAAGCCCACTGTGCCTCTCTTTCTTCCTTTCCATAATCCTTCTTTGATGTGAAAGCAGTCTGAAACAAACAAACATTCTGTTGAAGAAATCTGATTATTGAAGTATACTCAGTATTATTATTTACTTTACCTACCTTGTTATCGATCATATTATTCCAGGCTCTGTTACTCAATGCATATTTGATGCCAAACTTCAATATGTCCAGTGGAATGTAGAAAATGACGCTGTATAGCCAGATTACGCCTGCCCAACCCCAGCCGATGCCTTTGATTCTAGCGAATTCCCAGTTTGCATACACAGCAATCACGGTGGCAATCAACTGGGCAATTAAAAAGGCAAATAGCAGCAACAAACCAGGTCGTTCCACGAAGGACCATCCCCTGGACCTTGTGACAAAGATCAGCGCCTGACTCACAATACTCACTTGAAGGTAGAGTGCTGAGTTGAGTTCCTCGTAGCTGTGCCTAATTGATCTTACCCCGAAGTGTTCAGTGAAGAAATCTGACTGATAAGCAGCCCAGAAGAAAATGACAGTCATGACTGCTAGGTAAGTGCCAAGAACAACGCCAGTGGCAAAGATTTCTTTGAGTTTCCAGGAGTCAGGCATTGGGGAAGGCTTTACTTTGTCCTTGGAAATGGTCATGATGGTCCCGTCGTTAAGAATGGCAATGATGAGAACCATGAAGGGTGAGAAATCAAACTTCCAGATAAGAGCAATGAGCATGAAACCAAGCACGATACGAATGGTGATGGAGACTGCATAAATGGTGTAATTCTTCATCCTCTGGAAAATTGCTCTACTTGTCAACACAGCACTCACGATCACGCTCAGCCCAGGCTCGGTGAGGACTATGTCAGATGCACTTCGGGCAGCGTCTGTTGCATCGTCCACGGCAATTCCTATGTCAGCCTTCTTCAGTGCAGGAGCATCGTTCACACCATCTCCAGTCATGCCACAGATGTGCTTCATTTCCTGGAGCTTCTTCACAATCTCATACTTGTGCTCTGGGAACACTCCAGCAAACCCATCAGCCTTCTCGATTAGCTCCTCAACAGGAATGTTGGCAACATTTGCATCCTTGTCTTCCCCGAGCAGGGAGGTGGAAGGATACATGTTGGTTCCCATCCCCAATCGTCGCCCTGTCTCCTTGGCAATCGCGAGCTGATCGCCAGTAATCATCTTAACATTGACACCAAGGTTAAGGGCACGCTTGATGGTCTCACCACTGTCATGTCTTGGTGGATCAAAGAGAGGCAAGAGGCCTACAAACACCCAAGGACCTCCCTTGGCATCCTTGTTCTTCTCAGGTACTGTCTGTTGAGCAACACCAAGAGAGCGAAGCCCGCGGTCGGCAAACTTTTCAATGATGCCATTAACCTTCTTCTTCACATCCGGTTTTAGGTCACAGAGCTCAATAATCTGATCGAAAGATATTAGATAATGTCATCCATCAATTGACACCCACCATAAAATTTAAAAAAAAAAAAAAAGTATAAAACCTACCTGCTCGGGTGCACCTTTGCTGACTCTGTGCCAGTTCCCATTGGAGTCAATATAAGTGATAGCTGTACGCTTATCCGTCGGGTTAAAGGGTAGGAAATGCACCTCTTTGATTCCTGCCCTTGCCTGTAAAACAAGCAAGCCGGGGAAGAGCGTAAGGATATGTTTTGTTTCTGTTTCAACTAAACTAAACAAATAGTATTACTTACCTCCTTAGGATCTGCTAACATTCCGACCATACAAGTGTCAATTGCATCCTGATTCTCTACCCTGGAAGACCTGGCTGCAAGAAGCATAACAGTGTCCTTGTCCATGTCCTTGGTGAACACCTCAATCAAAGATTTGTCTACTGTGAGTTTGTTTAGGGTAAGAGTCCCAGTTTTGTCACTGCAGAGAACATCCATTCCAGCCATCTCTTCAATGGCAGTCATCCTCTTGGTGATGGCACCTTGGTGCGAGAGGCGGTGGGAGCCAATCGCCATCGTAACAGACAGCACAGTAGGCATGGCAATTGGGATTCCTCCAATGAGAAGAACCAGCAGGTTATCAATCCCGTCTCTATACCTCCTATGCTGAATTGGATACATTACTACTATCTCTATCACGATCCCCACAGCAATTGAGCATATGCAGAAGTTCCCAATTGCTGTCAACACCTGAAACATACATAAATATATCAAGAAACTATTATATTATATTGTGGCCCGAGGTGAGGTTGGAGAAAAGATTATTACCGTTTGGAAGTGTCCAACATTGTTGGTGCTGTCAACAAGATGAGCAGCCTTGCCAAAGAAGGTATGCAGCCCAGTCGCAATGACAACTACTTCTATTTCACCCTGCTTACAGGTGGAACCAGAATAGACTTCTTCCCCAGGTTGCTTTGTCACCGGAAGCGACTCACCGGTAAGTGCAGACTGATCAATCTTCAAAGGATCGCCGTCCAGAAGGCGGCCATCAGCCGGGATAATATCTCCTAGTTTGATGCTTATAATGTCTCCCGGCACCAGAATCGAAGCGTCCTTCTCGCTCCATTTCCCATCCCTCAACACCTTCGCCTTGGGCGCCAGTCCTGCCATTAGCGCCGCAGCTGCATTGCCAGCATTGTTCTCTTCAATAAAGCTGACAGTGGAATTGATGATGAGTAACGCCGTAATGCCTATGAAATCTTGCCAGTCCGGCGGCTTTCCCTGCCCGTTTGCTAAGGCAATGGCGATTATAGCCGCACTTTCCATCACCCACGATAGTGGATTCCACATGAACCCCAAGAACTTCAGTAATTTGTTTTCCTGTCCCATATCATATAACTCTTCATTAGTCATTACCATACCAAAACACAAACATGCATTATTAAACTTTTACTCCAAGTCCCTTACCTTCTTCTCCTCCAGCTTGTTCGGCCCGAAAATGGTGAGCCTCTGTTGTGCTTCTTCATTTGTCAGCCCCTCCCTAGTACAATGCAATTGTTGAAACACCTCCTCCAGCGGAACTTTTTCCTATACATTTACACAAACATTAATAAAAAATAAAAAGAAGAAAGATGTGAAGAAAGAGATATATCAGCTAACTCATACAAGATCAACATTCTCCTTCTTGATAGCCTCCAAGCTAATGCGCCCTTGAGCCATTTTTGCCTGAATTATACTTTATTGTTTTGCTCTATGCAATCTGTATTTTTTGTGTATATAATAGATATGTTCCTAGTTTTTATTCAAAATTTTTATGATTTTTTTAAATTTTTTGGGAATTTTTCATTTTTTAATTGTTTTTGTTTTGGGATAGAACTGGTGTTTTTGTATCAAAATGAAGTTGGAGTTTTATAGGGAAGAGGCAGAAGAGTAATGATTGAAGGAGCTGAAAGATAGTTGTTTCTCAGTCACACTCTCACTACAACAAAGCTCCATCACACGTTGGGTAATGGCCATGCAAAGACTACGTTGTTTACTCCCTAAATTATCACAAGGAATTTGAACTTGATTTAGTCTAACTAATTAATCGCCACACTCCCAACTGCTTCTTTATTTGTATTGTCTATTTATTTATAATAAAGTAATTCAGCTTAACCAGAAGTCTACAACTCATGAAGAAGTGTTTTGTGACTATTTGCACCGTGTGATAATAATAATAATAATAATAATAATAATAATAATAATAATAATAATAATAATAATAATAATAATAATAATAACAACAACAACAATAATAACAATAATAACAATAATAATAATAATAATAATAATTATTATTATTATTATTATTATTATTATTATTATTATTATAAGTAGTAGAGTATTTAACTTATAAGTAACCCCATCACATTTAGGTGTAGAAAAACATTTTAGTTATTTTTCTAAGTAAATACCAGGGGAAGTCCTCTGACTTTGGTGGCACTGTCACTTTTAGTCCTCACCTTTTAAATCAACCACTTTTAGTCCTCTTACTTTTTGTTTCAACCATCTATGGTCCTTCCGTTACATTTGGCTGTTTACTACCGTTTTTGTATGTTTCCTTTAAATGACTGAATTGCCCCTGAGAAAACGGTAGTAAACAGCCAAATGTAACGGAAAGACCATAGATGGTTGAAACAAAAAGTAAGAGGACTAAAAGTGGTTGATTTAAAAGGTGAGGACTAAAAGTGGCAATGCCACCAAAGTCAGAGGACTTCCCCTAGTATTTACTCTTATTTTTCTTTATTGATTATGTCAACCTAGATATGTCTATCAATTATTAATAAATTTATTATTTTTAAAAAAGACTGTTGTTATTGTTCGATTTAAATAGTACAAGATTACATTGAAAATAATTGATGAATGAACTTGATTAAAACAAATAAATAATATGTAATATATATATATATGAATTACCAGTGTTGTTCTGTCCTTGATTTTATTCTAAAAAAATGTAAGAATATACTAAAATGTTCCATTTTTAATAGATATTTTATTACATATTTTCAAAATATAAAAATAATTAAATAAAGCTATAATAGAATGTTTCTTTAATGACATAACTTCACTTTTAATCCCACGAATATTGTGTCAATGTCACATTTAATAATCGGCTTTTAATTTGGCCACATTTGGTCATCTATTACAATTTCATTAAATTAACGTTCATTTTTAAAATAATTTGGTATTTTACAATCTTGATTTTCTCGCTCATAAATGATATATTAAATAAAAATTTGATATATTTTTTTAAAATTAAAATATTTTTTCCTATATTATATTCTTTAATATGTCATTTATTTATGAGCATTTTTGGATAGAGGAATTTAAAAAAAAAAATTAAAAAAAAAAAAAAAAAAAAAAACTAAAAAAAAAACTAAAATTGTTGCTTCGGAAAAAAAACACTAAAATTTTCAAACTATTAAATTATTTCAGAAATTAAAGCCAAAACTATAACAAATTACCAAATATGGCAATGTAAAAAAAAAAAAGGTCTTACAAAATATAGTGAGATCAAAAGTTGGGAACTGAATATGACAGAGCCACAATAGTCATGAGAGTCTGTTTAAAAATCTGAAAAATGTTTTCTGAAAAATATTTTAATTTTATAGTGTTTACATGAATGTCAGAAAACTATCTTTCTTTTTCTGTATAAATGAAATTTAGAAAACTTACAGTTTTTCTATTTAGTTCATTTTCTTAAAAACGAACATATTACGGAGTATTTGTTATAACAACAACAACAATAATAATGATAATAAGAGTTAAATCTATTTTTTTTATAATAAGAGTTAATCTCCTCCCAAATGCTCTGTCGGGCCAGAGGTGTGGGGGGGCCTTTAGGGTTGGGGTTCAGCCTTTTGGAAGAATAATAAGAGTTAAATCTATTTTTTTATAATAAATTTATAGGTAACAATCCACTTCAAATCATTTTTTATTAGAGGATTCACTTTTGGTCCTAGTATTATTGTAGCATGACCATTTTTGGTCTTTTATCAACAAAACATTTTAAATATCGATAAATACATGGCATTTCGGTCTTCAATTATAGATTTTTTCAAAAAAAAAATAAACATAAAAAATATAGTGAACTAACCTACTTTGTATATATATATATATATATATATATATATATATATATATATATATATATATATATATATATATATATATATATATATATATATATATATATATATATAAAAGATCGAAATGTTTTTATTTTTAACGATATTTCAATAATTTTGTTAACAGATGATTAAAAATGGTCATGCCACAATAATAATAGGACCAAATGAGTATGTTCTAATTAAAAAAAATAAAAAATAAATAAAAAAAAAAAAAAGACTAAAAGTGGACTGACACCTATAAAAATTTGATATACTTTTTTTAAATGAAAATATTTTTTCCTATATTATATTCTTTAATATGTCATTTATTTATGAGCATTTTTGGATTGAGGAATATATAAAAAAAATAATAATAATAATAAAATTAAAAAAAAAAAAAAAACTAAAATTGTTGCTTCGGAAAAAAAAAACACTAAAATTTTGAAACTATTAAATTATTTCAGAAATTAAAGCCAAAACTATAACCAATTACCAAATGTGGCAATGTAAAAAAAAAAAGTCATAAAAAATATTGCGAGATTAAAAGTTGGGAACTGAATATGACAGTGCCACAATAGTCATGAGAGTCGGTTTAAAAATTTGAAAAATGTTTTCTAAAAAATATATGCTCGGTTTGCAACATAGCAAATTCTATACATTCTAGCAACAACATATGCTTCACTTCTCATGGATCAAATATCTCAAACTAGTCATGCTTTCATAATCAATCATATTCTCAAATTGATAGGTTATAGACCTCGGATCCGTGTTTCCGTCTGTAGTCAGGTCGGGGTCAAGCGGTTCGGGTCTCGGTATGGGATCGGGGTCAAAGGTGACGGGTCAAACTCGGGATGGGTCAAACCCGCCACCTCCTGGACCCTATAAAAGGGCCTTTAGCCCTCCTAGTTGGGGATCCCTCTTTAGACTCTCTCTCTCTCTTTCTCTCTCTCTCTCTATGCTCTCCCTTCTCTGTTCATACATCTACATAAAAAAACACATTTAATAAGAGAAGGATTTGAGCTATTTCTCCTTGTTCATATATTGCTTACAAACATATACATATTACATACAGTACATTCAACCGACAACCGGGAATTAGTACGATCACAAATGACCATGCTTCTTTACTCAACACAAAAATATCATCAGATTACATAGTCAAATATTTCTTATACACAGTAACTTAGCAAATATATACTCTGTGTAGCAATTCTTCACAAAATTCTTCATAACATACTCGTTTTTAATCCAAATTCAATGAAATTAAAGCCAAAACGTGCGTCGAGACGGTCCCGAAGATCCGAGCCACAAGGGCCCATAACACTCGGCCCGAAACGACACGTAGTTGAGCCATAAGGGCCCAGCCACTGCACATATTCTTCTCAGAATCAAAGTCAGGGGCTTGGGGCGGGACTCCTCATAGTCCGCCCCTCACACCCCGTCACTTTACCGGGACTAGGCAACCCTCCTCTAGGGACGTGCCCTAGTCCCGTGCCACTACGGCTCTAGCCGGCGGCCCTCCTGATGGGCCGCGGCTAGGGCCGTCCATCTGATCTGGTGCACACTGTGTTGTGCACCAGATGATTTTTCATCTGCAAAAACTAATCCAAACAAGTCCAAAACAATCTCAACAACTCACAAACAAATATTAAATCACTTCTAAGCATGTACACATCAAAAACTCATAGTTTCTACTCACTTCTACTCAAAACTAAGGCTTCACAGAGCCAATTTTAAAGAGGAATCCATGGGGTTATACCTCTTGTAGTCTTTCTTCTAGCTTGGATCTCTTCTTCCTCTCTATCTAGCTTGAGCCTCCTTCACCACCTATACTTCCCAAACACACCATACACCCTTAGCCTAGAACCTCAAAGATTAAAGAAACTAGAAGAGAAATGAAGGCTAGGATTGAAGGATGAAATAAGCTTACTGTGATGTTGTTTTCTCCTCTTTTCTTGGCAGAGAAATGGTGTGGAGAGGCAAAGAAAGAGATCAGGGAATCAAGATGGAATAAGGTGATTTATATAGGGTTCAAAACCCTAGGTTGATCATCAATGATTGGTTGAGGGCAAAGGAGTAATTCCATAAGCTAGAGGATGAATCAGGAAGAGATTTTTGGATGTCTAGTGGTCCACCATGCAACATGAACCATAGGCTAGAAATGCTATTTTAAATACTTTGGGGTTAAAAGTGAATTTTTCTCAAAAGCTATTTGGATAAACACTTGTTTAAAATCCTTTTGAATTCTCCCGGTCTCACTCAGTTAAATTTCTCGATTTAAATCTTGGTACGCGAAGTACCCGAAAACTTAGGAATTTTCGAATAGAATCCATTTTTGGTGTCGAATCAATTTAAAATGTGACAAAAATATTTTATTCAAACACCGATTGATCACAAAAATTTTCTAATGGAGTGAAAAAGACTATTTTGGGATTTCTTAATGCTGGATTTATAAAATGAAATTTTGGGTTGTTACAGGTTACTATTGGACTTTTTTTGCCCATGAGGAAGCGGACCATCAGTTATACCATGGACTCGGGTTCACCTTGCAAAGTGGACCCGAGTCCAAAATATACAATTTACATATTGAATGTTCACAATTTATATACTGATTACTGAATGTGACACCAAGTTACTCTCTCATATGGGAGGTTGTGGGTTCAAGCCTCAGTGAAGGCGATATTGACTATTTGTGTTTTAGTAGATTAAGAAAGTAATTATGAATAGATATTGGTTTGTAATAGAATCACTACTACTAGAAAATATTTAAATATTTTAAAATCATATTATACATTATTGTTCATTAAATTGTATATAATATAAATATAAATTAATACTTTTGTATTAAAAAAATTAGTACAAGCTATTATTATAATTAAAACATTGTTATCCATCAAATCAAAGTATATATAAATTAAAATTTATATGATTTTTTTATATTTATATATTAAAATATAGTATGTAATGTAGTATACACAATTTCTTTTATGTAGTATGTCTGCCAGCCAACTCGGATAGAACAGGTTAGAGTCAAAGAAATTTAACCCGCAAGCTTCACAAGCCAGCCGCCCGCCAAATTTCTAGCACTTCACGGGACAAGACAACCTATATACATTGATATCATAGTTATTAGTTCCAATTGAGTTACACATATTATAATGGATCATATGATTATGCCATCATATCATGCAGGTAGCAACTAGCAACTAATAAAACTTTCAAGTTTAAAGGAATCACATAAAGAAAATACGATTGGTGATATATGATGACTAATTTATAGAAAATTCAAACTTGTACCATAAAAGTTATGAGTCTTCATATATGCTATATTGCATTGATTTTATTGAATTTCACTTGAGTTTGATCTATTAAACACTTAAAAACTAACATAAAGAGCCCAATGAATAATCCATTACAAGAGTTCTAATATGATGCATACACGCGTCCAATGGTAGGGTTTTTTTTTTTTTTTTTTTTTTTTGGTATTTGGTTATTGGTTTATCAGCTAATAAATAGCTGATTTGACTAAAAATAGCTAATTGACTAGTCAATAAGCTGTTTTTGAGTGTTTGGCAAATGGCAGGTTGGCCCAATCAGCCAAAATACAAAACGCTGAACAATGCAGCATTTCTACACAGCTGATAGAGTAAATGGCAATTTTACCCTTAATCACTAATCATTCAGCAGCATACCTTCGCATCATCTCTCTTCCTTCGTGATTGCCTTCTTTGGTCTGCCTCTTCTCTCCACCATCTCACGCCATCTCCGATCCACTGCCGATCCGCCTCTTCTCTCCACTGTCTCTAATCCACCTCTTCTCACCTTTGCGGCTTCCTTCTCCGATCCACCGCACCATGCTAGTCGTTGCTACCCACGCCGATTGGCACTAGTCCTACACACGGCGACACCTCTTCAATTCGCACTTCACAGCTCAAAATTAGTGCCTTATCTTCAATTAGTGCTTTCTCTTCAATTTGCAATTTAGAGATGATGATGATAATAATAATTTAAGAATTAAGAAATTAGTACAATGCCCTTCATGTCTTTATAGGTCATTTTACATCCAATCAGTTAAAAGTAAATAACTAATTTATCAAACACTTTTTTATAATCAGTTGGTCAAATCAACTAACTCAATCAGTTATCAATTATCAATTAACTCCATCAGCTATCAGCTGATTGTAAAACACCCCTTTTATCTCAGGCTGGTAACGTAAATATAAAGTAGTTGTAAAAACCTTATGCTTCCTAAATGCTGAGAGGTAGGCCAGTCAAACATCCCAAATGAAAATAGGCCACATAGTCTACCTTCAATGTGATTTTATTGCACAGCTCGAGATATTGACTAAGATGAGATATATTTATTGATAAAAATAGACATTTTTAAAAAAATTGGAGAAACCTAAGAAAAATCTCTTTTGCCAAATGAGTTTGATGAGTGAATATGAATAAATTAAAAATTCATTTGACAAATGCTTTTTATATATTTTTCCTAAATCTATTTTTGAAATTAGACAATAAATAAATAAATAATATCAAACGCGTAGCGTGTATGCATTTGATGATTTTTTTATCTCAAAAATTTCGGTATTTCCCCATTTCAAATGCATATGACTTATGCATTTGTTATATGCAATACGTGAAACACATAAGTCATATGCGTTTGACTCAATTTTTTTTTTAAAAAAAAAACTAAAAGAAATTAAAATGCTCAAGGCCATATACATACCCCATAAGTGTTTGAGTCTTTTTTTTTTAGTCCAATGGCACCGAGTTTGGTCGTTATATCGTGGACCGCGGTGGACGTCACTGCGGTCAAAATGGTGCCGTTTCTTTGAGTAAAGAAACGGCGCGCCGTTACTGTTAACGGAACGCGCATTTTTTGGTGTGTTAATTATCAATTGAAACTACAGTGTATCTAAACTGACACTACAATGTATCTAAACCGACACTGCCTCACATATTATTTTATATATTGTCAAATGAAACTGCAGTTATATTAAAATGATACTGTAGTTGTGGTGAAATGAAACCGCAGTGTATATAAAATGAAACTGAATAACATTTCACATATTTGAGTGTATATTGTGCAATGAAGTTGTACTTATATTGAAATGATCATGTAGTTGTGTTTTAATGAAACTATAGTGTATATAAAATAAAATTAAATAACATTTTCACATATTTGAGTGTATAAATGTCGAATGAAACTGTAGTTATATCGAAATGAAACTGTAGTTGTGTTGAACTGAAACTGCAGTGTATACAAAATGAAACTAAATAACAGAGTTACTTTTTGCGGAACGGCGTGAAACGGGTGTCGTTTCTTTTTATTAAACAAAACGACGTCGTTTTGAAGCGCAATGCATAATCAATTATGCACCGCGGTGCACGATATAATTTGCCCACCAAATTGCTCCTTCATAAGGGAGGTTGTGGGATCGAGTCTCAGTGGATGCAATATTGACTATTTGTGTTTCAATAGGTTGAGAAAGTAGTTATGAACAGATACTACATTGTAATAGAGCTAGTAGTATTCCAAAAAAGTGTTTGAGTCTTTATTATTATTATTTTTTAAAATAAGACCAAACACATATGACATATGCATTTAACCTGGCACTTACTTTGACAGCTCTTTGTTGACTGGCATGTCAGTTAGTCACGCCAAAACAAAGGAGATGTTTGATAAATAGTTGTTAGCTATTAGTTGTTACTCCCTGTTAGTTGATTGGTTGAGTTAGTGGGTTTGACTAGTTGATAGTATTAGTTGATTTTAGAAAAATGTTCGATAAATTAACTGTTAGTTGATAGCTGATTACATGTAAAATGATTTTCTCAAAAAGATGATCGAAAAAGTTGTTTTGAGCAACTTTATAAATTTTAGCGTTTTGGAGTAATAATTTGTTACAAAAAACTAATTAATCAAAAATTTATATTAGTTATTAACTTAAGTAAACAACTAATAATGTTGAAATAAATTAAAGGTAACTATTTTTTCAACCCAACTTAACATTTAGCTTATGGAAACTAAACTTTGTGCAACGAGAATGGAAACTATTAAAAATACTTTGGGTTTTGAGTGTTTGTTTACAGTGGACCCTATTGGTCTTAGTGGAGGATTGGCTTTATTATGGAAACAGGAGCTGAGTTTGGAAATTAGTGGTTATTCTTCAAATCATATTGATGGGGCTATTAGCACATGGGCAAATTATGCCCTAGACCCGTGTCCACATTGAATTGTGGACACGGGCCCAAAACAACGTCGTTTTTTAAAAAAAACGCGTCATTTAGTTAAAAAAAAAAAAAATCGCGCGCGTTTTGCCGTTAACGGCGTTAACGGTGTTATTTTTTTTTGGATTATGAATGTACAGTTATGCCATTATGAATGTACAGTTATGCCGTTATGAATATACAATTATGCAATTATGAAATTATGAACACAGAGCTCTAACATTATGAACTTACAATTATGAACATATATAGTGATAAAATTATGACCATGGAGCTTTAAAATTGTGAATATAGAGCTTCGAAGATTATGAATGTACAGTTATGGAGTTATGAATGTACAGTTATAGAGTTA
>NW_017616542.1:1562500-1897500 GCF_001879475.1 Ipomoea nil
GCCGGCGGGCGGGCAGCTGCCCGCCGGGCACCCGCTGCCCGGACCAGTGATGGCTGGCGGGCAGCCGGCGGGTGGGCCCCCCACCCACCGGCTACCCGCTGGAATCTTCCCTCCTTCGGGACCCCGGCTTCCCCGTTTGATGTTTCCCCGATCCCCGTGGTGTCCCAACGGACCCCGTTTGTCGTGCCTATGTCTAGTTGGTATTGCGGGTAACGTTCGTAGGTTTATGAGTCGATTATATTGCATGCTAGTTGAATTGGTATCCCGTTGACCTAGGTGGAAGAAGTATGAACCCCTTAGGACTATTCTTAGTTGGTGATGGTTCACGCATAGGTTTATTCATACGTTTATTCCCCTTCCCAACGTGTAATGTGGGTTGTATGTGCTTGCTATGTGTTATGTGTGCATGTTGCCCCAATTCGGTTGCGATCGGATTGGTTATTCCTGAGCTGCGGTTCAGAAGCCGGCTACAGTCAGATGGGAATTCCTGGCTGCAGTCGGATGACGGTATCCTGGGCGGCGGTCCAGAAGCTGGTTGTAGTCAGATGGGAATTCCTGGCTGCAATCAGATGACATTTTCCCGAGCTGCGGTTCGGAGGCTGGCTGTAGTCAGATGGGAATTCCTGGCTACAGTCAGAGTACACATTCTTATGAGCTTCGGTTCATCGGTCGGTTGCGATCGACCCCTCCGTGTTGCGATACGGGGCAGGGTGCTGCGGGGCCGTGTCAGAGCTATATGCGCTGACCCTCATGTATGGGCATGCGATTGGTCCTGTGGCGCCAACAAAGTGTGTTATGTGTTGTGACATGGACGATCTGTGATTACGAGTGTCTTGGGGGATGTGACTATGGGGTTTATATTGGGGATTGTTCATATTGGGTTATGATCATTGTTTATGCTTTGCCTTATCTGCCTTATCTGTTGTGAACTGCATATGCTCGTTATAACTGTTGCTTGTGTCTGACCTTATCTGTCGAGTCATTCCCGGTTTTAAAGCTAGAGTTCGTATGATATATCTTCATGCTCAAAATGGTTTTCGTATATCTATATATATCTCTATATGTATTGTATTTCAACGCGTTGGAGTGGGTTACCAGCATCTCTCGCTGAACAGATATATTTGGCTTTCAGGCATAGAAGAATAAGTCACTGGAGAGCGCTAGTACTCGGAACGTAGAAGTAGTTAGTCCCCTTTCGGCCTGCGTGCCATATTATGCATTTACATTATTGAGGATATTAGTTAGTTAGCCTGTGCACCTGGGTTCTCCAGCTCAGGTGTGGCATAGCACCCCGTACACTTGTATTATGTTTTGGGATTTAATGAGATAATACCTTTATTTTATAAGTTTAAAATGTCTTGAAAATCTGGGGTGTTACAGTATTCCTGTTTGGCTCGTGAATCTTCAAGGATTTTGTCCATTGCGTTCTTTTGCTCAGCTATTTCAGATGGAGAGAGTGTGATCTCCACCTTGTCGGAGTGCTCCCTGATTTTGATGACTTTTTCATTCGTCATCTTTCGTGCTTCCTTCTAGTATTGCTCCCTTCGAGCAGCACGCCTTTCGGACTCTTCATCCATCTTCTCCTTTCTTTTCCCTTGACTCATACCTACAATAAAAAATACTAAAGACAACTGGAATTTTTGTGAGAGATTAGTGGAAAAAGGCGTTATTTTGCGTGAAGATATCTCTAAGATATTTTCTTTCTTTTTTCAAGATATTTTCCTTTTCTGCATTTATTCTCTTCAAGATTTTCTTTTGAAATCTTTTTAGGAATCTTCTGCGCATGTTCCAGTGCATTCTAATTCGATCTTTCAATTAAATCATTTCGATCATTCCAAGTTCATGTTGTAGGGATGAGAACCTATTCCCATTTAACGGCTTTGTGAGAATATCTGCCAACTGATCATCAGTATTGATATATTTGGGCAAACTGTTCTTCTTTTCAACATGATCTCTAATGAAATGTTATTTAATATCAATGTGCTTAGTTCGAGAATGTAGCACTGGATTATGTGTTACGGCAATAGCACTCGTATTATCACAGTTGATTCGAACTTCTCGTGCCACAATTCCATAATCTTTCAGTTGTTGCATCATCCATAGTATTTGTGCACAACAACTTTCAGCTGCTATGTACTCAGCTTCAACAGTATTGGTAGCAATAGAATTTTTTTTCTTACTAAACCATGACACGAGTCTTCCCGCTAGGAACTGGCAGGTTCCAGAGGTACTCTTTCGGTCAATTATACACCCAGCAAAATCTGCGTCTGAATAACCAATTAGATCAAAGGTTCCTCCTTTCGGGTACCAAAGACCAACACTTTGGGTTCCCTTGAGGTATCTTAGGATCTTTTTCGCTGCTCTTAGGTGGATTTCTTTCGGTTTGTCTTGAAATCTTGCACATACCCCAACAGCGGAAGAAATGTCAGGACTACTCGCTGTAAGGTATAAGAGTGATCCAATGATCCCTCTATATTTTTTTTGATCCACATCTTTTCCTTCATTGTCAATTTCCATATTCAAAGATGTGTTAATTGGAATTTTGACAGGTGCCTTTCCCTTGATTCCAAACTTTCGGATTAAATCTTTCGTGTATTTTGCCTGATTGATGAAAATTCCATCAGGGCATTGTTTAACTTGTAACCCAAGAAAGTAATTCAGGTCTCCAATCATGCTCATTTCAAATTTTCCTTGCATGAGTTTTGAGAACTTATCACATAGTTCTAGATTTATACATCCGAAGATAAAATCATCAATGTATATTTGCACAAGTACGATATGATCATTATCTTTGATACGAAAGAGGGCTTAATCCACCACTCCATTCGTGAAGCCACAGTTGATAAGAAAATATGATAGAGTTTCATACGAAGCACGTGGTGCTTGTTTTTGGCCATATAATGCTTTCTTTAAGTGATATACTTTATCACTATCAGTGTTAGTTATGAATCTTGGAGTTTGTTCCACATCGACTTCTTCTTCAAGGAGTCCATTTAGAAACGCACTCTTTACATCCATTTGAAACTCTTTGAAGTTCTTATGGGCAGGCGAGGAATATTCGGATTGCTTCAAGTCTGACAACCGGAGCCAATGTTTCATCAAAATCTATGCCTTCTTCTTGGCAGTATCCTTTGGCTACTAGCCGAGCTTTGTTCCTGACAATTACTCCACCTTCACTCATTTTGTTTCTGAAAACCCACTTGGTTCCAATAACATTCTGATGAGTTGGTCTGGGAACAAGTTCCCAAACATTGTTTCATTCAAACTGATGAAGTTCTTCTTGCATGGCTGTGACCCAATCTGGATCTTAAGGCATCATCAATAGATTTTGGCTCTATTAGTGATAGAAAACATGCCATCATACTTTCATGCACGGAGGCACGAGTCCTCACTCTTTCTTGAATATTGCCAATTACTTGGTCAGGCGGATGATCTCTCAACCACCGTAGATCTGGTTTGAAAGGTGTTGGTTGATTTTGTGTATCCATCTCAGGTATGTAGGGTAGTTCAACATAGATCATTGGTTCAGGTTGAGCTTGGGGTGTAGGTGGAACTTCTCCATTAGTAGCTTCAATCTCAACTTGTGCTTCGGGTTCAATAATGGATTGAGATTGACACCTTTGATATGAGGTGTAAAGATCTTCAAGATCAGAATCTTCTTCCCTTGCTTAACTCGGTTTAGCTTGTATGCTTAGATTTTTTAGAGAGAGGGTCTTTTCAGCACTTTCGTCAAATTTGACGTGAATGGATTCCTCAATGACCATAGTTCTTTTGTTTAGAACCCTAAATGCTTTGCTTACTGAGGAATATCCCATGAATAGACCTTCATCAGCTCTTTCATCAAAAGCTCTCAAGTGATTCTTCCCGTTGTTGTGAATGAAGCACCTGCATCCAACGATGTGAAAATAACTAACAACAGGTATCTTACCTTTCCATAATTCATATGGCGTCATATTATGAGCTTTGTTGATGAGAGTTCGATTCTGAGTGTAGCAGGCGGTATTGATGGCTTCGGCCCAGAAGCGTTTTGGCAATCCAGAATGTGCTATCATGGTTCGTGCCGCTTCCTTCAAGGTTCTGTTTCTTCTTTCGGCTACTCCGTTTTGTTGAGGAGTACGTGCGGCCGAAAGTTGATGAAAAATGACAGTTTGTCCACAGAAGTCCTTGATGATTTTGTTCACGAACTCTGACCCTTGATCTGACTTGATTCTTACTATATTGAGATCCTTTTCAGTTTGTAATTGCCTTAGTATATCTGGTAATACTTTCTCAGTTTCATTCTTCTTTCTTAGAAATTGTGTCCAGGATAAACAAGCCAATCTTCTTCAGATGATCCACTCCATCTGTTACCCGTCATTGGTCTTCTAAGTGACCTCTTGGCATGTCTGTTTTGTTCATCTTTCAGATTTTCTCGTAAAGGATCCTTTCGTGGATACTTAGAATGATTTTGCCTCTAATTTACATTTGATTTTGCCTTTGTTTGGTTATTCCTTAAGGCGAAAGAATATGTATGTTTTTGATTGGAGCACAAGCAAGGATTCAGTATGCTTAATGGCCAGAAATTCGAATGAAGCAAATTGGGAATGACACAGAAAGCTTAACCATTTAAACTTCAAGACTATCAATCAGCTTGCAAAGAAAAATCTAGTTGAAGGTCTACCAAGTATTATCTTCAAGAAGGACCAAGTGTGTGATGCATGCCAACGCAGAAAGCAAATCAAATTTTCATTCAAGTCTAAGACGCACGAATCAACGTCAAGACCACTAAGCTTACTACACATGGACTTATTTGGACCCGTTGATCCAATAAGTGTAAGTGGTAAGAAATATACTCTTGTTGTTGTTGATGATTTTTCCAGGTACACTTCGACCGTGTTTCTCAAGAAGAAAAATGAAGTTGAACAAGTGTTGCCGAAGCTGTTGATGTGACACCCCAAAAATCCACATTTCAATCCATGGATTAATTGAGTAATTAATCCTATTTTATTTGAGGAACTAATTCCTAAAATCCTGATTTTTAATACTCAAGGACTAGAATTTGACTAGTCAACCTTTAAGTTGTGTTGTACCTTGTGCTTTGAGGGGAGTTCCCTTGTTCCTTACACTTTCTAAGGGTTAGTAAGGGTATTCTTGTCTTTTCACCAAGAGTTAGTATTGTAACCTAACCTAGAAGACTTCTTCATTTCATTCCCTACAATTCTTAGAAATTAGTTCCACCTTCTCTCTAGAAAAGAAGTGTAGCTTATTCTCCAAGCCAAGTTGAGACCCTTGTCAAGATTCCAAGATTTGCTTCCAAGATTCAACCTTTCACCTATTTGGGCATCTAGGAGGGTAAGATCTAAGTTCATCTTGTGTTTTTTGTTCCATCTTAGTTGTCTTTTTCTTAAAGGTACGATCTTTATGATCTTTTGGTTTAATCTTGAAGTGGGTTTGGAAAGTAAGCCTTGTGGGGAGCTTGTAGTGGTGTAAAGTGAAGTCTTTTGGTCTTCAAGAGGTAACCCATGCTCTACAAAACCTATTTTGCTTACCTATATGTGATTTCTTGGATTCTACATGTGTTTTGCTATGAAATGTGATATTGCATATCTAGAGCTTGTGTTTAGGGTTCCTTTGTGCAATTATTTGGCATTTTCCATGATTCAAGTCATTTTGTTGTGTTGGGTGAGATTTGGCATGTTTTGGACTTGAATTTGTGTTTGGAGAAGAAAATCCCCGAAGCGATTTGTTGTGGAACAGGAATGTTCCCGCGGGCGAAACGGCGGGCGGGGCAACACCCGCCGGCCTACCCGCGGGTACATAGCCCTGTGGGAATGTGTTTCCGCGGGCGGAACCACGGGTGGGGCACTACCCGTGGCTCCACCCGCGGGTACACGAGTGGAGTTGGATCGGGATTTGTTCCCCGTGATTCGTTTGCCTCTGTATTTGGTCTTTTGACTTCCCGTTGTTCTTTTGTGAAACTATTTGAGCGTCTTCTTGATGTTTCGTATGTCTAGAACTATATGGTTGGTATCCATGTAGGACTTTGGTGTCTTGAATCGTGCTAAGTGTTCAACATTGTGTTTCGTTGGACCGAGAGATGTCTTGTGTGTTCCTCGGAACTATCTTGAATTTCTCCGTTGTTAAGCATGCTAGTTTATTGTCTTCATGTTTATTGTCTTCATGCTAGCGTGTGTGTTGTTTGTACCTTCCGTTTGGTGGATGATAACTTGCGTTATTCATCGTTGTTGTCGTTGGGTTGTGACCCATTACTTGATTGTGTATGGTTTCATACCTTCGTTGTAATCCGTTGATTGACTCGTGTGAGTGGTGGTGCGTGTGTGGCTTTACCTGGATTGCACGATTAGTGGTATGGGACGCTAGTCACCAAGGTATTGCAGCGGTCCTCGTGGTGGCCGTGTGTGATTATGGAGATGTGTCCCTTCGAGTAAGGTTCACGTGATTGGGGGATAACATGTGTTATCCGGGCATGTATTTCGCCGTGTACGATACCTTGTGTACTATGAATTGGTGGTCTTGTTGGTGGTTTGTTGGTGGGGGACGACGGTCCCAGGAGGGAAAAGGTTGGACTAAGAAGTACACGGGTCCTGGAGGTAATGGTTGGCATGAAGGTACAAGGTTGGGGGTAGCCATAAGGTTGGAACAGGGCATAAGGAAGGCATATCAACTCGTGATGGGTGATGTCACGAGGGCTTGTGTAGCCGGTGTTGTGAGTTCTCTTTCTTGTGATGTGTGAAGTCACAAGGGCATGTGTTGCCATGGGTGAGTCTTATTCCTTTGTGTTGTGGTTAACCTTTGTGGTTTGGGATGTGTTCCCGTGTTATCCTTGTGAGTGATGAGTCTTGTGTTGACTGTTGATCTTGGCTTTTGACTTATATACTTATGTATTCCGTTTCGAAAATGGTTTTATGGCTTATATCTATCTATGTATGATACTTAACGGTATTGGTGGGTTACCAGCATTATTCGCTGACCGGGCGTCGTACCAATGTTTATCTTTGTATTTTTCAGGTAATGTTTAGACGAGCGCGATGTCTAGAGCCTGGTAGCTTAGCACCTTTATCCTTGCTTTTGTGGCATGTGCGCCAATGTAGTTAGACTGATGTTTTGGGATAGATGTATACACTTGCAGATTGTTTACCGTAGCGTTTACCGTGTTTGGTAGACGTGGCGTGACACCCCGTTGGATTTCTTTTATCCAGTTTCGTTTTATCTTCCACTGTGCTAGTTTTGTCGTTTAATCTGCATGTGTTAAGGCTTTTATATAGGTCTTGTTTGGGGGGGTGTTACAGTTGAAGCAACTACAAAATGAGAAAGAATTGCAAATATCAAAAATCCGAACGGATCATGGAACCGAGTTCGTGAGTGGATTTATACAAGCTTTTTGCAATTCACTTGGAATTTCTCATCAATTATCTGCCGCTAAAACACCACAACAAAACGGTGTTGTCGAAAGAAGAAACCAGACGCTTATTGCAGCCGGACGCTTATCAAATCACATGATTATTGCAGCCGGTCTCCCAAAAAGATATTGGGCGGAATCTATCAACACTGTCTGTTACACTCAAAATCGAAGCATGATCCACAAGCACTATAACAAGACGCCATATGAGCTTTATAAAGGGAGAAAACCAAATATTGGTTATTTTCATATTTTTGGATGCAAGTGCTTTATTCATATTAATGATAAATTGCATCTAAAAGCTTTTGATGAGCGTGCAGATGAAGGAATTTTTCTAGGATATTCGACTACCAGCAAAGCATTCAGAGTGTTGAACAAAAGAACAATGGTGGTTGAAGAATCCATACACGTGGTATTTGATGAAAAATCACAGGTCAATATTGATACTGTGGACGAAAATGGCGAAAATATTGAACAAAATGGTAACAAGTGTCATATTGATTTTTGTGATACTGATGATACGTGTGAAGAAAATATTTTGCAGGGAATGGATGAGTTGGAAATTAATTCTCTAGAAAATCCCATCTCTCATCGAGTAAGAAATGAAGTGCGGGATGCAATTGGTATTGAAATTGCAAATCAACCCAGGGATGCAGTTGAAGTGGAAATTGCAAATCAGCCCTTATATGCAATTACTGGAGAAGTTGAAAATCAAGCAGAAATTCGAACCAGTACTATCACTTCTCAACCAGTGAATCCACCCAGCACCATGCACCATTTTGAACCAGACTTAAGATGGCTCAAAAATCACCCACCAGAATTAATGATCGGAAATGTTCGAGATGGCGTGAAAACAACATCATCTACCATGGAAGCATTGTTCACATGTTATCTATCTCAGATTGAACCAAAAGAAGTGGACGAAGCTCTAAATGATCCAAGTTGGATTGACGCCATGCAAGAGGAACTCGATCAATTCAAAAGAAATGACGTTTGGGAACTTGTTCCAAGACCAATGAACCACAATGTTGTAGGAACTAAATGGGTCTTTCGGAACAATGCAAACGAAGAAGGCGTGATTGTTAGGAATAAAGCAAGGCTCGTTGCAAAAGGATACTCTCAAGAAGAAGGAATAGATTTTGATGAAACCTTTGCACCGGTAGCCAGACTCGAAGCAATAAGGATTTTCCTAGCCTATGCCCCACACAACGATTTCACCGTTTATCAAATGGACGTGAAAAGCGCATTCTTGAATGGACTACTCGAAGAAGAAGTTTATGTCGAACAACCCCCAGGTTTTGAGGTAAAAGGCGAAGGTGATAAAGTCTACAAACTTAAAAAGGCATTGTATGGGTTGAAACAAGCACCTAGAGCTTGGTATGATACCTTGTCAATGTTCTTGATAAGCTGTGGATTCACCAAAGGCCTTGTTGACAAAACTCTCTTTAGAATTCAAGATGGTGATCATATTTTATTAGTGCAAATATATATTGATCATATTATTTTTGGAAGCACTAACAATTCTTTGTGTGAGAAATTTTCGAAGCTTATGCAGAATAAATTCGAAATGAGCATGATGGGTGAATTGAATTATTTCTTGGGCTTACAAGTCAAACAATTCAAGGAAGGAATATTCATCAACCAAGAAAAGTACGCCTGCGACTTGATAAAGAAGTTTCGCCTTGATGGAAAATCATCAATCAAAATTCCAATGAGTACATCAATAAGGCTAGACAAAGACAAAGATGGAAAAGATGTCGAACAAACGAAATATAGAGGAATGATTGGTTCACTACTATACCTCACTGCAAGTAGGCCGGACATTTCTTATGCTGTGGGAGTGTGTGCAAGATTCCAAGCAAATCCAAAAGAAAGCCACCTCACCGCAACAAAGAAAATCATAAGATACTTGAAGGGCACAATCAATGTTGGATTGTGGTATCCTAAAGGTACAGATTTTACTCTAACTGGTGTCTCAGATGCGGATTTTGCAGGTTGTAAAATAGACAGAAAAAGCACCACCGGAACGTGTCAATTCTTAGGAGGAAGGCTTGTTTCTTTGTTTAGCAAAAAGCAAAATTCCATCGCAACTAGTACCGTCGAGGCCGAATATATTGCTGCAGGAAGTTGTTGTGCTCAAATTTTGTGGATGAAGCAACAATTGAAGGATTATGGAGTGAATTGCGATGATGTTACCATACGTTGTGACAATACAAGTGCAATCGCCATCACTCACAATCCGGTGCTTCACTCAAGAACCAAACATATCGACATACAACATCATTTCATAAGGGATCATGTTGAAAAGAAAGATCTAAAAATCGAGTATATCCCTACAGAGAACCAAGTTGCAGACATTCTCACGAAGCCTTTATGCGAAACGAGATTTTCTACCTTAAGGCATGAATTGGGAATGTTGGAAATGAGCTAAGTATCACTGAACTTAATTTCTTGATCTAATATGATGCATATGCTCCAATTATGTGTTTTGCGTGTTTTTTTTTTGTTTTACGTGTTTTCATATTTCTATGTGCTTAATTTTTACGTAAGCTAATTTGCTAAATGTGTTAAGTTTTTAATTATGAATTTGCATGTAATGTTTAACGTGATTTTATATGCCATGCAAATTAATGTGACAAAATGTGCAATTTTATTTAATCTAATTTGTTTTTGAATTGCATGTTTTAATAGTTACTTGGACCGCAAGTTATGTTCATGTTTGTGTTAATTTGTTTGCATGAACAATCTATTTGCGATATGTGATTTAGAGTAAAAGACATTTTTAGTCCTAAATTTATAGTGGCTTGGACAATTTTAGTCCTTTATAAAAAAATTTACCATTTTATGGACAGAGTTATTGTGGCGAGGACATTTTTGGTCCTCCGTCTATATTTCTGTTAGATAACCGTCTGAGAGAGGGGTAATTACGTCAATTTAGGCAATCTCCTTCTATCTATTATATCTATGTGTGTTTTGTTTTCTTCTCGGTCATAATTCGAAGGAGTTGGAGAGTCCAATTTGCAGTTGTACGAAGAAATTGCCGGAGAATCGATGCCGCCAAACAGGTTACTAATCAAATAGATAGAAGGAGAATCGAAGCCGCCAAACACACATTGATATAATAGATAGAAGGAGATACCCTAAATTGACGTAATTTCCCCTCTCTCATACGGTTATCTAACAGAAATATAGATGGAGGACAAAAAATGTCCTCGAAATATAGATGGAGGACCAAAAATGTCCTCGCCATAATAACTCTGTCCATAAAATGGCAATTTTTTTTATAAAGGACTAAAATTGTCCAAGCCACTATAAGTCTAAGACAAAAAATGTCTTTTACTCTATGATTTATAACCTGGTTTATATTTATGTTATTTTGTGATTAAATTTTTTTGGTTTCTAATAATTGCTTATTTGTTTAAGAAATTTGTTTAAATATATATGTTTAGAATGTACCGTATGTATGTATGTATTTTCTTGGTAATATAATTAAAATTTGGTTAGTTACCAAAATTTGTGCTTATTTTAATTGGGAGTTACCGTGTATATGCATGATTATATATGGATGTGTTTTAATTGCTAATTATTTGGAATTTCATATATGTTTCGAAAATTGCATGTGAGATATACGGATATGTGTGTGATTTATGTGATCATATTTATGTGGAATTATGTGTTTAATCTGATGTGTACGTGTTTTTGAGAAGAAAAAGGAAGAGATCATATTGGAATGAAACCTCCTTCCTCTAAACCTCTACCCATAAAACCCAATCCCATTAAAACTCTTCATCTCTCAAAAACCCACAACCCTTAAACTTCTACCCATAATTAATCCCACAAAATCTGACCCTCGCTCTCTCACAAAATCAGATCCCCTCTCATAAAGTCTGATCGACGACACCCTCTCTAGAAGATCTCGATCGTCACCCATACATTAAATCTGAGCAAATCTCCTCTGAAACCCCAGTAGTTACTTGTCTAATCCTCTCCCTAGCACCGTCCTCCTCAACCAATAGCGACTCACCCAAATTTAATGGATGTCAAT
This sequence comes from Ipomoea nil, assembly GCF_001879475.1. NCBI lineage: Eukaryota > Viridiplantae > Streptophyta > Magnoliopsida > Solanales > Convolvulaceae > Ipomoea > Ipomoea nil. The sequence goes on from NW_017616542.1 coordinate 1,573,945, forward strand.
CATACCTGTTCAGAACCCAACTGTCGACCATAATCCCTGAAGCCTTGGGACATTCTCGAGCCTATATATTGGCAATAGCAACCCAAACCCCAACCGTGCAAGTAGTCTATTTTTTTTGCAGGAGAACAATGGTGTCAAAGGAGAAGAACAATGGAGAAAGGAGAACATCCATGAGGATCTGGAATCAAGTGAGGCTCAAAAAGTTGCGAGCCCGAAGGACAGAAGCTGGAGGACATCTCGTTGGGGATACTGCAAACGACCCTCTCGTTGTATCTGAAGAGGAAAGCCTTCAAAAAGTTGATCAAGGTGCACCTATCTCTCTGCCAGAAGAACCAGGTTTTATTTATGCTGAAGAAGGAGAAGTCAAGAAAATCCCAACACCTCAATTGTAACACCCCGAAATTTCAAAACTTTTAAAGACTGTATAACAAAGGTAAATGATCATAAATCCCAAAACTTTTATAAGAATACGGGGTGTTATGCCACACCTGAGCTAGAGAACTCAGGTGCACAGGCTAAATTCTAAAACCTCAATTAGTATCAATACAAAATCATGGCACGCACGCCGAAAGGGAAAACTATCTAATCTACGCCCCAAGCCTCTAGCGCGCTTCGGTGATCTACTCGTCTATGCCTGAAAGCCAAATATATCTGTTCAGCGAGAGATGCTGGTAACCCACTCCAACGCGTTGAAATACAATATATAGATATATACATAGATATATGAAAAACCATTTCGAAGCATGAAGATATATCCTAAGAGACTCTAGCTTTCAAACCGGGGATTAGACTCGACAGATAGGGATAAGCACAACCAACAGTCATAATCAAGCATGCACAATTCACAGGTGTAGGGAACAGATTCGACAGACAGAAATAAGCACAGCCAATAGTCATAAACAAACATATACAGTTACTAGCATGTATCCTAGGGTCACGCTTTCATAACAATCCAATCATCCATATCTCATCACATAGCACACTTTGTTGGCGCCACAGGACCAATCGCATGCCCATACATGAGGGTCAGCGCATATAGCTCTGACACGGCCCCGCAACACCCTGCCCCGTATCGCCACACGGAGGGGTCGATCGCAATCGACCGATGAACCGCAGCTCATCATAGTTTGATCGCAACCAAAAGTGGACCGCAGCCCAAGAGTATGTCATCTGACCGCAGCCAGGAAATATGAACCGCAGCTCATGTAGAAACGTTTGATCGCAACCAAACGGTGGACCGAAACCCAAGAAAGTGTAAATCTGACCGCAGCTAGCTTCTGAACCGCAGCTCAGGAATAACCAATTCGATCGCAACCGAATTGGGGTATCATGCACACATAACACATAGCAAGCACATGCACCCCACATTAACACATTGGAAAGGAGAGAAAACGTATAATGAAACCTATGCTTGGTCATCCACAAACTAGGAATAATCCTAAGGGGTTCATACTTCTTTTACCTAGGCCAACAGGATACCAATTCAACTAGCATGCGATATATATAAGACTCATTTATCCTACGAACGGTACCCGAAACATCAAACTAGACGGAGTCCGTTAGGACACCACGGGGGTCGGGGGAACATCAAACGGGGAAGCCAAAATCCCAAGGTGGGGTAAAATCCAGCGGGTAGCCAGTGGGTGAGGGGTCACCCGCCGGCTGCCCGCCGGCGGAAGTTCTCCGGGCAGCGTGTGCCCGGCGGGCAGCTGCCCGCCCGCCGACTGCCCGCTGCCGGCGTTACCAACATTGGCCGCGGGTAGGTGGCGGGTCCCCTACCCCCCACTGACTCTTTCATCACAGAAAAACGCCCCGGGAACCATTGTGGAACCCGAGACCATGCTTAGACACTTTCAAACGCAATTGACAACAACACGTAGACAGTTAGCGGATTCAAAAGCAAGAACATACGGCACATAACCTATCATGCTTTAACATAATCAACACCCAAACATACGAATTCCCATCCAATATACCAAGAATAATACCATACGAATTCCACGATATAACCTAGGGTTCTAATTATTTTTAAATCATTATAACAAATCATCAACACACAAGAATATGGGGGAAATCCTAAGAGGGGGATCATAGCTATGAAAATAGGTTTTGTTGAGACATGGGTTACCTTTTAGCCTTAATTAATTCCTTGGCTATGAAGGGTCTTTCTTGAAGCTCTCTTCTTTCTTGATTTCTCCTAGTGGAATTCTTGGAACTTCTTGTGTGGTGAGGGATTATTGTGGTGGGAGTTCTAGGTGCCTCCTATGTCCCCTATTTATATATCTAAGAGTCCTAATTGGGGTCCAAATACTATAGGCTTGCTAACTCTATTCCTTTTAGGACTAGGGGTTGGGCTTAGAAAAGAGGGCCCACGGACTATGGTGGGCCTTTTCCAAATTAATTATTGTAATTTAATTCTTTCTCTGGATAATTAGTTAAATGATTAATTGGTTTTAGGGGTCGTAACACGGGGTGTTACACTCTCCCCCCCCCTTACGACGGGCTTCGTCCCCGAAGCCCGGTGTGTTAATCCATTCTTTCACCCCTGGGCATCCCGCATTTTGGCCTCCTGGTTAGGAACGTGGCCCCGCGTTTTTTCCTTGCTGGGGTAGACTGGACTTCTGGTGTCGTGGTGATAGGGATGTTTGGGTCTACCTTGGTTTCCTGCTCCGGAGCTGGATGCCCTGCGAGAGCCCAAGGTGGCCTCGATTGCTGCCACCCTCTGATCTAATGCGCGTGTCGTACGGATTAAGGACGAGAACCCTTCCTCCATGATTTGGTTTTGCCGGTTGAGTTGTGCTAGGATGCGCTCATTGACTGAGCCCTCGTCTTGTTCCCTTGGGTTCCCTCCTGTTCGTGGGTGCGCCGATGGATTAGGCTCGTCATCCTCCTCCTGGTCTTCATTTCCCTCCAGACCCCCACAATCTTGCATTGCCCGTTTGAGCTTTTTGTTGGAGATGTCCAATTGGTCGACCAATTCTCTTCGCTCCTCCTCGGGTTTTAAGCAGATTTCTTCGAGGGTGAGGTATTATCCCCCTCCAGTGTAGTAGATATCATTGCGACGGAGGTTCTGGGCGTTAAAGATCATGCCGTTTGCGGTCTTAACCTCAGTGTGGCTTAGGTCTACCCACTTTTTCTCCATGATCCAACTTAGGATCATCCCGTAGGGTAGGCTAAGTCGGTTGCTTGTTTTGCAAAACTCCATGTGTTTTAGCATGAGGGCCGGCAGGTTGAACTTGATTTTGTGTTTCAAGAGATAGGCAAAGGTGCACTCTAAACTCCCTACGTCCTTGCTCTTATTGTTTGTGGGCAAGAGGCTATCGGTTACAATCATAACCAATATCTTTCGCTCCGCTGATAGCCACTTCCTATTCGGTCGTGTGGCCGAGGTGAATCCTTCCTCTTTCCCGAGTAGGTACCCGAGGTAGTCCTTGTACCCTGTATTTTGGGTATCAATCCACCCCTTTCGGTCGTAGTTTGACACACACGTGGTGGTCAATTTCAAGAGTTTGGCCAAGCAGCCTTCGAAGAGTATAATTTCCTTGCCGCGGACCTTGGTGGTGATTCCTAGCTTATCACCCCGTTTGGTGGCCACTAGGTGTTGATAGAACTCTTTCACCAATTCGGGGTACGTATCCCCCTTGATGGTGAGATAAGTATCCAAAAGGCCTTGATGATTAAGCATATCGACCAATTCCGGAGAAAATTGGTCGGGTTCAAGGGCTTTACCTCCTATCACGGTGTAGCCGACGTTGCTCCATTCCGGGGTACGGGTTCCAAGGGGTTCCTTCGGCATCTTGGGGTAGATGACACTTTTCCGGTGACTTTTCTGGTGGGTCCCCAGCGCGCTTGCCGGTGAGTTTTCCGGCGGGCGGTTTTCTCCGTTTGCGAGGGAGGCGACGGCGAGCTGAGTTCCAGTGTCGGCTCGGCGAGGGGAGGTGACGGTGTTGTGGTGGCATCGGGTGGTGTGTGGCAGCGGGCGGCGTCCAGGTGGACGACGGGCGGTGCTAGTGTCGCGGCTTTCTCCGGCGGCAGTGGCGGCGTGCGGCGGGTACGACCCAGGCGGCCGACGTGGCCTTGTCGCTGGTGGCGGCGGCCTCGGGATCCGGCGTCGAGGGGGGGGGGGGCGCGAGGTGTTGTGGAAGAGGGAAAGGGAGAAAGTGACGAAGAAGAAGAAGAAGAAGGGTTTTTGATTTGGGGATTTTGTGGGTTTTAGGGATTTGTGGGGTTTTTAAGAGGGGAGTGTCCCCTTGAGGTTTTAAGAAACACGTTTGGCCTGGTGGTCAAGACCTTGGTGTTGTAAGTGGTAAGTCAAGGGTTCAATTCATATTGGTAACACTAGGCTTTTTGATGGTGTGGCCTTGTCCTTTTTCCTTCTTTTGTCTTTTAGTGGTGAGAGGCCTGGCTTGTTTGTATAATTTTAGTTCCACCCCCATAAGTAGGATCGAATTTTCGATCTAATCTTTTATTTATAATAATTCTGAAGTAATTAAGCTAAGTAAGTAGTTCCACTACGAAAGTGGTTACAAGGAAATTGCCGGTCTATCCTAGACAGAATTCGTCTTCTTGGTTCTCTTTCACGGGGTTTGGGTGGTCCTCGTCTTCTGGGTTTAGGTTTCCTCCTTCGTGGTTGCTCTCGTTCCTGAGTTCGGCCTGGGTGCGGCTCATGACGAATATCTTCCCGGGAGTGCCGTAGTTTCCTTTGTGAGTGGTGCGTGGCTTTTGGGATTGAGTGCACTGGAAGGCATTGTGTCCTTCCTCTCCGCAGTTGAAGCATCGCCAGGGATTGCCCATGCAATCCTTGCCTCTATGGCTTTTGTTGCATTTCGGGCAAGGGAAGCTTCTGGTGCTAGCTTCGTTGTTCCCTAGGGGTGGCCTTTGGCTGGCCAGGTTACTCGGTCTTGTGTTGGTGTCGTTTCTTGTTCTTTTTACGGGTGGTGTTCCACCCGCGGTGGTTCTCTTTCGTATCTGTTCTTGAATCCCGCGTTGGAGTAGTTGGATTCGATAGAGATTTGTGGCACTGGAGTAAGCCTCGTTGAGGGTTCGAGGTCTGCTTACCACTAGTGCCTTTCGGGCTTCGAAGTTGAGGCCCGATACGAACCTCTCTATCTAAGTTACTTCAGTGGGGACTAGTTCTGGCGCGAAGCGTGCTAGTTCGAGGAATCGCTTATGGTACTCCATGACAGTAATCGTTCCTTGTTTCAAATGGAGGAACTCTTCGTACATAGATGCTTTTACGTGTGTTGGATAGAATCGCTCTCGTAGTCGTGCTTTGAGTCTTTCCCAGTCGAACCCTGGTTCTTGTTAGTAAGCGGGTCCTTCGTGTATCCACCAAAGGTCTACCTCATGCCCGAAGTAGAACGAGGCTATCTCTACGCGACGTTCTTCTGGGCATTCTACTAACCCCAAAATTTTGTCGAAGGTCTGGATCCATTCCTCCAGGATTGCAGGATCTTCTTCTCCTGAGAACGTGGGTGGTCGATGATTTGAAACATGTCGGGCGACGTCAAACATGTCGGGCGACGTCTGAGTTGCGTTTGATGGGGGTGGTGGGGGTCTGTTGTTGCGAAGAGCCACGTCGCTCAGTGCCTGGGCGACTTGCGTTAGTTGTTGCAAAGTTTGGGTCAGGGGGTCGTGTGTGGCGGGTTCTGAAGTCCTTGATTGTCTTCTGTTTGGTGCCATGCTATCGTCCTTCTGGGTCAACGTTTATAAGAATGTTAAGTTAGAGTCCGGTGTCCTTATTTTGATGTGTTAAGCGGGGAAAGTTTTCTTTAAATAGGGGAGGGATGAAGTGAGGGGAGGTTATGTGTAGGTTTCACAGACTCACCGCGCGTCCTAAGATTCATGAGTCCTATGTCCCTAAGTACCTAGAGTTCAAGCCGAATGTCTTAAAGTTTAGTCTTGTCCTAGGGTCGAACTTAGGCTCTGATACTAACTGTAACACCCCGAAATTTCAAATCTTTTAAAGACTGTATAACAAAGGTAAATGATCATAAATCCCAAAACGTTTATAAGAATACGGGGTGTTATGCCACACCTGAGCTAGAGAACTCAGGTGCACAGGCTAAATTCCAAAACCTCAATTAGTATCAATACAAAATCATGGCACGCAGGCCGAAAGGGAAAACTATCTAATCTACGCCCCAAGCCTCTAGCACGCTCCGATGATCTACTCGTCTGTGCTTGAAAGCCAAATATATCTGTTCAGCGAGAGATGCTAGTAACCCACTCCAACGCGTTGAAATACAATATATAGATATATACATCAATATATGAAAAACGATTTCGAAGCATTAAGATATATCCTAAGAGACTCTAGCTTTCAAAACGGGGATTAAACTCGACAGATAGGGATAAGCACAACCAACAGTCATAATCAAGCATGCACAATTCACAGGTGTAGGGAACTGATTCAACAGACAGAGATAAGCGCAGCCAATAGTCATAAACAAGCATATACAGTTACTAGACTGTATCCTAGGGTCACGCTTCCATAACAATCCAATCATCCATATCTCATCACATAGCACACTTTGTTGGCGCCAAAGGACCAATCGCATGCCCATACATGAGGGTCAGCGCATATAGCTCTAACACGGCTCCGCAGCAGCCTGCCCCGTATCGCAACACGGAGGGGTCGATCGCAACCGATCGATGAACCGCGGCTCATCATAGTTTGATCGCAACTAAACAGTGGACCGCAGCCCAAGAGTATGTCATCTGACCGCAGCCAGGAAATATGAACCGCAGCTCATGTAGAAACGTTTGATCGCAACCAAACGGTGGACCGAAGCCCGAGAAAGTGTAAATCTGACCGCAGCCAGCTTCTGAACCGCACCTCAGGGATAACCAATTCGATCGCAACCGAATAGCGGTATCATGCACACATAACACATAGCAAGCACATGCAACCCACATTAACACATTGGGAAGGGGAGAAAACGTATAATGAAACCTATGTGTGGTCATCCACAAACTAGGAATAATCCTAAGGGGTTCATACTTCTTTCACCTAGGCCAACGGGATACCAATTCAACTAGCATGCGATATATATAAGACTCATTTATCCTACGAACGGTACCCGAAACATCAAACTAGACTTAGGCATGATAGACGGAGTCCGTTGGGACACCACGGGGGTCAGGGGAAAAATCCAGCGGGTAGCCGGTGGGTGAGGGGTCACCCGCCGGCGGCAATTTTCCGGGCAGCGGGTGCCCGGCGGGCAACTGCCCGCTGCCGGCGTTACCAACATTGGCCGCGGGTAGGTGGCGGGTCCCCTCCCCCCCACTGACTCTTTCATCACAGAAAAACGCCCCGGGAAAAATTGTGGAACCCGAGACCATGCTTAGACACTTTCAAACGCAATTGACAACAACACGTAGACAGTTAACGGATTCAAAAGCAAAAACATACGGCACATAATCTATCATGCTTTTCTAAACATAATCAACACCCAAACATACGAATTCCCACCCAATATACCAAGAATAATACCATACGAATTCCACGATATAACCTAGGGTTGTAATTATTTTTAAATCAACAAGAACACAAATCATCTTCTAATATCAAGATTCGGTAGGAATATCATATAAACATCAAGAACATCATATAATCATCAAGAACATCAAGAACCCCATATTATCATCAAGAACCTCTTATCATCAAGATCACCCATGGAATCATAACACCAATTATCAAGATCATTATAACGAATCATCAACACACAAGAATATGGGGGAAATCCTAAGAGGGGGATCATAGCTATGAAAATAGGTTTTGTTGAGACATGGGTTACCTTTTAGCCTTAATTAATTCCTTGGCTATGAAGGGACTTTCTTGAAGCTTTCTTCTTTCTTGATTTCTCCTAGTGGAATTCTTGGAACTTCTTGTATGGTGAGGGATTATTGTGGTGGGGGTTCTAGGTGCCTCCTATGTCCCCTATTTATATATCTAAGAGTCCTAATTGGGGTCCAAATACTATAGGCATGCTAACTCTATTCCTTTTAGGACTAGGGGTTGGGTTTAGAGAAGAGGGCCCACGGACTATGGTGGGCCTTTTCCAAATTAATTATTGTAATTTAATTCTTTCTTTGGATAATTGGTTAAATGATTAATTGGTTTTAGGGGTCGTAACACGGGGTGTTACATCAATGTCAAGGCATAACCGAACCGGAGAAGTCCAAAGGGTCTGAATCCCCTTTTCTGAAGTTTTCACCGGTTGTTCAACCGGACATCTACCAGGAAATTCTGAACATGAGTGATTCGAAATACCTCCACTATCTGAAGCAACAGACTTTCGGACCGGTCATGCCACCACTAGGATTTGAAGGGCATACTCAAGAACCTCTTGCACCACCAGCTGTGGAACAAGATCTACCACCAGTTCCACCTGAACTCGTTCTGCAACCTGCTCCACCACCGGTGAATCCCCGTATCCGTCCACCCGTGGACTACACAAGGTTCTTCAATGCAACGTACTCGTCCTCAAGCTCAAACATGCATAGCGAAGACTCAGGACCAGGGTACTGCCCATCTCCTCCACACACTGACGAGGACAACAGTGAAGATGAATGTTGTTCCACCAATCACAGTTGAACTGGTTGTATTATCAAGATGTCTATGTGATCCTTTTGTACTCCTGATTAAAGGAGTAATAAATAAAAAAAAAATTCTGGTTGGCTGTGTTTTAAACAAATCATGATTCCTACCCCTTTAAAAAGAAGCAAAATGAACAAACTTACTCATCACGTCAAATGGTCAAAAGTAAAAAATGCAATGGACCCTACAAGGGATGAAGTAAGGGATCAAATTGATGGTGAAATTAGACCCTCAATTGGGGGGGAATGTTTGTATGAAGCGCCAGTGCACAATAACAACTCTGTGATGTCTCTTCAAAACAACTCTCTGGAAGAAGTCAATTTAAATACAAAGATTATTTCAAGAACAGAGGTTATTGAAGAAGAAACTGGAAATCAACTTCAAGAAGCCGAATCACCAGAAGAAAACTTGCAGCTTGTTGAAAATCCAGTTCTTGGTGATTTACAAAGAAATTTTTTCAAAAGTCTACACTCTCTGAACATGAGTAGAAGCCGAACCCGAGAAGAAGATGAAGATGATTTGTTAACATCACTTTTCGCAAAAGTTACAGAGACAAGTGATGTTGTGTGTCAAAAGATTGGAACTACTCTTACAGAGCAAGGACATCTCTCTTTGCAACACTTTGAGGACACACGAACAAATTTGAAGGAGCTATTGGAACATCAAAAGGCTCTACAAACAAAGATAGACACAGTCGAAAGACATTTGAAAGGAGACCTCACCGAAGGATTATTGGAGATAATCCAACTCATGAAGAAGGAACGAGAAGCTACCGAAAAGATCCACAATGAAAGACACTTGAGAGAAATCAAAGCCATACTAGACCAGGAGACAAGGATAAATCACCTTGAGGTAGAATTATCCTCTATGGCTAACAAAATATCTGATTTACAGGATGTTTCTCTCAAAACACATGATGGTGTTAAGGTTGTTAAATTGGAGATTATATTTTGAAGATAAAAATCCCAAGAGGCGTGATCTACACCAGATGAAGATTTTTGGGACGCCATTTTTGCTAAAACTTGAAGCTCAACTTGCAGAGAATCTCTGACATATCTGCAACGTTATCTTATCCTCTAAAAAGGCTATACAGCAAGACGAAATTCAAAAAATGAGAACGTTTCTTTCCAACGGACGGATTCTCATTACCAGCAATAAAAAGATGAAGATTGAAGCAGTGGAAAGCAGGGGCGAACAGAGAGAAGCAAGAACGCAATAGAGCAAAAACAGAGCTAAACAGAGCATACAAAATTCAAAGAAAGCTTTCCATCTCAAGAGCTAAAATTGATATATTCCTTCTGAGATAAACACTCCGAGTGATACAGAGCTTACAAAAGAAATATCCAAGAGCGTTAGAATCTTCATCAACTACAAGAGACTCAGCGCACCATTGAAGATCATCTACAGAGTCTCAAAGTTGGAAGAAAGGCAAAACTTGTTTTGGAGAAAAACAAGGGAAAGGAGGAAAGTAACACGGAGTTGTGAAATCCTAGATTGTCACACGGAGTTGTCAAATCCTAGATTGTCACACGGAGTTGTCAGATCCGAAGCAGCAGTGTCAGAAGACATTGGGCGTGATTAGTGTAACACCCCGTGTTACGACCCCTAAAACCAATTAATCATTTAATCATTTACCCAAAAGAAAGAATTAAATTCCAGTAATTAATTAGGAAAAGGCCCACCATGGTCCATGGGCCCTCATCCCTAAAACCAATCCCCTAGTCCTATAAGGAATAGAATTAGCAAGCCCATAGTATTTGGACCCTAATTGGGACTCTTAGGTATATAAATAGGGGGCATAGGAGGCACCTAGAACCCACACCACAATAATCTCTCACCACACAAGAAGTTCCAAGAATTACCCTAGGAGAAATCAAGAAAGAAGAATCTTAAAGAAAGACCCTTCATAGCCAAGGAAATTAATTAAGGCTAAGAGGTAACCCATGTCTTAACAATACCTATTTTCTTTGCTATAATTATCTCCTTTGGCTTCTTCTCTACGCTTATGTCGTAATGAATCGTTTATAATATTGATGATATGATCTTGATAATTGATGGGATAATTTTATGTGGGACCTTGATGATCTTGATGATGATAAGAGGTTCTTGATGATTATGTGATGTTCTTGAGAAATCTTGATGTTTCTTGGTGTTAAAATATGAACTATGATCTTGTTGATTTAAATATGATTAGAGCCCTAGGATGAATCGTGAAATTCATATTGTGGTATTCTTGATTTATTTGGGTGGGAATTCGCATGCTTGGGTGTTAATTATGCTTAGGAGTCATGATAGGATATGTGCTATATGATTCTTGCTTTTGATCCGTTAATTGTCTACGTGGTGTCACCAATTGCGTTTAAAAGTGTCTAAGCATGGTTTCGGGTTTCACAAAGGATCTCGGGACGGGTATTTTGATAAAGAGTCAGTGGGGGGTAGGTGGGGGTAGGGGAACCCGCCACCTACCTGCTGCCCGAAAGTAGCTGCCGGTAGCGGGCAGACGACTGCCTGCCGGGCACCTACTGCCCGGAGGTTTGTCTCCGACGGGCAGCCGGCGGGTGGTCCCCCACCCACCGGCTACCCGCTGGAAATTGCCCAACTTGGGGCTTCGGCTTCCCCGTTTGATGTTTCCCCAACCCTCGTGGTGTCCCAACGAACACCGTTTATCGTGCCTAAGTCTAGTTTGATGTTTCGAGTACCGGTCGTAGGATAAATGAGTCTTATATATCACATGCTAGTTGAATTGGTATCCCGTTGGCCTAGGTGAAAGAAGTATGAACCCCTTAGGACTATTCCTAATTTGTGGATGACCATGCATAGGTTTCTTTATAAGTTTTCTCCCCTTTCCCAATGTGTTAATATGGGTCGCATGTGCTTGCTATGTGTTATGTGTGCATGATATCTCAATTTGGTTGCGATCAAATTGGTTATTCCTGAGCTGCTGTTCAGAAGCTGGCTGCGGTCAGAATTACGCACTTGGGCTGCGGTCCACCGTTTGGTTGCGATTAAACGTTTTACATGAGCTGCGGTTCATATTCCTGGTTGTGGTCAGATGATCACTCTTGGGCTGCGGTCCACTGTTTGGTTGCGATCAAACATTATGATGAGCTGCGGTTCATCTGTCGGTTGCGATCGACCCCTTCGTGTTGCGATACGAGGCAGGGTGCTGCAGGGCCGTGTCAGAGCTATATGCGCTGACCCTCATGTATGGGCATGCGATTGGTCCTATGGCGCCAACAAAGTGTGCTTGTGTGATGAGTTGAATGATGATATAAATGAGATGAAGTGAATCCGTGACCATAGGATATATGCTAGTATCTTTACATGCTTGGTTACAACTGTTGAATGTGCCTATCCCATAGGATATATGCTAGTATCTTTACATACTTGGTTATAACTGATGAATGTGCTTGTCCCTATTTGTCAAGTCTATTCCGGTTTTGAAACTAGAGTTTCCTAGGATATATCTTCCTGCTTCAAAATGACTTTTCTTAAAGCACGACTACGAGAATGGTTTTATCCAGCACACGTAAGAGCATCCATGCACGAAGAGTTCCTCCACCTAAAGCAGGGAACGACTACCGTCATGGAATACCATAAACGGTTCCTCGAGCTAGCACGCTTCGCGCCAGAACTAGTCCCCACGGAGGCAACCAAAATAGAAAGGTTTGTATTGGGGGTCAACTTCGAAGCCCGAAAAGCATTAGTAGTAAGCAGACCCCTGACCCTCAACGAGGCTTACTCCAGTGCCGCAAATCTCTATTGGATCCAATTACTACAACGTGGGGTTCAGGAACAAATTCGAAAAAGGAACACGGGAGGTGGAGCACCACCTATAAAAAGAACGAAAAACGACGCTAACACAAGACCAAGCAATCCTGCTGGCCAGAGGCCACCCCTAGGAAACAACGAAGCTAATACAAGGAGCTTCCCTTGCCCAAAATGCAACAAGGACCATAGAGGCAAAGATTGCATGGGCAACCCCTGGCGATGCTTCAACTGCGGAGGAGAAGGGCACAAGGCCTTCTAGTGCACTCAACCCCAGAAATCGCGCCCCACAACAATGGGCCAACACGGGGCCACGAACCATCAAAGGAATTACGGTGTTCCCGGAAAAGTGTTCGTCATGAGCCGCACACAGGCCGAACTCAAGAACGAGGGAAACCTCGACGAAGAAAACATGGTCCTAGGGGACGAGGGTCACGTAAACCCGCTAGAAGGAAACCAAGATGATGAGTTCTGTTTAGGATAACTGACAACCCCTTGTAACTGCCCTCGTAGTAGAATTACTTGTTTAGGTTAAAATTACTTCGAAATTATTATAAATAAAGAGCTAAATCAAAATAATTTTAGCATAAGGGAAAAGGACTAGATTATGCACATCAACAACAAAAGAAGACAAAAGGGACCAACCAAATCTTCTACCACTAAAAGACAAAAGAAGGAAAAGGACAAAGATCACACAATGAGGAAGACTAATGTTATCAAGGGGAATTAACCTCTAAACCTCCCATTTATAAACCCAAGAACCTAACCACTAGGCCATGAGTGTTTCATGAAATCTCAAGGGAACACTCCCTTCTTAAAACTCTTGCAATCCCTAAAAATTCTCAAAAACACCCAAATCAAAAACCCTTCTTCTTCTTCTCCCAATCACACAAATCTCTCTCTCTCTCCTTCTCTCCAAAGCCGCCATCACCACCCTCACGTCCACAACCCACTGTCGCACCACCATCCGCCGCCCCACGACCGACGCTCCGGCCCGCCACCGCAACCAACCGGCGGCACCCCATCCGCACGCCACCACCACAGCCGGCAGCCACTCGCCGCTCACCCACACCGCACCTGGCCGCAACCCGCTGCCACACGATGCCGACCGCACAGCCAACCATTACCGCACGCCGCTGCACATCGCCTCCCCCCCCCCCTCTCACCGTCCAAACCCAGCAAGAGCGCCGCCCCATCGCCGAAAACTTTCACCGAAGCCTCGCCGAAAAACACCACCTAGACGAAAACCCAAAATGCCGAAAAAGCCCCTCGGAATCCGCACCCCGGAATGGAGCAACGCGGACTACATCGTGATCGGAGGTAAAGCCCTCGAACTCGACCAATTTTCTCCGGAGTTGGTCGACATGCTTAACTTCCAAGGGCTCTTAGATACGCATCTTACCATTAAAGGGGATACGTACCCCGAATTGGTGAAAGAGTTCTATCATCACTTGGTGGCCGTCAAGCGAGGTGATAAATTGGAAATCATCGCTAAGGTCCGAGGCAAGGAAATCATACTTTCCGAAGGCCGCTTGGCCAAACTCTTACGGCTGACCACCACAGGTGTGTCAGACTACGACCGGAATGGGTGGATTGGTACCCAAAACACGGGGTACCAGGACTACCTCGGGTACCTACTCGGAAAAGGAGAAGGCTTCACCTCGGCCACTCGGCCAAACAGGAAATGGCTAACCGGAGAACAAAAGATACTAGTCATGATTGTAACTGATAGCCTGTTGCCTACAAACAACAAGAGCAAGGATGTGGGAAGTTTGGAGTGTACTTTTTCTTACCTTCTAAAACACAAAATCAAGTTCAACCTACCGGCCCTTATGTTAAAACACATGGAGTTTTGCAAGACTAGCAACCGGCTTAGTCTACCTTACGGAATGATCCTGAGTTGGATCATGGAGAAGAAGGGAGTGGACCTGAGCCACACAGAGGTCAAGCCCGCAAGCGGCATGGATTTCAATACCCAGAACCTCCGCCGCAATGATATCTACTACACCGAGGGAGGACAGTATATCACCCTCGAGGAGATTTGCCTTAAACCCGAGGAGGAGCGAAGAGAATTGGTTGACCGATTGGACATCTCCAACAAAAAGCTTAAACGGGCAATGCAAGATTGTGGGAGACTAGAGGGAAACGAGGAACAGGAAGAGGATGGCGAGCCTAATCCACCGGCACACGCACGAACAGGAGAAAACCCAAGGGGACAAAATGAAGAATCTGTCAATGAGCGCATCCTCGCACAGCTCACCCGGCAAAACCAAATCATGGACGAAGGGTTCTCGTCTTTAATCCACACGACACGCGCTTTAGATCAGAGGGTGGCAGCAAGACCATCATGGGCACTCGCGGGGCATCTAGTTCAGGAGCAGGAAACCAAGGTAGACCCGAACATTCCAATCACCACGTCACTAGAAATCTAGTCTACCCTAGCAAGGACAACGCATGGGGCCACGTTCCTAACCAGGAAGCCAAAATGCGGAATGTCCAGGGGTGAAAGAATGGATTAACGCACCGGCTTCGGGGACGAAGCCTCTTGTAAGGGGGGAGACTGTAACACCCCGTGTTACGACCCCTAAAACCAATTAATCATTTAATCATTTACCCAAAAGAAAGAATTAAATTCCAGTAATTAATTAGGAAAAGGCCCACCATGGTCCATGGGCCCTCATCCCTAAAACCAATCCCCTAGTCCTATAAGGAATAGAATTAGCAAGCCCATAGTATTTGGACCCTAATTGGGACTCTTAGGTATATAAATAAGGGGCATAGGAGGCACCTAGAACCCACACCACAATAATCTCTCACCACACAAGAAGTTCCAAGAATTCCCCTTTGAGAAATCAAGAAAGAAGAATCTAAAAGAAAGACCCTTCATAGCTATGGAAATTAATTAAGGCTAAGAGGTAACCCATGTCTTAACAAAACCTATTTTCTTTGCTATAATTATCTCCTTTGGCTTCTTCTCTACGCTTGTGTCGTAATGAACCGTTTATAATATTGATGATATGATCTTGATAATTGATGGGATAATTTTATGTGGGATCTTTATGATCTTGATGATGATAAGAGGTTCTTGATGATTATGTGATGTTCTTGAGAAATCTTGATGTTAAAAGATGAACTATGATCTTGTTGATTTAAATATGATTAGAGCCCTAGGATGAATCGTGAAATTCATATTGTGGTATTCTTGATTTATTTGGGTGGGAATTCGCATGCTCGGGTGTTAATTATGCTTAGGAGTCATGATAGGATATGTTCTATATGATTCTTGCTTTTGATGTATTAATTGTCTACGTGGTGTCATCAATTGCGTTTAAAAGTGTCTAAGCATGGTTTCGGGTTTCACAAAGGATCCCGGGACGGGTATTTTGATAAAGAGTCAGTGGGGGGTAGGTGGGGGTAGGGAACCCGCCACATACCCGCTGCCCGAAAGTAACGCCGTCGGTAGCGGGCAGCCAGCGGGCAGAGGACTGCCCGCCGGGCACCCGCTGCCCGGAGGTTTGTCTCCGGCGGGCAGCCGGCGGGTGGTCCCCCACCCACCGGCTACCCGTTGGAAATTGCCCAACTTGGGACTTCGGCTTCCCCGTTTGATGTTTCCCCGACCCCCGTGGTGTCACAACGGACTCCGTTTATCGTGCCTAAGTCTAATTTGATGTTTCGGGTACCGATCGTAGGATAAATGAGTCTTATATATCGCATGCTAGTTGAATCGGTATCCCGTTGGCCTAGGTGAAAGATGTATGAACCCTTTAGGACTATTCCTAGTTTGTGGATGACCATGCATAGGTTTCTTTATACCTTTTCTCCCCTTTCCCAATGTGTTAATATGGGTTGCATGTGCTTGCTATGTGTTATGTGTGCATGATACCCCAATTTGGTTGCGATCAAATTGGTTATTCCTGAGCTGCGGTTCAGAAGCTGGCTGCGGTCAGAATTACACTCTTGGGCTACGGTCCACCGTTTGGTTGCGATCAAACGTTTTACATGAGCTGCAGTTCATATTCCTGGCTGCGGTCAGATGATCACTCTTGGGCTGCGGTCCACTGTTTGGTTGCGATGAAACATTATGATGAGCTGCGGTTCATCTGTTGGTTGCGATCGACCCCTTCGTGTTGCGATACGAGGCAGGGTGCTGCGGGGACGTGTCAGAGCTATATGCGCTGACCCTCATGTATGGGCATGCGATTGGTCCTGTGGCGCCAACAAAGTGTGCTTGTGTGATGAGTTGAATGATGATATAAATGAGATGAAGTGAATCCGTGACCATAGGATATATGCTAGTATCTTTACATGCTTGGTTACAACTGTTGAATGTGCCTATCCCATAGGATATATGCTAGTATCTTTACATGCTTGGTTACAACTGTTGAATGTGCCTATCCCATAGGATATATGCTAGTATCTTTACATACTTGGTTATAACTGTTGAATGTGCTTGTCCCTATTTGTCGAGTCTATTCCGGTTTTGAAACTAGAGTTTCCTAGGATATATCTTCCTGCTTCAAAATGAGTTTTCTTATATCTATATATATACAATATATATATATATATATATATATATACATATATATATATATACATATATATATATACATATATATATATATACATATATATATATATATATATATATATATATATATATATATATATATACTTATACGGTATTTCAACGCGTTAGAGTGGGTTACCAGCATTATTCGCTGAACAGATATATTTGGCTTTCAGGCACAGACAATTAGCTCCGGAGCGCGCTAGAGGACCCAAGACATAGATAGGTAGTTCTTATTCGGGCTGCGTGCCATGATGATGTAATGATATTGTTTGAGGATGATTAGATGGTTTAGCATGTGCATCTGAGTTCTCCAGCTTAGATGTGGCATAACACCCCGTACTCTTGTGTTTAGTACTGCTCTGCTTGGGATTTAATGAAAATTTACTTTTATTATATAGGTTTTAAAAGTCTTGAAAATTTGGGGTGTTACAATTAGTGCGGGCTTTGTGATCAAAGCACTAGATCACGGAAAGATACGTTTCTACCGGATCGTAGAAGACGGGGGGAAAGTAATGCGAAGTCGTGAAATCCTGGGAAAGTAACGCGGCGACGTGAAACCCGAAGCAGCAGTGTTGGTGTCACTGGGCGTGATTAGTGTGGGCTTGGTGATCAAAGCACTAGATCACGGAATTCATAGTATCTTGGAACCAAGAAGTGGTGGATATAGTGAATTGCTCTTGGAGATAAGAGCAAGTGGAGTAGGAGGATTACACCACCTCGCGAACCACTATAAATTGCCTTGTGTTCTTTACTACTTTTTTACTTACTGCTCTTGCTTGCTTCTCACGAGAATAATCTTGACACAATCTACACACACACCGTATCGTTTATTTATTTCCGCTGTGCACCGGACTCTAACAATCTAGTTAAGAGTTTTGGTTTATCTCTGGCTTAGAAATTGTGGTACTGTGCTAAAATGTTTGAAAGTCTATTCACCCCCCCCCCCCCCTCTAGACTTTCACCTTAACTCTTTTGGGGCCAACAAAGTTATTATGTTAACTTTGAGATTTGTACATGTCATTCAAGTTTCTATGTTTTTTTTAACAAGCAGTGTTAAGGGTTTACGTGGTTCGTTGCGCAAAACAGCAATTAATTAAGCAAAAGCTAAATCGAATTGAGGGGTGAGGACGTTGTAGATAGATGCCATTTCTCATCCTACTTTGCCTTTTTCTCAAGAGAGTGGGAATGTGACGGTGAGGAAAGAGAAAAAGGAAATGAAGAGATTTTTTATTTTTTTACCAGAAGTTTCTATGTTTTCCTTATACAAATTTATAATTGTAAATTTATATTAATAAATGATTATTGTAAATTTATATTAATAAAATGTAATAGACTCAGTAGCATTAAAAAACGATTATTAAGACAAGTATAATTTATTTTATATTGTGGATACATAATTTTTAATAATTTTTATTAATAATATTATACCTTAATTATAAAAATTCTACCTAATAATTTAAGTATTAAATGTCATACAATAATTACCATAAACAATGTTTAATAATTGACAAATTATATTAGGCAATAAAAATTACTATTATAAAATCTTTTGTAATATGGACACATTATTTTTAATTATTTTGGTTTAATAATATTATATCTAATGTATAAAAATTCGAAATAATACTTTTAGTACTATTGAATATTGATTGACTAACAATTATCTTAATTATTAAGGCAATTAATAGGTATTTAGCTTTAAACAATTTTCAAATATATGAATTATACATAGTAGCATGGAATCAATTAGTAAGACAATTATATTAGGTAATCAAATTAATAATTTACTATTTAAATTATAACCCATTTTTAATAATGAATATTTTCTTAAACTATATACATAGACTATGGTTATCAATATAAATTTAAAAATATGTGTGTGTGTGTGTGTGTGTGTGTGTGTGTGTGTGTGTGTATATATATATACATATATATATATATATATATATATATATATATATATATATATATATATATATATATATATATATATAATATTCTTAGTACAAAATAAATTATACTTAATCTAATAATTAATTAATTATTAATATTATTGTCTAATAATTATGCATTGTTACGTTTTTCGGTGTAATTATTATGGTAATTTATAAACATATATACATATATATATATATATATATATATATATATATATATATATATATATATATTTATACTTAGTGTATAATATTATTGGCATGAAATAAATTATACATACCTTAATATATAATTAATTTTTAATATAATTTCCTTATTTTTATTAAAGGTAATTATTCTGATAATTTTTTTTCATTCTTTTGTGTAATTATTATGGTAATGTATTTAAATATTGGAAGAGATTAGAACAAATATTATAATTAATATAATTAATGAAATTATTATGGTAATTGCCACAATATTTGGTAATTATAATTAATATAATTAATGAAATTGAGAAATATAACATTTCTTCCATAGAAATATTTGATAAAATTTCATTAAATTACAATTAAAAAATATGAAATATAATTAAAGAAATGAAATTACAAAATTAACAAAACATGAATATTTCTAATTTTGAAAATATACATACATATACTTATGCACTATAATAATCATACAAAATCTAAATGCTACTTTTTAAAATTCTAAATGTAATTTTTTAAATATAAATCTATCAATATAAATTATAATAAATGAAATTATATTACAGATCTTTCCTATATACATATTCATAAATATTATGTGTATATACAATAAATTATACAATCATATAAGGAAATGCGTCGGATTAGAGTTTAAATTTATTAATACAAAATTTAGAATTTACATTTTTTTATTCAAGTCTAAATACAATTCTCTTAGTTATTATTCATATTTTTAGAATTATAATATATGAAATACAATTATGAATAAATCAACTTAATTATTTGAATTTTTTCTATAAATTTATCTAAATATGTACATGATTAGAGATTATATTATACATACAAAATTTAAATTTAAATTTTGTATGTTATGAAAATAGATACTTGATCAAATATATAATAGTCCAACTATATTATTATATTGTACATTTTAACATCTTTTTATTTTTTTTTTTCTATTTTAAATTTTAAATTCATAATAACAAAAACATTTTCATGCAATGCACGGGTAAAACACTATATTTTAAAAAATAAAATTTCATAAATGTCATAAATTAATTAGTACAATATTATTCTCCATGTCACTAGCAATTAACACTAAGAATAATTAAAGAAAAAATAAATAATTCAAATATTTGAACCAATGTTTTCAAAATGAAATTAATATACAGTTATAAATAAATATAGCATGATTAGATTTAATTTAATTATTTTTAATTTCCTTAATAAAATGATTTTTCTTTATCAGTTTTTGATGGGAGACTAAGGGAATGTTTGGGTTGCTGGAAAATATTTTTAAAATAAAAATAATTTTAAAAAAATTTTTAACCCATAAACATGCGAAAATTTTATATTTTAAAAAGATACAATTTGATAAATATATCATATATTAATTATTGCAATATCATTTATGTTTACAATGCGAATAATTAATAAAAAAATAAATAATTCAAATATGTGAACCAATGATTTCAAAATGAAATTTATCTGTCTATACTACTAATAAAAGTAAAATCATCCTTTTCAATATTCCCGCCCAAATTAATATGAATATTAATTTATTAGTAAAAAAATAATAAAGCTTAATTGGTAACAATAATATTTCTAATTGAGTAATAGATTAATTGACTAAAATGAAAAAAGAAATTGTCAGATCATTGCATTTCAATTTAACATGAAACAAAAATTACAAATTAGAAGAAAATATTTCAATAATAATATTCTACATCATCAATAGTAAATGCATATTTTAAACAATAAAAAGGTAAATTAAAAATATAACGGAAATATTTCAATAAGAATATTATGCATCATCAATAAAAAATGGAACGGGAATTAGGTAAAAATATCATTGCATCTAATATTCTAATTAACTAAAAATAAAAAAAGAATAATTGGCTGAAAATGAATCTGATATTACTAATTGACTGAAAATATAAAAGGATCACTAATTGACTGATACTATACCATTATATATTTTCACCCGAGTCACCCATCCTGATGGACTGAAGGTGTTAGCTCTAGACGAAGATGGAAAAGATTGTGTTGCTACTACCAATGTTGTCTACAAAGACGTTTCAATAATGTGTAAATACATTCAGTGGTATTGTGTTTTTTAAATGGCAAAATTACTATATATCTAGACAAAAAATATATTTTCCATACAAATGAATTAGGATATCAATTCATTCTTATAATTAAGTTGCTAGAGAACGAGCACATTTGCCTAATTTATAAAAAATAGTAACAATGATAAATAAAATCTCCATAGTTACAGCACCGCATGCGCACATCTACACATTAGCTATTAATTTGAGCAATTATTTGCTTAAATTAAAAACAATGATAACATCAAAACACATAAATTATCCAAACCACATATTCAATAGCACTATATAATATTTGATGTTCTAATCCAAATATTCTTAATATATTACAACAAATTCATCACATGCATTGCACAGGCGAAAATACTAGTAACCTATAAAAAAAAATTTATCATTCAAATTTTCACTTGAAAAGTGACATTCTTCTTCTTATTCGGGCATATTTAGATGTAAAATCATTCAGCAATCCATTGAGTCTTTCTTACAATATACTTTATCATAACTAAGATTTCAACAACTTCAATTTTAGAAAACTTCTTTATGCATAAACAACAGTAATGGAAATTAATAAGGAATATACCCCAGGTATACCGCCATACGTATTTTGTACATATATTCAGTATCAGGTACAGATCGTGTACCTATATAAAGGTACCTAACCCTTTAGAAAATGGGGTTTTTTCCACTTCCTAAGGGCTGGATTCTTTCTTCCCTCTCTCTCTCTAAAGAACATACTCTCTAAACACTCTCTCAAGAATATGGAATAAAAGGCCACGCCAATTTCCCAGTTTTCGGGTTCTGATCTTCATATATTTTTATACACTTTCGCATCTCATGCAATTTCTATACACGCTCCATATGCAATGCATGCACCGAATGAATTTACTTCATCGGAAATAGTCAAGACTATTTGATATTGCAATTGTAACATCAAAATACAAGAAATTAGGTTGATATCACCTATCAAAAAATTCCTAGCTAGGATTAATTAGTTATTCAATTAATAATTTTAAAAGTTTGAATAAAATTAAATGATTAAAATATTTAACTTACATACTTTCATCCTTTTATCGTGAAGAATAAAAAAAATTGAGGATGCCAAATACACAAACAACGCACTTCAAATTAATGATTACTGAGACCGAATTCCTACGTTGTGAATTCAAATCTTGCGTGTACGCATTATAATAGGAATAAGTGTAATTTTTGATTCTTTATATATAATAATTTTACAATAATAAAATAGTTCCCGCCTCAATTATATTCCTATAAATGATAGGACTATAAGTCTATAACTCTATATATAAATCAAGTTGTTAGAGAATTAGGAATGTAAGCTTTTTAGAATTTTAGATCGTCTTAATTTCTTTATACATAAGTCACACCAACACTAATATACAAAACATAATTATACAATAATATTATTTTTTAATAAAAGTGCCCCAAAAATTTGGGGGCACACCACCACACGTCCATAATATGTGTGTACATATATACTGCCTAATATTTGGGCCCCCCAAAATTTGGAGGCCATGTGTGCTGGCCCTGGACAAGGCCAGCACTGTCTATATATGTGTGTGTGTGTGTGTGTTTTAAGTCTAAATCCCAGCTTGTAATTGCTGAATTATTATGGCAAAATTAGATAGGTTTTAGTTTAGGTGTCTGTCAGTATTTTGAGTGAAGACTTGATCAAGCAGACACTACGCTAGAGCGTTTGAAAAGTATCCGTTGGACTTCACTGACTTATCTGTGTTCATCTGTCAGAGCAGTTACTACTCTTGAGGTGACTTTACAAGTAAGCCATTTCTCTCTGTTATACCTCTTAGGGTAAGACAGTAATATTTTATGTGGACATACATTCAATTAAGATTACGGATCTACCTATTTCTGTCAGAGTAGTATATATATATATATATATATATATATATATATATATGGGAGATGATTCAAGTTTGATAACAACACTGCTACGAAATATTCTAGACTTGAATCACGAGCATTCTCTCCATACTCTAAAAGATATACTCTGATTCATCTTCTTCTCAACACATGTTCTGAAGCTTTACGAAGAAGAACTTGAGAAGAAAACATTAAGAGTAAATACCAGTCAAGGTCCCTCGAGTTTGGTGGTTTCACCACCTATAGTCCCTAACTTCTGTAATTACCATTCGTAGTCCTCCGAGTTACGAAAACTGACATGTTATCATCCGTTCGTTAGTTCTTGCCGTGTAAACCGTCAAAAGCAGGGGTAAAAATGTCATTTGGCACATATGTTTAAGCAGGGGTAAAAATTGCATTTGGCACATATATTTATTTTTTACTTATTTTATTGTCATCTCCTACAGTTTAAGGCTCTAAGCTGTCTAAGCCGGCGAGCAGAAGACGGAAGCAGTGTGACACCCCGTAATCCAAATTCAATTAAATGATTAATTAAATAATTAATCCTATTTCAATTGGTAATTTAATTCCTTAAATTCCTGAAAATTCAATAGTCGGGGACTAGTAATTGACTAGTCAACCCCAAAGTCAAAGTTGTACCTTGAGCTTTGTAAGGAGTTCCCTTATTCCCTTACACATCTTCATGTTAGTAAGGGTATTCTTGACTTTTCACCTTGTGTTAGTATTGTAAGCTAACCTAGTAGAACACCCTCATTTCTCTCCTTACACTTTCCAAATTCTAGCTCCACCTTCTCTCTAAAAAGGTAGATAGCTTTTCTTCCAAGCCAAGTTGATGCTTTGTCAAAACTTCACGAGTTGTCTCCAAGATTCTACCTTTCATACATTTGGGCATCTAGGATGGTAAGATCCATGTTCATCTTGTGTTTTTAGTGTTCTATTAGGTGTCTTTTCTTAAAGATAGAATCTTTATGATCTTTTGGTGTGTTCTTGTAGTGGGTTTGGAAGGTGAGCTTTGTTAGGTGCTTGGTGAAGTGTTAAGTGAAGGTTTTTGTCTACAAGAGGTAACCCATGCTCTACAAAATCTATTTTGCTTACCTATTTGATGATGTCTTGGATTCTACATGTGTTTTGCTATGAAATGTGAGTGTTTATGCATTATCTTGTGAAAATGCATATCTAGAGCTTGTTATTAGGGTTCTTGTATGCCATTGCTTTGATTCAAGTCATTTTGTTATATTTGGTGAAATTTGGCATGTTTTGGACTTGAATTTGAGCTTGGAGTTGAAAATCCCCGAAGGGATTATTTTGGTACAGGTGTGTACCCGCGGGCGAAACGGCGGGCAGGCATCCACCCGTCGCCCACCCGCGGGGTACATGGTGCTTGTGGGTAATGTACCCATGGGCGGAACCGCGGGTAGGGGCCTACCAGTGGGTCCACCCGCGGGGTACAATGTATGGTTGTGGGGGGATTTGTTCCCGGTGATTCTTTTGACTCGGTATTTGGTCTTTTGACTTCCCATTGTTCTTTTGTGGAACTATTTGAGTGTCTTCTTGATGTTTCGTATGTCTAGAACTATGTGGTAGGTATCCGTGTAGGTTTTGGTGTCTTGAATCCTGATAAGTGTTCAACATTGTGTTTCGTTGAACCGTGACGGGTCTTGTGTGTTCTTTGGAACTACGTTTGGTTTACCCATTTGATAAGCATGCTAGTTCGGTGTTTAAATACTAGCGTGTGTGTTGTTTGTACCTTCTTATTGGTTGATGATAACTTGTGTTGTTCATCGTTGTTGTTGTTGGACTATGATCCATTCCTTGATTGAGTATGGTTTCATATCTTCGTTGTGATCCGTTGATTGATTCCTGTTGAGGTGTGATGTGTGTGTGGATTTACCTGGATTGCACGATTAGTTGTATGGGACACTCCGTCACCAAGGTATTGCAGTGGTCCTCGTGGTGGCCATGACGTGATTATGGAGTTGTGACCTTTGTGTAAGGTTCACGTATTTCTTGGGAGGCATGTTTTGCCGTGTGTGTGATTGGTACCCTCGTGTACTATGAAATTGGTGGTTCTGTTGGAGGGACTGTTGGAGGGGGAACGACGGTTCCCAGAGGAATAAGGTTGGACTTAGCGTACAGGGGTCCTGGAGGTAAAGGTTGGAACTAGATATAAGGTTGGGGGTAGCCATAAGGTTGGAACCGGGCATAAGGAAGGCATATCAACTCGTGATGGGTGATGTCACGAGGGCTTGTGTAGCCGTTGTTGTGAGTTTTCTTTTTGTGACGTGTGTAGTCACAAAGGCATGTGTTGCCATTTGGTGTGTCCTTATTCCTTTGAGTTATGCATGTCGGGTATTAATCTATTGTGTGATGATAGATTATGCCTAGAGACTTCTTATGAGTCGTTGTCGTTCCTTGTAGTCTTGGGATGTGTTCCCGTGTTCTTGTTGAGAGTGTTTGAGTCTTGTGTGACTATTACTCTTGGTTTTGGACTTATATATATGTATTCCATTTCGAAAATGGCTTTACAGACTTATATCTTATCTATGTATGATATTTCACATGTATTGGTGCGTTACCAGCATTATTCGCTGACCGGGCGTCGTCCCATGTTTTATATGCTTCTTTCAGGTGATGCTTAGATGAGTGTGCGGTTTAGTGCCAGCTAGAGTAGCTCCTCCCTTATGTTTATGTCCTGTGAGCCAATTTAGACTTAGTACTTTGTTATGTTGGATTTAGATGTTGAACATTGCAGATGTAGCCTATGCATTCACCTCTGGGTGAGCGTGGCATAGCACCCCGTTTCTTCCATTTTATATATTTCCTCTTTCAGTCTTCCGTTGTGTTGATGTTTTGATTTAGATATCTGCATGTTTTAAGGCTTTAAATAGCATGGAATTTAGGGGGTGTTACAGTTGGTATCAGAGCCTAGGTTTGAGCCTAGGAGGGTAAAGTCTAGACTTCTAAGTGGCTAAGTGTGGTTTGAGACCCTAAGCGACCGTAAGAATCTAAGTGTTTAGGACTTAGGACCTTTAGGACGCACGGTGAGGTTGTGAGTTCTTGTGTCGTTTTCTGTGCTTTGTTTTCCTGTTAGCTTTGGTTCGCTCTAGTTGAGGCACCAGGTAAGGGTGCGGGCCCTAAGTCTCTCCCGTTATCGTGCTGTTGCTGTAGAAGTCAAGGATGGCACCATCGAGACGTCGTGCAAGGTCTTCAGAAGCAGCCATCAACGGATAGTTAGCTCAAAGCCTTCATCAACTGACGCAGATCACCCGGACGCTGAATGACTCCCTCCTCAACATCAACCACCCTCCTCAGTATGGGAATCGCGACGTAGTGTGCCAAGTTTCAAGTCTCCGTCCCCCGATCTTCGCCGGTGAAGAAGATCCCGCAGTTCTGGACGAGTGGATCCGGTTGTTCGACAAGATCTTCGAAACTGTGGTTTGCCTGGAGGATCGCCAAGTGGATTTAGCTACGTTCTATCTTCGGCAAGAAGCGTACTCGTGGTGGATGCTTGAAAGACCAGCTTGTAGACAAGATCTGGAGTTTAGTTGGGAGGACCTGAAGGTTAAGCTACGTGCGCGGTTCTATCCTGCTCGTGTCAAGGAGGCCTACCTTTGTGTAGCCGACCCCTACCGATTTCAGCAAGTTCAAAAAGGAATCCGGGAGAGCCGTAAGAGGAAGCTTGACGAAAGTGTTGCACCTGTGGTTAAGAGTTTGATGGCTACTAGTGTTGGATCAACAAGAAGCCTGCTAAGAGACGACTCTAAGAGGGGTAAGACCCCGAAACCAATCCAGAACAACAAGGCTAAGGGGAAGACTTCAACAGACTCAACAACAACCTCGGCAAGGCAAGATCAACAGTTGTGAGACAGATGCAAGTGGGAATTGTTGAAGTAAGTTCTTGTACCCTTTTTGTTACACCTCCCTTCGTCTTTGTGTCTTTCCTTGAGTGTTAGCTTCGAGCGTTAGCTTGTTCGAGAGCTACCCTTGACCCTCATTGATCTTTCTTTCCTTTAGACAAACCCTATCACCCTTTTTGCCAAGTGATCCTTCCTTCCGAACCTTGTCCTTGTTTTCTTTCTGACCCATCTTGTGCAAGGCGGCAGTGTCATCAGCTTATGAAGAAATCTGGCAAGGTCTAAGAGTTTAGCTTGGACTGAGTCAAGGTAGAGAGCCTTCAGTTCGACAAGTGTAGTGACCAGCGTCAAGCCGAAGTTTCGCCAGAAGTCGTGAACCCTTTTACCTCTTGAAACCGATCTTCATTCCTTATCTCTTTCCGAGAAATCTTTCATATCTCTTCGAGCGTCGTTCTCGTTTCCTTCTTAATTTGATTCTATACACGATGACAACCTCGTTTTCCTAAGTTGTAATCTTGGAAATCTTGATTTCCTTCCTAACCCACGCTATTCTTTAACCTAAATCTAGTACCCTTCGTTGGGAAATCCTTTCAATCCATTCAAACCTCGTTCTTGTTCCTCTCTTGATTTGACTCTGTTCAAGGTTACGACCTCATCTTTCCAGTTGTGACTTTGAGAATCTTAATTCCCGTCCCAGTTATCGCTATCCTAGAGTTTAAATTGGATATCCTCCGTAGGGAAATTTTTTTCAACTTCCTTAAACCCCATTTTGATTACTTACTCCCTAAGTTGTAACCTCGTTTACAATTCTCTTCTTCATAATCAAAAAGGTCCTCGAATTGTTGAACCTAAGCTCTCACCTTGATTTCCCCTTTGAATCGAACCTCGTTCTTGTATTCCCTGCTTCTACCAATTCTGTACAAGGTGGCAACCTTATTTCCTAAGTTGCAACTTTGATGACTTTGATCCTACTCCTAAGTAACGTGGTCCTTGAGTTTCTGAACCTTAAAACCCTTCACTCTAATCCTTACCGTTGAACCGCATCTCTTCTTGTGAGCCTTCTTTCCCTTGGGTTACCTTTCTCCTTTGTTATCGTTCCTGTTTGAACCTTTCATCCGGACCGGAGTTTTGAAGTTTCAACCGTTGATTTATAGAGATTTGGAAGTGGTGTGCTAATACAAATGTTAAGTCGGTAGTCTGCATCAAGTTAGCCCAAGAGCCAGAGAGAAGGACTGTAACACCCCGTGTTACGATCCCTAAAACCAATTAATCACTTGACCAATTACCCAAAGAAAGAATTAAATTACAATAATTAATTAGGAAAAGGCCCACCATAGTCCGTGGGCCCTCATCTCTAAACCCAATCCCTAGTCCTAAAAGGAATAGAGTTAGCAAGCCTATAGTATTTGGGCCCTAATTAGGACTCTTAAATATATAAATAGGGGAACATAAGAGGCACCTAGAACCCCCACCACAATAATCTCTCACCACACAAGGAGCTCCAAGAATTCCCCTAGGAGAAATCTAGAAAGAAGAAAGACTTAAAGAAAGATCCTTCATAGCCAAGGAAATTAATTAAGGCTAAGAGGTAACCCATGTCTCAACAAAACATATTTTCTTAGCTATGATCTCCCTCTTAGGCCTCCCTCTATATTCTTGTGTCTTGATGAATCGTTTATGATATTGATGATGTGATCTTGATAATTGGTGTTATGATTTTATGTGTGATCTTGATAATCTTGATGATGTTGAGGGATTCTTGACGATTGTGTGATGTTCTTGATGAAGCTTGATGTTTCTTGATATTAAAAGATGAGTTATGTTCTTGTTAATTGAAATATGATTAGAGCCCTAGGATGTACCGTGAAATTCGTATGGTGTTATTCTTGTTGTATTGGGTGGGAATTCGCATGCTCGGGTGTTGTTTTGGTTTAGAAATTATGATAGGATACGTGCCGAATGATTCTTGCTTTTGATCCGTTAATTGTCTACGTGTTGTCATCAATTGCGTTTAAAGGTGTCTAAGCATGATTTCGGGTTCCACAAAGGATCCCGGGACGCGTATTGTGAAAAAGAGTCACTGGGGGGTTAGGTGGGTGTAGGGGACCCGCCACCTACCTGCGGCCAGAATGAACGTCGCCGGCAGCGGGCAGCCGGCGGGCAGGCGACTGCCCGCCGGGCACCCGCTGCCCGGAGACTTGTCGCCGGCGGGTGACCCTTCACCCACTGGCTACCCGCTAGAAATTCTCCCACTTCGGGATCCCGGCTTCCCCGTTGATGTTTCCCCGACCCCCGTGGTGTCCCAACGGACTCCGTTTATTGTGCCTAAGTCTAGTTTGATGTTTCGGGTAACGTTTGTAGGATAAATGAGTCTTACATATCGTATGCTAGTTGAATTGGTATCCCGTTGGCCTAGGTGAAAGAAGTATGAACCCCTTAGGATTATCCCTAGTATGTGGATGATCATGCATAGGTTTCGTTATACGATTTCTCCCCCTTCCCAATGTGTCAATGTGGGTTGCATGTGTTTGCTATGTGTTATGTGTGCATGATACCCCAATTTGGTTGCGATCAAATTAGTTATTCCTGAGCTGCGGTTCAGAAGCTGGCTGCGGTCAGATTTACACTCTCGGGCTGCGGTCCACCGTTTGGTTGCGATCAAACGTTTTACATGAGCTGCGGTTCATATTCCTGGATGCGGTCAGATGACTACTCTTGGGCTGCGGTCTACTGTTTGGTTGCGATCAAACATTATGATGAGCTGCGGTTCATCGGTCGGTTGCGATCGACCCCTCCGTGTTGCGATATGGGGCAGGGTGCTGCGGGGCCGTGTCAGAGCTATATGCGCTGACCCTCATGTATGGGCAAGCGATTGGTCGTATGGCGCCAACAAAGTGTGCTATGTGATGAGATATGGATGGTTTGATGATTACGAATGTTATGAAAGTGTTACCATAGGATACATGCTAGAAAACCGTATATGCTTGGTTATGACTATTGGCTGTGCTTATCTCTATCTGTCGAGTCCGTTCCCCGTGCTTGTGAATTATGTGACTGTTGACTGTGCTTATCCCTATTTGTTGAGTCTATTCCCCGTTTTAAAAGCTAGAGTCTCTTAGGATATATCTTCATGCTTCGAAATGGTTTTTCTTATATCTATATATATGCCTATATGTATTGTATTTCAACGCGTTGGAGTGGGTTACCAGCATCTCTCGTTGAACAGATATATTTGGCTTTCAGGCACAGAGGAGTAGACACTGGAGCGCGCTAGAGTCTTGGAGCGTAGAAGTAGATAGTTTCCTCTTCGGCCTGCGTGCCACACTTATGCATTTACATTATTAAGAATATTAGTTAGTTAGCCTGTGCACCTGAGTTCTCTAGCTCAGGTGTGGCATAGCACCCCGTACTCTTTATATCATGTTTTGGGATTTAATGAGATTCTACCTTTATTTTATAAGTTTCAAAACTTTTAAAATTTCGGGGTGTTACAGTTGGTATCAGAGCCTAAGTTTGACCCTAGGATAAGACTCTTAAGACTAGACTTTGAGACAATAGGCTTGAACTTTAAGTATTTAGGAACATAGGACTCAGGAACCTTAGGACGCGCGGTGAGACTGTGAAACCTACACATAACCCTCCCTCACTTATTTAAAGAAAACTCCCCCTCCGCTTATCGCATCAAGGTAAGAATGCAAAATAACATCGACCTATGAACACCAGGATGGCGCAAAAAAGGAAATAGGTAGGGACACCGAAACTCCCCACCCATGAATTCTTGACTCAGAATCTGGAACGCCTGGCCCAAATTGCCCAGGCACTAAGTGCTACCGTTCCCCAGCCATCACCAACAAACGAGAACTTGGAAATCCACCACCAAGTCTCGGCACACCAACCACCCATCTTCTCGGGGAACGAAGACCCCACGACCCTCGAGGAATGGATCAGGACTTTTGACAAGATATTCAGGGCAACCAGATTCCCGGAAAATCACCAAGTAAGAATAGCCTCCGTCTACTTCAGACACGAGGCCGACACCTGGTGGGTTCACGAAAGACCCACATACGAACAAGGCCCCGAATTCGACTGGGAAACCCTAAAAATGCGACTACGAGAACAATTCTACCCCAACCATCTAAAAGCCACCATATATGAAGAGTTCTTCCACCTAAAACAAGGGGCAGCCCCGATCGCGGAATACTACCAGCAATTCCGCAGACTGGCTCGCCTCACCCCCGAGCTAGTACCCACCGAGGAGATCAAGGTCAAGAAGTTCATAACAGGCCTTGATCCCGAACACCAGAAAGCCCTGGCCACACAAGAACCAAGAACCCTCGGGGAAGCCTATGCCAAGGCATTCCAACTACAACAAGTATCAAACCAATCCCGGGAGACATACCTGGGATATAAAAGGAAACCTGAGGGGAGTCACACAATTCCCCCACGAGGGCCTAAAAACCCCAGGACCGTCTCACCCCACAAGATCGCAACGCCAACCATTCAAGGAAGAATCCTTACCCTAAGCAAAGCCAGGGTCGGAGACAACAACATAGTCTCTGGAACCTTCCTAGTACACGCCACCCCCGCCACTATACTATTTGATTCGGGGGCTACCAACTCATTTATAGCAACCGAATTCGCAACTCAACTCGGCCTTAACACCAGCACTAAAGTCCGACTCCAGGTCAAGGTGGCCTCCGGCGAAATCATGAAGTGCGACCGCATGTACGAGAACATAATGATCACCATCCAAGGAGTGGAATTTCCCAGCAACTTAATACAATTCAGACTGGATGGGGTACAAGTGATCTTGGGCATGGACTGGCTAGGAAAATTCCAAGCACAAATCCTATGCGGAGAACAAAAAGTGGTCCTACGAGGACCAAACGGTAAAAGGGTGTCGTACCATGGGACTCGCCAGGGTCCAGAGATCAAACTTGTAAACATGGTGAAGATAAAGAAATACCTAAACCAAGGAAGCGAGGCCTTCCTATGCTCGGTCGAGGACCTCAACACCAAAACACCCAAACCACAAACCATTCCAGTAGTAAACGAATTCGCCGATGTCTTCCCAGACGAGATCCCCGGGGCACCCCCGGCCAGGGAAGTCGAGTTCACAATAGACCTCGTACCTGGCGCTGCCCCGATCTCTAAACCACCATACAGGCTAGCACCAAAAGAAATGAAGGAACGGAAAATGCAACTTCAGGAATTACTAGATAAAGGTTACATCCGCCCCAGCACCTCCCCATTGGGAGCACCAGTACTATTCGTTAAAAAGAAAGATGGGAGCATGCGCCTGTGCATTGACTACAGGGAACTTAATCAAGTCACAATAAAGAACAGGTACACCCTTCCCCGAATCGATGACTTGTTCGATCAGCTTAAAGGGGCAGGGGTGTTCTCGAAAATTGACCTAAGATCCGGATATCACCAAATACAAGTAGCCAAACCAGACATTCAGAAAATGGCCTTCCGGACACGCTACGGCCACTACGAATTTACAGTAATGCCCTTCAGACTCACCAATGCACCCGCCATATTCATGGACCTCATGAACCGAGTATTCCGACCCCACCTGGATGACTTCGTCATTGTATTCATTGACGACATCCTAGTCTACTCCCGAAACAAGGAAGAACATGAAAGGCACCTCCGCATAACCTTGCAAACTTTTAGAAAACACCAACTATATGCCAAGTTCTCCAAATGCGAATTCTAGAAAGACAGCGTGGCCTTCCTGGGCCACGTGATAACCAAAGAGGGAATTAAGGTGGACCCCGCCAAGGTCCATGCCGTTAAGGAATGGACCACACCAAGCTCACTGCCAGAGGTTCGAAGCTTCCTGGGCTTGGCTGGTTACTACAGGAGGTTCGTACCCGACTTTACTAAAATAGCTCAACCTCTCATCAAACTCATGAAAAAGGAGACCCCCTTCCGATGGGACGACAACTACATCACGGCCTTTCAGTAATTGAAGGATAAACTAACCACGACACCCGTACTAGCCATCCCCTTCGGGGTGGAAGGGTTCGAGGTCTTCAGTGACGCGTCCAAAAAGGGGTTGGGGTGCGTGCTAATGCAAAACGACAAGGTAATAGCATACGCCTCTAGGCAACTCAAAACTCTCGAAGAAAATTACCCCACCCATGATCTCGAGCTAGCCGCTATCGTATTCGCACTAAAAATCTGGAGGCACTACCTATACGGAGTGCAATGCAAGATTTACACAGACCATAAAAGCCTAAAGTATATCTTCACACAGAAAGACATAAACATGAGACAACGAAGGTGGCTAGAACTCATAAAAGACTACGACCTACACATCCAGTACCACGAGGGAAAAGCTAACATTGTGGCAGACGCCCTAAGCAGGAAGGCTAACCACTCCCTCAACGCCACCTGGATCCTACCCGACCAGTTGTACAAAGACTTCCCGAAGCTGAACATGGAAATACACGAAGATGGCAGTCTCCGCTACCAAGGTAGGTGGTGCGTGCCCACGACGCATCCCCACTTAAAACAACAAATCTTGGAGGAAGGACACAATACCCCATACTCGGTTCACCCAGGGGGTGACAAACTATACCAAGAGTTGAAGAGGTCATTTTGGTGGCCCAACATGAAAGAGGAAGTCGCGGATTTCGTGGCCAAATGCCTGAACTGCCAAAGGGTGAAGGTCGAACGATGCAAACCCAAGGGGCTCGTACAACCCCTTGAGATACCACAAGGAAAGTGGGATTCCATATCCATGGACTTCGTCGGAGGGTTACCCCCTACAAAAACCGTCAAGGATAAAATCTGGGTCATAGTGGACCGACTAACCAAAACGGCGCGATTCATTGCCATGAAGGAAACATGGACGATGACACAACTGGCCCAAGCATACCTAAACCAAGTGGTGAAATACCACGGAATTCCACGAAACATTGTGTCCGATAGAGACTCTAGGTTCCTCTCACAATTCTGGAAATCACTGCAATCGGCCTTGGGGACACAACTAAAACTAAGCACTGCATTCCACTCCACCACCGACGGCCAAACCGAGAGAACCATTCAGACTCTCGAAGACATGCTAAGAGCCTGTGTGTTAGACTTTCAAGGGACATGGGAAGAACACCTAGACCTCATTGAATTCTCGTACAACAACAGCTACCACGCAAGCATTCGTATGGCACCCTACGAAGCCCTATACGGACAAAAATGTAGAACCCCCCTATGTTGGGAGGACATGGTCGACCCGGTGAAACTAGGGCCCCAATACCTACAAGACACCATAACCAAGGTCAAACACATCCAAGAAAGGATGAAGGCTGCCCAGGACCGCCAGAAATCCTACGCCGACCTAAAGAGAAAACAAGCCGAATTCAACCCCGGAGACAAGGTCTGGTTGAGAATCTCACCCACGCGAGGGGTAATGAGATTTGGAAGAAAAGGAAAACTCAGCCCTCGATTTATCGGCCCCTATGAAATCGTCGAAAGAGTCGGGAATCTGGCCTACCGCCTCGCTCTACCCATCGAAATAGAACGAGTACACAACGTATTCCACATATCCCAGCTAAAGAAATACGTACACAACCCAAGCCACGTGCTACAACCTGAGGTCGTGGACCTCGACGAGTCACTAGCATAGAAGAAAGACCCGTAAGAATCCTGGACACCAAGACAAGAACCACCCGTCGTCGAGCCATAGAAATGGTAAAAGTCCTCTGGACCAACCATGGGACCGAAGAAGCAACATGGGAACTCAAGGACACGATGAAGGAACGCTACCCCGAACTCTTCACACCAGGTAACCAAGAGGAAGTCGCTCGGCAAGAACCAAGCTTCGGGGACGAAGCTTCCCGTTAAGGGGGGGGGGGGGGGGAGAGTGTAACACCCCGTGTTACGATCCCTAAAACCAATTAATCACTTAACCAATTACCCAAAGAAAGAATTAAATTACAATAATTAATTAGGAAAAGGCCCACCATAGTCCGTGGGCCCTCATCTCTAAATCTAACCCCTAGTCCTAAAAGGAATAGAGTTAGCAAGCCTATAGTATTTGGGCCCTAATTAGGACTCTTAAATATATAAATAGGGGAACATAGGAGGCACCTAGAACCCCCACCACAATAATCTCTCACCACACAAGGAGCTCCAAGAATTCCCCTAGGAGAAATCAAGAAAGAAGAAAGACTTAAAGAAAGATCCTTCATAGCCATGGAAATTAATTAAGGCTAAGAGGTAACCCATGTCTCAACAAAACCTATTTTCTTAGCTATGATCTCCCTCTTAGGCCTCCCTCTAAATTCTTGTGTCTTGATGAATCGTTTATGATATTGATGATGTGATCTTGATAATTGGTGTTATGATTTTATGTGTGATCTTGATAATCTTGATGATGTTGAGGGATTCTTGATGATTGTGTGATGTTCTTGATGAAGCTTGATGTTTCTTGATATTAAAAGATGAGTAATGTTCTTGTTAATTTAAATATGATTAGAGCCCTAGGATGTACCGTGAAATTCGTATGGTGTTATTCTTGTTGTATTGGGTGGGAATTCGCATGCTCGTGTGTTGTTTTGGTTTAGAAATTATGATAGGATACGTCTCGTCTGATTCTTGCTTTTGATCCGTTAATTGTCTACATGTTGTCATCAATTGCGTTTAAAGGTGTCTAAGCATGGTTTCGGGTTCCACAAAGGATCCCGGGGCGTGTATTGTGAAAAAGAGTCAGTGGGGGGGGTAGGTGGGGGTAGGGGACCCGCCACCTACCTGCGGCCAGAATGAACGTCGCCGGCAGCGGGCAGCCGGCGGGCAGGCGACTGCCCGCCGGGCACCCGCTGTCCGGAGACTTGTCGCCGGCGGGCAGCCGACGAGTGACCCTTCACCTACCGGCTACCCGCTGGAAATTCTCCCACTTCGGGATCCCGGCTTCCCCGTTGATGTTCCCCCGACCCCCGTGGTGTCCCAACGGATTCCGTTTATCGTGCCTAAGTCTAGTTTGATGTTTCGGGTACCGTTTGTAGGATAAATGAGTCTTATATATCGCATGCTAGTTGAATTGGTATCCCGTTGACCTAGGTGAAAGAAGTATGAACCCCTTAGGATTATCCCTAGTATGTGGATTATCACGCATAGGTTTTGTTATACGATTTCTCGCCCTTCCCAATGTGTCAATGTGGCTTGCATGTGTTTGCTATGTGTTATGTGTGCATGATACCCCAATTTGGTTGCGATCAAATTGGTTATTCCTGAGCTGCAGTTCAGAAGCTGGCTGCGGTCAGATTTACACTCTCGGGCTGTGGTCCACCGTTTGGTTGCGATCAAACGTTTTACATGAGCTGCGGTTCATATTCCTGGCTGCGGTCAGATGACTACTCTTGGGCTGCGGTCCACTGTTTGGTTGCGATCAAACATTATGATGAGCTGCGGTTCATCGGTCGGTTGCGATCGACCCCTCCGTGTTGCGATACGGGGCAGGGTGCTGCGGGGCCGTGTCAGAGCTATATGCGCTGACTCTCATATATGGGCATGCGATTGGTCCTGTGGCGCCAACAAAGTGTGCTCTGTGATGAGATATGGATGGTTTGATGATTACGAATGTTATGAAAGTGTGACCATAGGATACATGCTAGAAAACCGTATATGCTTGGTTATAACTATTGGTTGTGCTTATCTCTATCTGTCGAGTCCGTTCCCCGTGCTTGTGAATTATGTGACTGTTGACTGTGCTTATCCCTATCTGTCGAGTCTATTCCCCGTTTTAAAAGCTAGAGTCTCTTAGGATATATCTTCATGCTTCGAAATGGTTTTTCTTATATCTATATATATGCCTATATGTATTGTATTTCAGTGCGTTGGAGTGGGTTACCAGCATCTCTCCCTGAACAGATATATTTGGCTTTCAGGCACAGAGGAGTAGACACTGGAGCGCGCTAGAGTCTTGGAGCGTAGAAGTAGATAGTTTCCTCTTCGGCCTGCGTACCACACTTATGCATTTACATTATTAAGAATATTAGTTAGTTAGCCTGTGCACCTGAGTTCTCTAGCTCAGGTGTGGCATAGCACCCCGTACTCTTTATATCATGTTTTGGGATTTAATGAGATTCTACCTTTATTTTATAAGTTTCAAAACTTTTAAAATTTCGGGGTGTTACAGTTGGTATCAGAGCCTAAGTTTGACCCTAGGATAAGACTCTTAAGACTAGACTTTGAGACAATAGGCTTGAACTTTAAGTATTTAGGAACATAGGACTCAGGAACCTTAGGACGCGCGGTGAGACTGTGAAACCTACACATAACCCTCCCTCACTTATTTAAAGAAAACTCCCCCTCCGCTTATCGCATCAAGGTAAGAATGCAAAATAACATCGACCTATGAACACCAGGATGGCGCAAAAAAGGAAACAGGTAGGGACACCGAAACTCCCCACCCATGAATTCTTGACTCAGAATCTGCAACGCCTGGCCCAAATTGCCCAGGCACTAAGTCCTACCGTTCCTCAGCCATCACCAACAAACGAGAACTTGGAAATCCACCACCAAGTCTCGGCACACCAACCACCCATCTTCTCGGGGAACGAAGACCCCACGACCCTCGAGGAATGGATCAGGACTTTTGACAAGATATTCAGGGCAACCAGATTCCCGGAAAATCACCAAGTAAGAATAGCCTCCTTCTACTTCAGACACGAGGCCGACACCTGGTGGGCTCACGAAAGACCCACATACGAACAAGGCCCCGAATTCGACTGGGAAACCCTAAAAATGCGACTACGAGAACAATTCTACCCCAACCATCTAAAAGCCACCATATATGAAGAGTTCCTCCACCTAAAACAAGGGGCAGCCCCGATCGCGGAATACTACCAGCAATTCCGCAGACTGGCTCGCCTCACCCCCGAGCTAGTACCCACCGAGGAGATCAAGGTCAAGAAGTTCATAACAGGCCTTGATCCCGAACACCAGAAAGCCCTGGCCACACAAGAACCAAGAACCCTCGGGGAAGCCTATGCCAAGGCATTCCAACTACAACAAGTATCAAACCAATCCCGGGAGACATACCTGGGATATAAAAGGAAACCTGAGGGGAGTCACACAATTCCCCCACGAGGGCCTAAAAACCCCAGGACCGTCTCACCCCACAAGATCGCAACGCCAACCATTCAAGGAAGAATCCTTACCCTAAGTAAAGCCAGGGTCGGAGACAGGAACATAGTCTCTGGAACCTTCCTAGTACACGCCACCCCCGCCACTATACTATTTGATTCAGGGGCTACCAACTCATTTATTGCAACCGAATTCGCCACTCAACTCGGCCTTAACACCAGCACTAGAGTCTCTTAGGATATATCTTCATGCTTCGAAATGGTTTTTCTTATATCTATATATATGCTTATCTGTATTGTATTTCAACGCGTTGGAGTGGGTTACCAGCATCTCTCGCTGAACATATATATTTGGCTTTCAGGCACAGAGGAGTAGACACTGGAGCGCGCTAGAGTCTTGGAGCGTAGAAGTAGATAGTTTCCTTTTCGGCCTGCGTGCCACACTTATGCATTTACATTATTAAGAATATTAGTTAGTTAGCCTGTGCACCTGAGTTCTCTAGCTCAGGTGTGGCATAGCACCCCGTACTCTTTATATCATGTTTTGGGATTTAATGAGATTCTACCTTTATTTTATAAGTTTCAAAACTTTTAAAATTTCGGGGTGTTACTAGGACATCCAACCTGTGTTTTGGATCTAGCAGTTGTAGCCTTGTCGAAAGTGTCAGATCAAGTTCAAGCAGATGCCGAGCTCAAGTTAAGTAGTGTGGGTACCTTGTTCCCTTTGGTTGAAGAAGCCACCAGAGATCAGTTGATGATGCGACCCTGGTCCTGTGATCCCGAGTGATCTAGTTTAGGGTTCTTGTGGTGTCAGTTTCTGTTTGTGGCTTGTTCCTTAGCTGAGCCGTCTCGTTTTGAGTAAATCGTTGGCTAGTTTTGAGCAAGAGTTAGGCTCGGTGTGAAGTTAGCTTTCCTTTCTGGTAAACCTTTTATATATCACCTTATCTTTGTTTCTTGTCTTACCTTTGTGAACCCTCAACTTATCTCTAAGTCTTGTCTCTCGTTTTGTTAACCGACGGTTTTGGTGTTGAACTTCGTTGTGACCAAGCCTATCAATCTTA
Source organism: Ipomoea nil (assembly GCF_001879475.1). Lineage (NCBI taxonomy): Eukaryota > Viridiplantae > Streptophyta > Magnoliopsida > Solanales > Convolvulaceae > Ipomoea > Ipomoea nil. The sequence continues at coordinate 1,613,026 of NW_017616542.1, forward strand.
CTACCTTACTTTAAACCCTTGTTTCATCTAACTTTGGTTAGTTGGCAAGTACCTTTATTGCTTAAACCTCGTTTGCAACTCATCTCTTAAGTTTTGTCACCTGTTAAATCGTTGATTGGGGTAAGCTCGTCTTCCTTCCCTCGTTTGTTGTTACCGTTGTGTTGTGGCCACCTGTTGGTTGTGTTTTGTTGTTTGCTCAGTTGTGCGTTTGGTCGTTCTCTCTTGTTTGCCGTGGTTGTTAGCTTGTAGTTTGAGTAGTTGGTTTAGTTTCTTCGCTTTTATGAAGACGCCGTCCGTTGCAGTTAACCAGCGGTTGGACCAACTTGAGGCCAGTTCTAGCCGAGGAAGAGCCGACGAGGACTCCGAGGAGAGCATCGTTGAGTCGGAGAGCGAGTTCTTCTAGAGTGGAGTTGTGGCAATCTTGTTCGCCCTTCCTTAGTTGTTGTTATCTTCTTGTTAGTGTTTTAATTGTTCAAAAACCCCCAACTTATAATTGCCAATATTATTATGGCATACTAAGATAGGATTAGCTTAGTGTCAATTTTGTTCTACAGAGGACTGATCAATCAGTCACAACAACAGAAGGACTGACACTGAAGATCTGTTTTAGGAAGCTGATTTCTTAAAAGTTGTACGCAGTTTTATAGAAGACAGATTTAGAAAGAAGATCAGCGTATCTGCTTTGGAAAGGTATGGACCGAATCTTTAAGATTACATTCTTCAAATATTGTCCTACCATCTACAATCAAAGACATCTATGGAAGGAGTGTTCTATCGACGCATCTATAAGTATCCTCATTCGAAGTGAATTAGGGTTACGCCTTCAGTGAGAAGAAACACTCCACATCAACTCTATGAGATTAGATCTTTGATTATCTTGCCTCTTCTCAATACAACTGTTCGTGGTGATTAAGATGACGAACTTGAGAAGAATCACTGCTGCTTAAACGAAAGGACACTGTGATCACACTGTTGTGGGAACAACTGTAAAGAGCGTCATTGAAGTGGATTGCATCAGAGTGGGCTCTCTAAGTGAAGGGATTTCATTGGACTTCTGTATGCATGGCTTTCCACCTTCAACAATCCACTAAACCTTGTATACTGGGTATGTACCTTGTGTGGGGCACTTGGGTAAGATTATTGTATATCTACCTTTGTACATTGGATTTTGATTTAGTGGATTGGACACCTATGTGATCGTCCCCCAGACGTAGATACACATTGTATCGAACTGGGTAAACATTCTGTGTCTTTGGCATTGTGCTATTATCTTTTCCTTAATTTTCTGTATGGTTTGTTATTACTGACTGACTTCATCGCTGAATCAATCAGTCCATTTCGTCAGTTGATTAATCAAGTTAATCTGTTTAAAAAAGAGGAAATGCAAAATTACATGTGGTATCAGAGCTTTTAAGTCTACATAGTGACTTGATCCGTACGGGTTGTTTTAGTTTTGCATTGTTCTCTGTTTTTTTTTTTTTTTTGGAAGTGCCTCTGTGTGTGTTCGTTGGCTGGTTGTTTTTGGTTCAGGATGGATGCAAGTATGAAACCACCAGAACTAGATGGTCACAACTACTCATTCTGGATGGCTCGCATTGAGATATATCACCAAGCACAAGGTACCAGGGTTTATCGTACTGTTCTAACTGGGTGGAGTCGTCCAACTGTTCAGAATGCGGATGGAACCACTGGAGATATGCCCATGGATACTTGGACAGACGATGAAATGAATGCCTCTGATCTGAACAATAATGCTTTGAACTCGATTGTAGGATCTCTGCATGAATCTGTTTTTACTCTTGTCACAGGGGTAAAAGAAGCTAAACGTGTATGGGAAATTCTTGAAACCAGATTTGAGGGAACTAGTGATGTCAAGCAGTCAAAGCTACAAATGGTACCGTCAGAATTCGAAGCCCTTAGAATGAATGAAGAGGAAACCATTTCGACCTTTCACAGTAGGGTTCAGAATCTGATGAACAGAGCCTCAATTCTTGGTGAACCGTTCACTGATGAGAGAGTAGTCAAAAAGATCCTTCGATCTTTGCCTAAACGCTTCCGGATGAAAGTAACTGCTATTCAGGAACACACAGGTTGGGAAAAGAAGACTGTTGGAGAACTTATGGGAAGTTTACACACATATGAACTAGAAGTTCTTGGTGATGATGATCTTGCAAGCCATAGAAAAGGAAAGTCAGTGGCTTTTGTGGCTGAGGCTGATCGAGAATCTGACACTGACGACATAGATGATGAAACCTTGGCACTTCTAACAAAAAATTTCAAGAAAATATTAAAAGGTTTCAACAGAAAAAGTCAAGGTCAGTCTACCAGGACCCAATACAAAGGAAATAACTCCTCATATCACAAAGCCGGAACAACTCCTTTTTCATAGAACAATAATTCTTAGACAGGTCGAACAAGACAAAACAGAAACAGTTCAACAGATATAGGGAAGTCCCTCAACCGGTCAGTGCAGTGTAGAGAATGTGAAGGGTATGGACACATACAGGCTGAATGTGCAACGTATCTCAAGAGGAAAAAGGCTATGTCAGTAGCTACATTAAGCGATGATGAGGAGGAAACATCCAATGATCAGTCAGACGATAATGTGGGAAACTTTGTAGCCTTCTTTACAGCTACAGACATTCAGTTAGATGGAAACCAATCAGATGAAGAATCTTATTTATAAACTGATGATTTTGGTGAGAAAGAGTCAGTGGGGGTAGGGGACCCGCCACCTACCCGCGGCCAAGATGGGCAGTCCCGGCAGCGGGCAGCCGGCAGGCGGGCAGCTGCCCGCCGGGCACCCGCTGCCTGGAACAGTAACGCCGACGGGCAGCCGGCGGGTGAACCCTCACCCACCGGCTACCCGCTGGAAAATACCCCAACCCAGGATTTTGGCTTCCCCGTTTGATGTTCCCCCAACCCCCGTGGTGTCCCAACGGACTCCGTCTATCGTGCCTATGTCTAGTTTGATATTTCGGGTACCGTTCGTAGGTCGTATGAGTCTTATATATTGCATGCTAGTTGAATTGGTATCCCGTTGACCTAGGTGAAAGAAGTATGAACCCCTTAGGATTATTCTTAGTATGTGAAGGATCACGCATAGGTTTTGTTATACGTTTTCTCCCCCCTTCCCAATGTGTTAATGTGGGTTGCATGTGCTTGCTATGTGTTTTGTGTGCATGATACCCCAATTTGGTTGCGATCAAATTGGCTATACGGGCAGTTGAATGGGTTGAGAACCATACTGACTGTTAACCAGGCCGGTTGTGATCGGTCAGGTATATAAATATTATATAGGGCTGCAGTCCACCGTTTGGTTGCGATCAAACGTTTCTACATGAGCTGCGGTTCATATTTCCTGGCTGCGGTCAGATGACATACTCTTGGGTTGCGGTCCACTGTTTGGTTGCGATCAAACTATGATGAGCTGCGGTTCATCAGTCGGTTGCGATTGACCCCTCCGTATTGTGAGACGGGGCAGGGTGCTGCGGGGCCGTGTCAGAACTATATGCGCTGACCCTCATGTATGGGCATGCGATTGGTCCTGTGGCGCCAACAAAGTGTGCTATGTGTTGAGATGAGAAGGATTGATGTTATGACTGTTATGGAAACGTGACCATAGGACTCTTGCTAGTAAACTCTACTTGCTTAATCATGATTGTTGGTTGTGTTCATCTATAACTGTGCCCTATGTTGAGAACTGTATATGCTTGATTATGACCGTTGATTATGTGTACCCCTAATTGTCGAGTCGGTTCCCTGATTTGAAACCTAGAGTTTCTTAGGATATATCTTCATGCTTCGAAATGACTTTTCGTATATCTATGTATATATCTATATGTATTGTATTTCAACGCGTTGGAGTGGGTTACCAGCATCTGTCGCTGAACAGATATATTTGGCTTTCAGGCACAGAAGAGTAAGCACGGGAGCGCGCTAGAACCTCGGAGTATAGAAGTAGATAGTTTCCTTTTGGCCTGCGTGCCATGTTATGCATTCTCTTTATTAAGGATATTAGCTAGTTAGCCTGTGCACCTGAGTTCTCCAGCTCAGGTGTGGCATAGCACCCCGTACTCTTTGTATTGTGTTTTGGGATTTAATGAGATTCTACCTTTATTACATAAGCTTCAAAAGTTTTAAAATTTTGGGGTGTTACAGCCTCAATTAGAAGAGGTTTTGTTAGTCAGTGGGTTGAAAGCTAATCTGATTAGCATCAGTCAGTTGTGTGATCAAAATTAGAATGTGTGCTTTGATCGTAACTGCTGCAGAGTTAGTGTAACACCACGTGTTATGACCCTTAATCCCGAATTAATTATTTAATTAATTCCATTAATAATAATTAAAAAGGATTTAATTTGATTAGAAATCCCTTTAATTAATTAATATGGTCCACCATGGACCATGGACCCTTATCCCTAAAACAAGTCCTTAATCCTATAAGGAATAGAATTAGTAAACCCATACCATTCAAACCCTAATTATGACTCCTAAATATATATATATATATATATATATATATATATATATATATATATATATATATATATATATATATATATATATATATAAGGACATAGGAGGCACCTAGAAGTCACACCACAATAAATATCACCACACAAGAACTCCCAAGGGACTCCCCACCACCAAGCCTAGGGAGATCAAAACGGATGGAAATCTTAGGGAAGAACCTTAATCGCCAAGGGATGATTAATTAATGCTAAGAGGTAACCCATGTCTCAACAAAACCTATTTTCTTTGCTATAATCTCCTTCCTTGGCCTCCCTCTATATTATTGTGTCTCGATTGAATTCTTCTATGATAATTATGTTATGTTCTTGATGATTGATAAGATGATTTATATGCTTTCTTGATAATCTTGATGATTCTGATGTTATAAGGAAGTTCTTGATTATGATGTGGTGATTCTTGACGAATCTTGATATTTTCTTAATGTTAAAGATAAAATATGTTCTTGATGATTTGGGTCGGATTAGAGCCCTAGGTCGGATTGGGAATTTCTATTGTGACGTTCTTGATTTATATTTGGGTGGGACTTCGCATGTTCGGGTGTTGTTTACATTAGAAATCGTAATAGGATAAGTCCTACATGATTCTTGCTTTTGATCCGTTAACTGCTTACGTGGTGTCATTATTTGCGTTTAAAAGTGTATAAGCATGGTTTCGGGTTCCACGAAGGTCCCCGAGACGAAATTATGGTAAAGGAGTCAGTGGGGGGTAGGGGAACCCGCCACCTACCCACTGCCCAGAAAACACCGCCGGGCAGCGGGTAGCCGCCGGGCAGTCGCCTGCCCGCCGGCAACCCGCTGCTGGAACAGTGTATTCCGACGGGCAGCCGGCGGGTGACCCCCACCCACCGGCTACCCGCTGGTCCATGCCCCCACCCCGGGTCCCCGGCTTCCCCGTTTGATGTTCCCCGATCCCCATGGTGTCCCAATTGACCCCGTTTGTCGTGCTTGAGTGTAGTTTGGAATTTCGGGTACCATTCGTAGGTTAAACGAGTCTTAGGAATTGCATGCTAGTTGAATTGGTAACCCGTGGACCTAGGTGAAAGTCGTATGAACCCCTTAGGAATTATTCTTAGTATGTGAATGATCACACGTATGCTTAATTATATGTCTCCCCCTTCCCTATGTGAATTATGTGTTATTATGTGCTATTGAGTGTTACGTGATGCATGACCCCAACTTGGTTAAGATCAATTGGGCTATACGGGCAGTTGAATAGGCTGAGAACCATCGCAACTGTAAACCAGACTGGTTAAGACCGGTTGGGTATATAAATATTATATAGGACGGAGGTCCACTCTACAGGCAGTTGAATGGGCTGAGAACCATCCTAACTGTTAAACAGGCTGGTAGAGACCGATCAGGTATACAAAGATTATGTATAGGACTGAAGGTCCACATGGGCCTCGGTGATATGACCCACCGACCTGGACGCGCCAGGCGGTGTGTAGGGCCAACAAGCCGAGGAAGGCTGTAGTCTACCGACCTGAGTAATCAGGCGGTGTTTAGGGCTACGGCTGGCTGCGATCCACCGAGTGGTGGGACATCGGTATGTAGGACCGTAGTCTCCGAGGATCTTTGCCTACTGACTGAGTTTAGCTCAGCGGTGTGTCGGGCTTTATCCGATACGGTCCACCGATTGTGCGCATCAACGGTGTGTAGGGTCGTAAGTCCCCCCTTGGAATGGGGATCGGGGTCCACCGACTGGGCGCGTCAGCGGTGTGTCGGATCGTGGTCCGACGTTGAGTTCGTCAGCGATTCTCAAAGGGTTAGTTGCGATCAACTCCCCTCGTACCGCGGTACTGAGGTTTGGTGTTGCGGGGCCGTGAAAATGCTATAAGCATTAACCCTCATGTTCGGGGCATGCGATTGGTCCCGTGGTGCCATCAATGATTATGTGATATGAATGATGATGGGATGATGATGTGGATTGGAATTGAGAAGTGGCTTGTGACCGTAAATGCGTATTCCTTATAACGTTATTTCTACTTAACTGCTTATTGTTGTCTGATGTGCTTATCCCTATTTGCTGAGTCTATTCCTGGTTTTAAAAGTAGTGTCTCTTAAGTATTTATCTTCCTGGTTCGAAATGATTTTTGTGTATATATATATATATATATATATATATATATATATATATATATATATATATATATATATATATATATATATATATATATATATACTATATTTCAACGCGTTGGAGTGGGTTACCAGCATCTCTCGCTGAACAGATATATTTGGCTTTCAGGCACAGAGGAGTAGACACTGGAGCGCGCTAGAGATTTAGAGCGTAGAGTAGATAGTTTCCCTTTCGGCCTGCGTGCTATGCTTATGTATTTACATTATTGAGGATATTAGTTAGTTAGCTTGTGCACCTGAGTTCTCTAGCTCAGGTGTGGCATAGCACCCCTGTAACACCCCGTGTTATGGACCCTAAAACCATTTAATTAATTAATTAATAGACCAAGAGAAAGAATAAATCATAATGATTAATTAGGGAAAAACGCCCACCATAGTCCATGGGCCCTCATATATAAACCCAACCCCTAAACCCAATCCTTAGTTCCAAAAGGAATAGAATTAGCGAGCCTATAATATTAGTTCCTAATTAGGACTCCTAAATATATAAATAGGGGACTTAGGAGGCACCTAGAACTTCCCACAAAAATAACGCCCCACCACCCCAAAAGAGCTCCAAAAATCCCCTTAGGAGAAATCAAGAAAGCAAGGAAGCTTAAAGAAAGATCCTTCATAGCCAAGGAATTAATTAAGGCTAAGAGGTAACCCATGTCTCAACAAAACCTATTTTCATAGTTATAATTCTCCCTTAGGGTTTCCCCATATTATTGTGTATTGGCAAGTTATGATGATTATTATTGGTAATTGATGTGATGATCCCATGGGGGATCTTGATAATCTTTATATTGGGAGATTCTTGATAATTATGGTGTTCTTGGTAATTATATGGAGTTCTTGATGATTATGCGTTGTTCTTGATAATTATGTGATTCTCTTGATGTTTATGTGTTATTCTTACCGAATCTTGCAATTAGAAGACGAACCGTATTCTTGTTGATATAAAAGTGATTAGAACCCGAGGTTGTATCGTATGATCTTATTCTTGGATTATCGGGTGGGGAAATCGCATGTTTGGGTGTTGATTATATTTAGAAAAGCATGATAGGTTATGTGTCGTTCGTTTCTCGTAATTGATCCGTTAATTGTCTACGTGTTGTCGTTAATTGCGTTGTAAAGCGTCTAAGCATGTTTTTGGGTTCCACAACGGTTCCCGGGGCGCAATTGATGAAAAAGAGTCAGTGGGGGGTAGGGGACCCGCCACCTACCCGGTGCCGAGAATCACCGCCTGGCAGCGGGTGGCCGGCGGGCGGGCAGCTGCCCGCCGGCGACCCGCTGCCCGGAACAGTAAAACCGGTGGGCAGCCGGCTGGTGGCCCCCCACCCACCGGCTACCCGCTGGAAATTCATCCCACCCGGGATCCCAGCTTCCACGTTTGATGTTCCCCGTTCCCCGTGGTGTCCCAACAGACTCCGTTTATCGTGCCTATGTCTAGTTTGATGTTTCGGGTACCGTTCGTAGGTTTATGAGTCTATTATATTGCATGCTAGTTGAATTGGTATCCCGTTGACCTAGGTGGAAGAAGTATGAACCCCTTAGGACTATTCTTAGTAAGTGATGGATCACGCATAGGTTTTGTTATACGTTTTCTCCCCCTTCCTAATGTGTAATGTGGGTTGCATGTGCTTGCTATGTGTTATGTGTGTGTTACCCCAATTCGGTTGCGATCGGATTGGTTATCCTGAGCTGCGGTTCAGAAGCTGGCTGCGGTCAGATTGATACTCTTGGGCTATGGTCCACCGTTTGGTTGCGATCAAACGTTTCTATACGAGCTGCGGTTCGTCCTTTTTCCTGGCTGCGGTCAGACGACATTCTCTTGGGCTGCGGTCCACTGTTTGGTTGCGATCAAACACTATGATGAGCTGCGGTTCATCGGTCGGTTGCGATCGACCCCTCCGTGTTGCGATACGGGGCAGGATGCTGCAGGGCCGTGTCAGAGCTATATGCGCTGACCCTCATGTATGGGCATGCGATTGGTCCTGTGGCGCCAACAAAGTGTGTTATGTGTTGTGACATGGACGAGTTGTGATTACGAGTGTCTTGGGGGATGTGACTATGGGGTTTATATTGGGGATTGTTCACGTTGGGTTATGATCATTGTTTATGCTTTGCCTTATCTGCCTTATCTATTGTGAACTGCATATGCTCGTTATAACTGTTGCTTGTGTCTGACCTTATCTGCCGAGTCATTCCCAGTTTTAAAGCTAGAGTTTGTAGGATATATCTTCATGCTCAAAATGGTTTTCGTATATCTATATATATCTCTATATGTATTGTATTTCATCGCGTTGGAGTGGGTTACCAGCATCTCTCGCTGAACAGATATATTTGGCTTTCAGGCACAGAGGACTAGAGCACTGGAGCGCGCTAGAACTGGAGCGTAGAAGTAGAGTAGTTTCCCTTTCGGCCTGCGTGCCATATTATGCATTGTGTTTCAATGGATATTAGTTAGACAGCCTGTGCACCTGGGTTCTCTAGCCCAGGTGTGGCGTAGCACCCCGTACACTTATGATATACTTTGGGATGTAATGAGATATTACCTTTATTATATAAGCTTAAAATGTCTTGAAAATCTGGGGTGTTACAGTTGGTATCAGAGCCTAAGTTTGACCCTAGGAAAAGACTCTTAAGACCGGACTTTAGGACGTTAGGCTTGAACTCTAAGTACCTAGGAACATAGGACTCAGGAATCTTAGGACGCGCGGTGAGATTGTGAAACCTACACATAACTTCCTTACACGTTGCCCTTCCCCATTCTAAAACCCTTCCCCACTTATCACTTCACCAGAAGTGCATCGAACTCTAACTTAACATTCTTATAAACACTGACCAGAAGGACGATAGCATGGCACCGAACAGAAGACAATCAAGGACTCCGGAACCCGCCACTAATGACCCCTTGACCCAAACTCTACAGCAACTAACACAGGTCGCACAGGCACTAAGTGACGCGGCCCTTCGCAACAACAGGCCCCCACCGCCTCCATCAAACGCAAACTCGGACGTCGCCCGACAAGTCTCAAATCACCGACCACCCACGTTTTCGGGAGAAGAGGATCCCGCGGTCCTAGAAGAATGGATCCGGACGCTTGATAAGATTTTTGGAGTAGTGGAATGCCCAGAGGAACGCCGCGTAGAGATAGCCTCGTTCTACTTCGGGCACGAGGCCGACCTCTGGTGGATCCACGAGGGACCCACCTATCAACAAGAACCGGGGTTCAATTGGGAGGACCTCAAGACACGACTACGAGAGAGATTCTATCCAACCCACGTGAAGGCATCCATGTACGAAGAGTTCCTTCATCTAAAACAAGGAACGGCCACCGTCGTAGAATACCATAAACGATTCCTCGAGCTGGCACGCTTTGCGCCAGAGCTAGTCCCCACCGAGGTAACCAAGATAGAGAGATTCGTGTCGGGCCTCAACTTCGAAACTCGAAAGGCGCTAGTGGTAAGCAGACCTCGGACCCTCAACGAGGCTTACTCCAGTGCCGCGAATCTCTATCGGATCCAACTACTCCAACGCGGAGTTCAGGAACAAATACGAAGAAGAAACACCGGAAGTGGGGCACCGCCAGTGAAAAGAACAAGAAACGACACCGGCACTAGGACGAACAACCCGCCCAACCAAAGACCGACCCTGGGAAACAACGAAGCTAATCCAAGAAGCTTCCCTTGCCCGAGATGCAACAAAAGCCATAGGGGCAAGGATTGCGCAGGCAACCCCTGGCGATGCTTCAATTGCGGAGAGGAAGGACACAAGGCCTTCCAGTGCACTCGACCCCAAAGACCACGCCCCACCACCGTGGGTCAACACGGTGGCACCGGTCATCAAGGGAGTTACGGCGCTCCCGGGAAGGTATTTGTCATGAGCCACACTCAAGCCAACCTCGGGAACGAGGAGGACCTCGGGGAGGAAAACCCAATCCCGGAAGACGAGGACCATACGGACCCCGCAGAAGAAAACCAGGAAAACGAATACTGTCTAGGATAAGCCGTCACACCCCCTTGTAACCACCCCCCCCCTTCTTTTGTCGTAAAGACCGCTTACTTAGCCTAACTATTTCGGAATTATTATGAATGAAGATTCTCGATCAAATTCCAATTTCCACTACAAAGGTAAAACACAAAGTTATACTATCAACCTAACCTTCCCTCCACTAAAGGACGAAATGAGGAAAAAGACAAAAATCACACCATCAAGAAATACTTAATGTCACAATTAAGAATGGAACCTTGGACCTCCCCTCTACAAGTCAAGGCCTCAACCGCTAGCCCATAAGTGTTTCTTGAAACCATAAGGGGATACTCCCTTGTTAAACCCCCCAAGTTCCTAAAACCCACCAAAACCCCAAATCAAAAACCCTTCTCCTCCTTCTTCATCCCCTTCACCTTCCCCACTCCCTCTCCTTCTCTCTCCCACACAACCCGCCGCCCCACCATAGCAACCACCCTCAAACCACTCGACGCCGCCGCCGTCCGACCGCCTCCCGCCAGCCCGCGCCGCTGCACCACCGCAACAGCGCCCAGCCGCCCTCGCCCGAAGACCGCCCGGCCACCGCCCGCTGCCTTGCTGCGCACCGCCCCGAAGCCGCCTCTCTCCCTCGCCAAGGCCATCGTCTACCATCACCGGCCCTCCACCGGAGCACCACGAATCGCCGCACGCTCGGCCACCGGGAAAGACACGCCGGAGCCCCGCCGCCCCGCCGGAAAAATTTGCCGGAGGTTCACCGGAAATTTTGCCGGAATTTCTCACCACCAAAGAGAGATTCACGATGCCGAAAAAGCCCCTCGGAATCCGCACCCCGGAATGGAACAACGCCGATTACACCGTGATCGGAGGTAAAAGTCTTGAACCCGACCAATTCTCTCCGGAATTGGTCGATATGCTTAAACACCAAGGACTCCTAGATGCATACCTCACCATCAAAGGGGACACATACCCCGAATTGGTGAAGGAGTTCTATCAACATCTTGTGGCCACAAAACGGGGTGACAAGATAGAGATCACCACCAAGGTCCGTGGCAAGGAAATTGTGCTTTCTGAAGGCCGGTTGGCCAAGCTCTTGAAATTGACCACCACGGGTGTGTCTGACTATGACCGAAAGGGGTGGATTGATACCCAAACCACGGGATACAAGGACTATCTTGGGTACTTACTCGGGAAAGAGGACGGGTTCACCTTGGCCACTCGACCAAACCGAAAGTGGCTATCGGCAGAGCAAAAGATATTGGTTATGATTGTAACCGATAGCCTCTTGCCCACCAATAACAAGAGCAAGGATGTGGGGAGCTTGGAGTGCACCTTTGCGTATCTCGGAAAACATAAAATCAAGTTCAACCTGCCGGCACTCATGCTAAAGCACATAGAGTTTTGCAAAACAAACAACCGGCTTAGCCTACCCTACGGGATGATCCTAAGTCGGATCATGGAGAAAAAGGGGGTGGACCTAAGCCACACCGAGGTCAAAACCGCCAACGGCATGGTTTTCAATGCCCAAAACCTCCGCCGCAACGACATCTACTACACCGAGGGAGGACTCTATCTCACCCTCGAAGAAATTTGCCAAAAACCCGAGGAAGAACGTAGGGAATTGGTTGATCGATTGGACATCTCCAACAAAAAGCTCAAGCGAGCCATGCAAGATTGTGGAGGTACGGAGGGAAATGAGGGACAAGAGGAGGAAGACGAGCCTAACCCGTCAGTGCACCCACAGCCAGGAGGGAACCCGAGGGGACAAAACGAGGGTTCGGTCAACGAACGCATACTCGCTCAGCTCGACCGGCAGAATCAAATCATGGAAGAAGGGTTCTCATCCTTGATTCGCACCACACGCGCACTCGATCAAAGGGTAGCAGTGATCGAGGCCGCCTTGGTCACTCGCGGTGCATCCAGTTCCAGCGCAGGAAACCGAGGTACAACCGAAAAATTCTCTATCACAACACCATCAAACGTTCAGCCTACCCCAAGCCAAGACAAACGTAAGGCTGCAACCCTAATCAGGAGGCCGAGCTACGAGGTGTCTTGGGGTGAAAGGATGGACTATAACACTGGGCTTCGGGGACGAAGCCCCTTGTAAGGGGGGGAGAGTGTAACACCCCGTGTTATGGAACCTAAAACCATTTAATTAATTAATCAATAGCCCAAGAGAAAGAATAAATCATAATGATTAATTAGGGAAAAGGCCCACCATAGTCCATGGGCCCTCATATATAAACCCAACCCCTAAACCCAATCCTTAGTTCCAAAAGGAATAGAATTAGCGAGCCTCTAATATTAGTTCCTAATTAGGACTCCTAAATATATAAATAGGGGACTTAGGAGGCACCTAGAACTTCCCACAAAAATAACGCCCCACCACCCCAAAAGAGCTCCAAGAATCCCCTTAGGAGAAATCAAGAAAGCAAGGAAGCTTAAAGAAAGATCCTTCATAGCCAAGGAATTAATTAAGGCTAAGAGGTAACCCATGTCTCAACAAAACCTATTTTCATAGTTATAATTCCCCCTTAGGGTTTCCCCATATTATTGTGTATTGGCAAGTTATGATGATTATTATTGGTAATTGATGTGATGATCCCATGGGGGATCTTGATAATCTTGATATTGGGAGATTCTTGATAATTATGGTGTTCTTGGTAATTATATGGAGTTCTTGATGATTATGCGTTGTTCTTGATAATTATGTGATGCTCTTGATGTTTATGTGTTATTCTTACTGAATCTTGCAATTAGAAGACGGACCGTATTTTTGTTGATATAAAAGTGATTAGAACCCTAGGTTGTATCGTATGATCTTATTCTTGGATTATCGGGTGGGGAAATCGCATGTTTGGGTGTTGATTATATTTAGAAAAGCATGATAGGTTATGTGTCGTTCGTTTCTCGTAATTGATCCGTTAATTGTCTACGTGTTGTCGTTAATTGCGTTGTAAAGCGTCTAAGCATGGTTTTGGGTTCCGCAACGGTTCCCGGGGCGCAATTGATGAAAAAGAGTCAGTGGGGGGTAGGGGACCCGCCACCTACCCGGTGCCGAGAATCACCGCCTGGCAGCGGGTGGCCGGCGGGCGGGCAGCTGCCCGCCGGCGACCCGCTGCCCGGAACAGTAAAACCGGCGGGCAGTCGACGGGTGGCCCCCCACCCACCGGCTACCCGCTGGAAATTCATCCCACCCGGGATCCCGACTTCCCCGTTTGATGTTCCCCGTTCCCCGTGGTGTCCCAACGGACTCCGTTTATCGTGCCTATGTCTAGTTTGATGTTTCGGTACCGTTCGTAGGTTTATGAGTCTATTATATTGCATGCTAGTTGAATTGGTATCCCGTTGACCTAGGTGGAAGAAGTATGAACCCCTTAGGACTATTCTTAGTAAGTGATGGATCACGCATAGGTTTTGTTATACGTTTTCTCCCCCTTCCTAATGTGTAATGTGGGTTGCATGTGCTTGCTATGTGTTATGTGTGTGTTACCCCAATTCGGTTGCGATTGGATTGGTTATCCTGAGCTGCGGTTCAGAAGCTGGCTGCGGTTAGATTGATACTCTTGGGCTGCGGTCCACCGTTTGGTTGCGATCAAACGTTTCTATACGAGCTGCGGTTCGTCCTTTTTCCTGGTTGCGGTCAGACGACATTCTCTTGGGCTGCGGTCCACTGTTCGATTGCGATCAAACACTATGATGAGCTGCGGTTCATCTGTCGGTTGCGATCGACCCCTCCGTGTTGCGATACGGGGCAGGGTGCTGCGGGGCCGTGTCAGAGCTATATGCGCTGACCCTCATGTATGGGCATGCGATTGGTCCTGTGTCGCCAACAAAGTGTGTTATGTGTTGTGACATGGACGAGTTGTGATTACGAGTGTCTTGGGGGATGTGACTATGGGGTTTATATTGGGGATTGTTCACGTTGGGTTATGATCATTGTTTATGCTTTGCCTTATCTGCCTTATCTGTTGTGAACTGCATATGCTCGTTATAACTTTTGCTTGTGTCTGACCTTATCTGCCGAGTCATTCCCGGTTTTAAAGCTAGAGTTTGTAGGATATATCTTCATGCTCAAAATGGTTTTTGTATATCTATATATATCTCTATATGTATTGTATTTCAACGCGTTGGAGTGGGTTACCAGCATCTCTCGCTAAACAGATATATTTGGCTTTCAGGTACAGAGGACTAGAGTACTGGAGCGCGCTAGAACTGGAGCGTAGAAGTAGAGTAGTTTCCCTTTCGGCCTGCGTGCCATATTATGCATTGTGTTTCAATGGATATTAGTTAGACAGCCTGTGCACCTGGGTTCTCTAGCCCAGGTGTGGCATAGCACCCCGTACACTTATGATATACTTTGGGATGTAATGAGATATTACCTTTATTATATAAGCTTAAAATGTCTTGAAAATCTGGGGTGTTACAACCCCGTACTCTACTATATTATGTTTTGGGATTTAATGAGAATTTACCTTTATTATATATGTCTTAAAAGTTGAAAAATTTCGGGGTGTTACAGTTGGTATCAGAGCCTAAGTTTGACCTTAGGATAAGACTCGTAATACTAGACTTTAGGACATTAGGCTTGAACTCTAGGTATTTAGGAACATAGGATTTAGGAATCTTAGGAGGCGCTGTGAGATTGTGAGCCTACCTATCATCACATAACCTCCCTTCACTTTATCCCTCACTAATTTAAAGAATTTCCCGCTTCGCTTATCACATCAAGGTAAGGGTACAACACACTAACTCTTCATTCAACATACTTACCCTAGAAATTTGTGATGTCCTTGCATGCTTTTACCTACTTTGTTGCTTATCACTCTTTGATTACCATACTTGTTTATTTGCCTAAGCATATGTTCCTAATTGATTTTTAGACCAAGTTAGGAACTGCATATTACTGCTTCACTATTTGATCAAACATGCGCTATCTGGATATCTGTTACTTGATAAAGTATTTTGGAACTTGCAATTAGTAATTTCATTCGGCTTATAAGAGCTCACTTGTCCTAATCATAATTGACCAACATAGTTAACTCACTAATAGCCCGATAAGTACTTACATGAGTTGCATGGATGGAAATTTTGGGGAACATAGCTTTAATTAAGAAGGGGAAGAATGGGGCGTAGGATCCTTATGATATCTAGTTGAAGTCTCCCATATTCCTTATTAGTATCATAATAACGTGATACCTTGAGTTTTCCATGTATTCAAACCCCTTTCGTTGTTCACATAAAGTATGGAATTCCTTGAAACTTATAATTGTGCATTCTCGGGGCTTTTCCCGAGGTGATTCCTCCTTCACAATCATGTTCTAGTGGGGCCTTGGCAGGAGATCGACCACCCACCACGTGCCCACTGCCACATTCCAGTGGGGACTTGACAGGCGGTCGACCGCCCACCTCGCGCCCACTGGTCCGGTATGTTTTCTTGACTTCTCGTTTTTATTGACCCATTGTGCCTTTGTGTGTCTCCCTTGATACTTCCTATGTGTTTAACATATAAATAACAATATAATGCTTGAACTTGAAAACCGAATTATCCTCCTAATTGACATGTTTATATGTTACATAGAAATTCTAGGGACTAATTCTATTTCTAGAAATCTAAACCCTCAGATACATTGCGTATTAAGTTTCGACCTGAAATTCAATCTGAGTGAGACCAGTAGAAACCTAAAACAAGTGGTCATCTAGAAATTATCCTTGGAAAAATATGTTGCGTCCCCAAGCTCCCTCTAGAAAAACTATCTTAAAACTATCCCTCTAGACCTTGGTCCATGTTGCATAATAGACCACAAGCTCCCCATACCTTGTTTAGGACCCTTTACCACTAAGATAAGGACCCCCTAAACAAACATTTATACATAAATAGGTACATCACTACTATTCTAGATATATTCCCCTAAAACTCCTATCATATATATATATATATATATATATATATATATATATATATATATATATATATATATATATATATATATATATAATATTTAGTAAATCCCAATTACATTCATATGCTACACTTACACCAAATTGTTATTATTATTATTATTATTATTATTATTATTATTATTATTATTATTATTATTATTATTATTATTATTATTATTATTATTTTCATTTTTATTACACCCTAATCCTAAATCACCTTGCCTAATCTTAAAAATGGTTGCGTCATGTACGGTACGTCTCTATACGCTTAAATATATATATATGTGTGTGTATAAACTTGTGAGCCTATAGAACATCCTCCCCTATTCATACGTATTCATATAAATTGTTACATTATATACAATAAATCCCTAGCCCCAAACCATACACATGTACCCTAGCTACAATAATCTTACGCACACCTATAAGCTTGCCCTTAGCATATCCTATCCCTGAAATATCATCCCGTACAAATTACATCACTATTATATATATGCATATATATACACATATCCTGGGATAGCCCTAATTCTACTTTTCCCCCTCGCACGACCTCCCTGTTACCGCTCTTACCTTCCCTAAATAATTAAAAACTTTAACCTCATCATCAGGTCGTCAATTGATTTAGGAATTAGCATCCAAGGGTCTTCAACTCTAAAGTTGTTTAGGTATCCCGGGCTTTTAGAGGTAAGATTTATACCTACCTAAAATCTAATTACCACCAAGATAAAACTAATTTTCCTAAGTGCTTGTGTGATTAAATTCTCAAGGTAGAACCTCTAGTACTTGTGAACCTAGGCTATCTTACTCGTAATTACTAAAATATTTGTATGCAAATTGCATGGTCCAAACTATAGGTCGGAATTTAAATTTTTCATGTGCATTACATGTCAAATCACATAGCTCACATGTTTACGTTAAAATACACACTTACCCGCATTTATGTATATATACAAAGCATCTTAGACAAAAACTGTATGTTATAGGACATCCCACTATACATATATGCAATATTATTAGTTATAAACAATCTGCATATAAGTGCCAATACTTGTTATGTGATCACCCACCGTAATCCATGGTATACAAAATTAAGATCCTAATTCTATTGTCTCCCCAGAATTTATTTACCCCATAAAAAGCAAGAACCTTCCTCCTAATTACTTATAATCTTTCCCTCAGAACCTAATTTCCGCTATTTGAATAATTGTTATATGATTTATGACCTTCCTGAATTTATATGACAAAAGTTTGGTTATGCCACGATACTAAGTGCGTGAATTTAATTGTTAATCATGCACTAGAATAACATGTGGAATAATACATATGTGTGTTTTATGATTCCATAGGACAAATTATTATTTAAATACTTGAAATAAATCCACATACCTTCACACTCTATACCTATAGACTTAAGGAAATCGCATATATAGCATAATTACAATTGAACACATATAGACATGCCAACTTGCAGGTTTTGCATATAACATAAATAGTTAATTATCATACATGATAGGCTTGTTATTTTGTAACTGTGAATATTTGGTATAATCTGCTAAGCACAAAGATTAGACATAGATCCTACATAAACGACACCTAGGCTCACAACATGCTACACTACGTAATTAAACGTCTGCATCCATTCGTAAATAAGGTTCGCCTGTGTTGATATATGTGCATATACACTTTATAATGATTATGTGGCTATCCGGATCTGCACCCGCGTGGCATTTGCCTCTCATTTAGGTACATAAATAATTATATGATCGGTACAACTTGTGATCCTATATGTTGAATCATTATAAAATAATTAAATGAGGGACATGCCACATGTAAGACTTCTACGTTATATATCAGTCACCCGTAGAACTTACATATTGTGTGTTGCATATTCGTGACTTTGTTATTTGGTGCATTTTGCTAGCACAATAGTTAGGCTCAAACCCAGTAAATTTATATGTGTATGTGTATATATTTCCCATATAATAATTTCCTTATGAACTACTATACTAATTCGGGCTCTTTACCCCAAAATGATTACTAAGCTTCGGGGACGAAGCTTCTTGTAAGGGGGGGGGGGGGGGGGAGAGTGTAACACCCCGTCTTACGGCCCTTAATCCCGAATTAATTATTTAATTAATTCCATTAATAATAATTAAAAAGGATTTAATTTGATTAGAAATCCCTTTAATTAATTAATATGGTCCACCATGGACCATGGACCCTTATCCCTAAAACAAGTCCTTAATCCTATAAGGAATAGAATTAGTAAACCCATACCATTCAGACCCTAATTATGACTCCTAAATATATATATATATATATATATATATATATATATATATATATATATATATATATATATATATATATATATATATATATATATATATATATATATATATATATATATAAAAGGACATAGGAGGCACCTAGAAGTCACACCATAATAAATATCACCACACAAGAACTCCCAAGGGACTCCCCACCACCAAGCCTAGGGAGATCAAAACGGATGGAAATCTTAGGGAAGAACCTTAATAGCCAAGGGATGATTAATTAAGGCTAAGAGGTAACCCATGTCTCAACAAAACCTATTTTCTTCGCTATAATCTCCTTCCTTGGCCTCCCTCTATATTCTTGTGTCTCGATTGAATTCTTCTATGATAATTATGTTATGTTCTTGATGATTGATAAGATGATTTATATGCTTTCTTGATAATCTTGATGATCTTGATGTTAAAAGGAGGTTCTTGATTATGATGTGATGATTCTTGACGGATCTTGATATTTTCTTGATGTTAAAGATAAAATATGTTCTTGATGATTTGGGTGGGATTAGAGCCCTAGGTCGGATTGGGAATTTGTATTGTGACGTTCTTGATTTATATTTGGGTGGGACTTCGCATGTCCGGGTGTTGTTTACATTAGAAATCGTAATAGGATAAGTCCTACATGATTCTTGCTTTTGATCCGTTAACTGTTTACGTGGTGTCGTTATTTGCGTTTAAAAGTGTCTAAGCATGGTTTCGGGTTCCACGAAGGTCCCCGAGACAAAATTATGGTAAAGGAGTCAGTGGGGGGTAGGTGGGGGTAGGGGAACCCGCCACCTACCCACTGCCCAGAAAACAACGCCGGGTAGTCGCCTGCCCGCCGGGCATTCGTAGGTTAAACGAGTCTTAGGAATTGCGTGCTAGTTGAATTGGTAACCCGTGGACCTAGGTGAAAGTCGTATGAACCCCTTAGGAATTGTTCTTAGTATGTGAATGATCACATGTAAGCTTAATTATGTCTCCCCCTTCCCTATGTGAATTATGTGTTATTATGTGCTATTGAGTGTTACGTGATGCATGACCCCAACTTGGTTAAGATCAATTGGGCTATACGGGCAGTTGAATGGGCTGAGAACCATCCCAACTGTTAACCAGACCGGTTAAGACCGGTCGGGTATATAAATATTATATAGGACTGAGGTCCACTATACGGGCAGTTGAATGGGCTGAGAACCATCCAAACTGTTAACCAGGCTGGTAGAGACCGGTCAGGTATATAAAGATTATGTATAGGACTGAAGGTCCACATGGGCCTCGGTGATATGACCCACCGACCTGGACGCGCTAGGCAGTGTGTAGGGCCAACAAGCCGAGGAAGGCTGTAGTCCACCGACCTGAGTAATCAGGCGGTGTGTAGGGCTACGGCTGGCTGCAATCCACCGAGTGGTGGGACATCGGTATGTAGGACCGTAGTCTCCGAGGATCTTTTCCCACCGACTGAGTTTAGCTCAGCGGTGTGTCGGGCTTGATCTGCTACGGTCCACCGATTGTGCGCATCAACGGTGTGTAGGGTCATAAGTCCCCCCTTGTAAAGGGGATCGCGGTCCACCGACTGGGCGCGTCAGCGGTGTGTCGGATCATGGTCCGACGTTGAGTTCGTCAGCGGTTCTCAAAGGGTTGGTTGCGATCAACTCCCCTCGTACCGCGGTACTGAGGTAGGATGCTGCGGGGCCGTGTTAATGCTATAAGCATTAACCCTCATGTTTGGGGCATGCGATTGGTCCTGTGGCGCCATCAATGATTATGTGATATGAATGATGATTGGATGATGATGTGGATTGGAATTGAGAAGTGGCTTGTGACCATAAATGCGTATTCCTTATAACGTTATTTCTACTTAACTGCTTATTGTTGTCTGATGTGCTTATCCCTATTTGCTGAGTCTATTCCTGGTTTTAAAACTAGTGTCTCTTAATTTTATATCTTCCTGCTTCGAAATGATTTTTGTATATATATATATTTGGCTGAACAGATATATTTGGCTTTCAGGCACAGAGGAGTAGACACTGGAGCGCGCTAGAGATTTGGTGTGTAGAGTAGATAGTTTCCCTTTCGGCCTGCGTGTCATGCTTATGTATTTACATTATTGAGGATATTAGTTAGTTAGCCTGTGCACCTGAGTTCTCTAGCTCTGGTGTGGCATAGCACCCCGTACTCTACTATATTATGTTTTGGGATTTAATGAGAATTTACATTTTTTATATAAGTCTTAAAAGTTGAAAAATTTCGGGGTGCTACAGTTAGTGACAAAGCAAATCAACTTGTCATGGAAGGAACCCGATCCTCAGACAATTGTTATGTTTTGGCTAATGAAACGGCATGCTACCTATCTAAATCTGATGAATCAAAACTCTGGCATAGACGACTGGGTCACGTAAACTTCAGAGATATGGATAAGCTGGCCAAACTGGAAGCTGTGAGAGGTGTACCTAAGATCAGAATAGATCTGGAAAGGGTTTGTGGAGCATGTGCCATTGGGAAAGCAGTAAGAGGTATCACAACTGAGAAGTGTCTATATCTTGTTCACATAGACTTCATGGGGGCAACACAGACTGAAAGCATTGGGGGAAAGAAATACATATTTGTGTGTGTAGATGATTTCTCTCGATACAGCTGGGTATACTTTCTAAGAGAAAAATCAGAAGCATTCAAGGCCTTTAAAACTTTCTGCATAAGGGTTCAGAAGGAAAAGAATGAGTCTATAATAAAAGTTCAGAGTCTGAGAAGTGATCATGGAAAAGAATTTGAGAATTCACTATATTCATATTTCTGCTCCGAGCACGGTATATCACTTGAGTTCTCAGCTCCTAGAACTGCTCAACAGAATGGTGTGGTGGAAAGAAAGAATCGAACATTACAAGAAATGGCTAGAGTTATACTACATGCCTCTCATCTGCCGCAGCGCTTCTGGGCTGAAGTAGTACACACAACCTGTCATACTGTAAATAGGGTCTATCTTAGACCAGGAACGACCAAAACACCATATGAGATCTGGAAGGGAAAGAAGCCAAATCTGAAGTATTTTCATGTGTTCAGGACAAAGTGTTATGTGCTGTCTGATAGAGAACAAAGAGGGAAGTTTGAACCTAAGAGTGATGAGAGCATCTTCCTTGGATACTCTCCAAAGAGTCGTGCCTACAGAGTCTACAACAAGAGAACTCAATCTGTGATGGAATCAGTAAATGTGGTTATAGATGACTGTCCAGAAGAATCAGTAGACACAACAGTGACAGATCCAGTGACAAAGCTTCCTCTTAGTGAACTAAATACTACAGACAGTAACAGTTAGCCCAAATCACAAGAATCCTCAGATGAAGATCAAGAAAGTTCGGAACAGGAGACAACTCTCATAAATGATACAGGTAAAGACAAACCCACCAGAACTCAGAAAAATCACCTATCAGATAACATCATTGGTGATCCAACAGATGGGATGAAGACCAGGAGCAGAATAAGAAATAATCTGATAGAAATATCTGGGTCTACTTACTATACCTCAAAGATAGAACCCAGGAATGTAAAAGAAGCTACATCAGGATGATCTGTGGATCAAGGCAATGCAGGAGGAGCTACATCAGTTTGATCGAAATCATGTTTGGGATCTAGTTTCAAGACATAATTGTGTCAACATAATTGGAACAAAGTGGGTCTTCAAAAAAAAAACTAATGAAGCTGGAAATATTGCAAGGAACAAAGCTCGGTTAGTGGCACAAGGGTACACTCAGATAGAAGGAGTTGACTATGATGAGACATTTGCTCCTGTGGCTAGACTGGAGTCAATCAGAATTCTGCTAGCAGTTGCATGCATTCTGGGATTTACATTGTTTCAGAAGGATGTCAAGACAGCGTTTTTGAATGGGTACCTGCATGAAGATATCTATGTGGCGCAACCTAAGGGATTTGAAGATCCAGAACATCCATCGCATGTCTACAAGCTTAGAAAGGCTCTCTATGGTCTTAAACAAGCCCCACGGGCATGGTATGAATGACTGACCCAGTATCTGCTGCAGCATGGTTATAAACGAGGGAGTGTTGACAAAACTTTATTCGTGAAAACTACTGGAACTCATGTCACCATTGCTCAGATCTATGTGGATGACATTGTGTTTGGATCAACTCTACAGAAATACACAGATGAGTTCGTAAAAGTTATGAAGGAAGAATTTGAGATGTCAATGGTTGGTCAACTGACATACTTCCTAGGACTGCAAATTAAGCAAAGCTCTAAAGGGTACTTTATCTCACAAGAGAAATATGCTAAGAATTTAGTCAAGAAGTTTGATTTGGAATCATGTAAACCATCCAGGACACCGATCTCCACCTCCACAAACGTATCCAAAGATGACACTGGTGTATCAGTGGATAACACAGTCTACCGAAGCCTGATAGGAAGTCTGTTGTACTTGACAGCCAGTCGACCAGACATAATGTTTAGTGTTGGAATATGTGCAAGTTATCAATCTGATCCAAAGGAATCACACCTCATAGCTGCTAAACGGATTCTGAAATATATAAAAGGAACGATTCAGTATGGTCTATGGTACTCCAAGGACAGTGAACTGAGTCTAATTGCATACTGTGATGCTGACTGGGCAGGGAACATTGATAACCGTAACAGTACATCTGGTGGTTGCTTCTTCATTGGTAAGAACTTGGTGTCATGGCTGAGTAAGAAACAGAACTCAATTTCCTTAAGTACTGCAGCGGCAGAATACATTGTATACATGAATGCTGCTGGTGGATGCTGTACTCAGCTAGTATGGATGAAATAGATGTTATTAGACTATGGTCTTACTCAAGGAATTATGACACTCTATTGTGACAATGTTAGTTCTATTAATATCTCAAAGAATCCAGTTCAACACTC
Organism: Ipomoea nil; assembly: GCF_001879475.1. Taxonomy (NCBI): domain Eukaryota; kingdom Viridiplantae; phylum Streptophyta; class Magnoliopsida; order Solanales; family Convolvulaceae; genus Ipomoea; species Ipomoea nil. Next base: position 1,636,810 of record NW_017616542.1, read on the forward strand.
CAGGACGAAGCATATTGATATAAGGCATCACTACATCAGAGACCTGGTAGAATCAAAGGAGATTGAGTTGGAATATATTCAAACAGAGAAACAGTTGGCTGATATCCTGACTAAGCCCCTAGGCGCAAACCGGTTTGAGATTCTCAGATCTGCACTAGGAATCTGCAGAATTGAGTAATAGGGCAGATCGTCACTCAAAAGGAGAGTGCAAGGTTTACGTATTCTGGTCAAATTTCAGTTTTGACTTCCTTTTAAACTCACTTCTTTTTTGTTAAGAAAATATCTTAACCTAATTTACCATAAAAGTGATTAGGCTTTTTCAAATTTCAAATTTCCTTGGCATCCGTTTCTTGCCTAAAAAGAAGGCATACCGTTGTGTCAATCACATCGCCTCTGCATGATATTTGACAAGCCGCATTGATTAGGGTTCATCACCCTTGGGTCTATTTGTTATCGGGCCAATCTTGAATAGAAGAAAAATCTCTAAGATTGTCTCTGCTCTCAGTTTTCTCTCTCTCTGCATCTCTGCTTAGCTTGAATTCTCTCTTCTACTCACAAGTATCTCTAATGGCGGACACTGTAAGAAATATCATCATCAAACTTGGGAGCAAGACGCACTCTCCAGAAGTGGCCTTTAAACATATTAAGACACTATTGCAGTTTGCAATGAAGAAGAAACTCAAGTTTGACCCTCTTCTCCGCGATGAAATCATTGTCACAGTGCTATCCGATTACCCAGAGTTCTATGCCGACTGGTCTGACGATGACACCAGTGAACTCCTGCTGCTGGCCTCCGAGGCAGATGATGACATTACTCCGGCATCTATTCCAGAGCCCTCAGATGGCAATCGCGCTGGGGCGTTCCTTCACTATTTTGCTCAAAGAGCCCTTGAGTCTGAAGAAATATCCCGTCGTCGAGCTGTTGCACAACCCCTAAATCTTCAGGCTGCCGAGAATGAAGCCAGACATTGTCTTGAGTTTTTGCGTAACAGGTCAAATACTTCTGACTCCCCTATAGAAATTTCACCTGATAAACCTGAATCCACTGTCTAATGTTGCCCCATCTTCTGTACCTGTTGATTCTGAGAATGTGCCTGCTTTAATTTCTGTGAAATCATCTGTATCTGTTGATCCTTCGTCTATACCTTTGGGTGAGTCTGATTGTGTGAAAAGTGGAGTCTTGAATGTGTCTGATGAGAAAGAAAAACCATCTGATGAGCCCAACAATTTGAGTCTGGTTGTGTTTTCTGCTGATAATATTGGTCTGTCCCCTGCTGTAATTGCTGATAATTCGAAAGAAATCTGTCCTGTTGATGTTTCTTCTGCTGTACCGGCTAATGATTTTTCTGTTTTACCTGCTCATGTTGAGACAGCTAATCTCTTAATTCCCCATAAGTCTGAGAAAAAGGGTGGAATCCAAGTCTAGACTTCCACATAGTTAGGTGAAAGCCTGGAACATGTGCGACACTTTGCTGGTTTACCTTCTGCTTCCATTCCACAACCATACCGAGTGATTCACCCATCTGAATCCTCGAGTGAAGATGAAAAAATACTAGCTAAAGTCTATGGAACCCAAGCTCCCACATCTCAGGTTCCAACTGTTGACGCTACTGCTCATCCTGATTCCACCACTTTCAGAATACGAGAGGTCACTAATCTCCTTGGTGGTTCATCTGCTCATGTGTCTGACTCTAGTCACTCTGTGTCTCCTGTCCACTCCCCATCCAAGGAGACAAGGAAGTCGAAAAGAAAGAATGTTCCTGTGAAGGTTATGGTTGAATCTGGTGAGGACACTGCTGATGTAGATCAACCAGAGAAGTAAAGGAAGTCTAGTGAGCCTGCAAATCCTGAGACCAATCCCCCTGTTCAACAAGTGTTTAAGACTCTACGGTCTTCTGTTAAGCAAAAGGGTTCTGTTGCTGCTCAACCAACTGTAGTCCCCACATCTTCCACCAGAAAAGTGAAACCTGCTACCCGTGCCAGAGGTCGGAGCATTACACCTGAAGTTCAAGCTACTGAAAGCTCTGACACATCCATTTACAGACCTCAATTTGTTTCTCCTACTGCTCAAGCCAAGTGGTCCACAATGGTCAGAAGAGATCCAATTGTCCAAAGATCTGTTGATGAAAATCAGATGAATTCGGTCTGTGATGTTCTGCCTTTGCTGAGAGAAGTGGGTCTACTGAAGACTGTCACTGCCATCTGTCCCTATTTAAAGCTGCTCACCTACGAATTTTACTGTAATCTCAATGATGAGATGGACAATTTCTCTGGAGTGCGTCCAATGCAGATTTTCATTCGTGGGAAATGGTATGTGTTTGGCCCTGACAAGATTAACGAGTACTATGGCCTGCAAGGAGTCCAAGAGGAGGCTATCACTGACTGGGATGCAGTGGCCAGAACGATCACTGGTGGACAAGCTGATGGATGGCCTACTGGTGATAAGGATACTCTACTTAGTTCTCAGCTCACCTCTAAGTATGAGATTCTTCATCGTCTTGCTTTGTATAACTGGCTCCCTTCGGCTCATTTCCACACTGTCGGCAAGCAACTGGCCAGTCTCTTATTCAAAATTGGAACCAAGATGTCCTTTGATCTTGGGTCGTGGATCTATTCTCATATACTCACTCTGATTCACCCGAGAGAACAAAAGGTACGGCTGCCATTTCCTAATTTGATCTTTGGAATTCTTACATCACAGGGCCTTGAGCCTATGGCGAGTGAGGTGATCAGTCCGACCCTTCTCTACACGGTTGACCGGCGTCTGTTGATTGGAGATCATATTTGTGATGTTACACCGGTGACTGCACCCTCCAATACTGAGACTGATATAGTGGCGGATGACTCACCACATGCACGAGATCTTCAACTCTATATCCAATTGAAGACAAGAGTCTCTGAGCTCGAGACAGTTCATGGCATAATTGCTAAACAGCTGACAGGGGCTCGCACAAAATTGGCCACTGTTCTTCTTCGTTTAAGCCTGACTGGGGCTACTGTTGCTGATCCTGTGAAGTCTGACAGTGAGACTCCCTCCAACGCTTGACCTAGCTTTGGCTCTCTTTTGGCAAAAAGGGGGAGTATGAAACTCAGGGGGAGTTGTTTGTGTTTGTGTACCTTCTAGCCCTGGCTGGGCGTTTGACTGTGATGGCATCTCTTATTTGAAGAATGTTTTTGTTTTTGATCCAGCATGATGTGTATGCTGTGTTTTTATCCTTGCTATGTAATCGAATATTGGGTCTGTTTTGTTTTTGATATCCTATCTTAGTCTTTTGCAGTATTATGCTTCTTTTTACGTAGTCGAGTTGTTTTGCCAAATAATAGCCAAATGGGGAGTTTGTTAGTGTTTTAATTGTTCAAAAACCCCAACTTATAATTGGCAATATTATTATGGCATACTAAGATAGGATTAGCTTAGTGTCAGTTTTGTTCTACAGAGGACTGATCAATCAGGCACAACAACAGAAGGACTGACATTGAAGATCTGTTTTAGGAAGATGATTTCTTAAAAGCTGTACGCGGTTTTATAGAAGAAAGATTTGGAAAGGTATGGACCGAATCTTTAAGATTACATTCTTCAAATATTGTCCTACCATCTACAATCAAAGACATCTATGGAAGGAGTGTTCTATCGACGGATCTATAAGTATCCTCATTCGAAGTGAATTAGGGTTACGCCTTCAGTTAGAAGAAACACTCCACATCAGCTTTATGAGATTAGATCTTTGATTATCTTGCCTCTTCTCAATACAACTGTTCATGGTGATTAAGATGACGAACTTGAGAAGAATCACTGCTGCTTAAACGAAAGGACACTGTGATAACACTGTTGTGGGAACAACTGTAAAGAGCGTCATTGAAGTGGACTGCATAAGAGTGGGCTCTCCAAGTGAAGTGATTTCATTGGACTTCTGTATGCACGGCTCTCCACCTTCAACAATCCACTAAACCTGTGTAGACTGGTATGTACCTTGTGTGGGGCACTTGGGTAAGATTATTTTATATCTACCTTTGTACATTGGATTTTGATTTAGTGGATTGGACGCGTATGTGATCGTCCCCCAAACGTAGATACACACTGTATCGAACTGGGTAAACATTCTGTGTCTTTGGCATTGTGTTATTTTCTTTTCCTTAATTTTCTGTATGGTTTGTTATTACTGACTGACTTCATCGCTGAATCAATCAGTCCATTTCGTCAGTTGATTAATCTAGTTAATCTGTTTAAAAAAGAGGAAATGCAAAATTACACTTCTTAGCCGTTGTTACCGCTTGGTTGTTTGTTGCTTGCCTTGTATGCTTGTTCTTGCTTGTTGTTTTGTTGTTTAGATAGTTTCGTAGTTGGTGTTTGAGTTGGTTGTCTAGTTCCTAGTTGTTGGTAAGAAGTTGGTGCTTGTGATGGGACTAGAGTTCGTTATGCTCAATATATCCATTTGATTAAACTCTTGCCAATTCTTGTTTTGAATTCTTTCTTGCCTTGAAATCTTGTGGAATCTTTTGGGTTTTGACCAAAAGAAATTGTTCTTGACATTCTTGTCACATTGTTGTTCCTTTTTATTGTTTGTTCTAGTTCGTCGTACCCAAGCTTCGGGGACGAAGCTTCTTTGAAGGGGGAGTGGATGTGACACCCCGTAATCCAAATTCAATTAAGGGATTAATTAAATTATTAATCCTATTTCAATTGGTAATTTAATTCCTTAAATTCCTGAAAATTCAATAGTCGGAGACTAGTAATTGACTAGTCAAAGTTGTACCTTGAGCTTTGTAAAGAGTTCCCTTGTTCCCTTACACCTCTTCATGTTAGTAAGGGTATTCTTGACTTTTCACCTTGTGTTAGTATTGTAAGCTAACCTAGTAGAACACCATCATTTCTCTCCTTACACTTTCCAAATTCTAGCTCCACCTTCTCTCTAAAAAGGTAGATAGCTTTTCTTCCAAGCCAAGTTGAAGCTTTGTCAAAACTTCAAGAGTTGTCTCCAAGATTCTACCTTTCATACATTTGGGCATCTAGGAGGGTAAGATCCATGGTCATCTTGTGTTTTTTAGTGTTTTCTTAGGTGTCTTTTCTTAAAGATAGAATCTTTATGATCTTTTGGTGTGGTCTTGAAGTGGGTTTGGATGGTGAGCTTTGTTAGGAGCTTGGTGAAGTGTTAAGTGAAGGTTTTTGTCTACAAGAGGTAACCCATGCTCTACAAAATCTATTTTGCTTACCTATTTGATGATTTCTTGGATTTTACATGTGTTTTACTATGAAATGTGAGTGTTTATGCATTGTCTCTTGAAAATGCATATCTAGAGCTTGTTATTAGGGTTCTTGTATGCCATTGCTTGGCTATTCCTTTGATTCAAGTCATTTTGTTGTATTTGGTGAGATTTGGCATGTTTTGGACTTGAATTTGAGCTTGGAGTTGAAAATCCCCGAAGGGATTATTTTGGTACAGGTGTGTACCCGCGGGCGGAACGGCGGGCAGGCGTCCACTCGTCGCCCACCCGCGGGGAACATGGTGCTTGTGGGTAATGTACCCGCTGGCGGAACCGCGGGTAGGGGCCTACCCGTGGCTCCACTCGCTGGGTACAATGTATGGTTGTGTGGGGATTTGTTCCCCGTGATTCTTTTGACTCAGTATTTGGTCTTTTGACTTCCCGTTGTTCTTTTGTGGAACTATTTGAGCGTTTTCTTGATGTTTCGTATGTCTAGAACTATGTGGTAGGTATCCATGTAGGTTTTGGTGTCTTGAATCATGCTAAGTGTTCAACATTGTGTTTCGTTAAACCGTTATGGGTCTTGTGTGTTCTTCGGAACTACGTTTGGTTTACCTGTTTGATAAGCATGCTAGTTCGGTGTTTAAATACTAGCGTGTGTGTTGTTTGTACCTTCTTATTGGTTGATGATAACTTGTGTTGTTCATCGTTGTTGTTGTTGGACTGTGATCCATTCCTTGATTGAGTATGGTTTCATATCTTCGTTGTAATCCGTTGATTGATTCCTGTTGAGGTGTGATGTGTGTGTGGCTTTACCTGGATTGCACGATTAGTGGTATGGGACACTAGTCACCAAGGTATTGCAGTGGTCCTCATGGTGGCCATGACGTGAATATGGAGTTGTGACCTTTGTGTAAGGTTCACGTATTTCTTGGGAGGCATGTGTTGCCGTGTGTGTGATCGGTACCCTCGTGTACTATGAAATCGGTGGTTCTGTTGGAGGGACTGTTGGAGGGGGAACGATGGTTCCCGTAGGAATAAGGTTGGACTTGGTGTACAGGGGTCCTGGAGGTAAAGGTTGGAACTAGATATAAGGTTGGGGTAGCCATAAGGTTGGAACCGGTTATAAGGAAGGCATATCAACTCGTGATGGGTGATGTCACGAGGGCTTGTGTAGCCGTTGTTGTGAGTTCTCTTCTTGTGACGTGTGTAGTCACAAAGGCATGTGTTGCCTTGGCATGTGTTGCCATTTGGTGTGTCCTTATTCCTTTAAGTTATGCATGTCGGGTATTAATCTATTGTGTGATGATAGATTATGCCTTGAGACTTCTTGTGAGTCGTTGTCGTTCCTTGTAGTCTTGGGATGTGTTCCCGTGTTCTTGTTGAGAGTGTTTGAGTCTTGTGTGACTATTACTCTTTGTTTTGGACTTATATATATGTATTCTGTTTCGAAAATGACTTTACAAACTTATATCTTATCTATGTATGATATTTCACATGTATTGGTGGGTTACCAGCATAATTCGCTGACCGGGCGTCGTCCCATATTTTATATGCTTCTTTCAGGTTATATGTTAGACGAGTGTGCGGTGGTTTAGTGCCAGCTAGAGTAGCTCCTCCCTTATGTTTGTGGCATGTGAGCCAATTTAGACTTAGTACTTTGTTATGTTGGTTTTAGATGTTGAACAATGCAGATGTAGCCTGTGCGTTCACCTCTGGGTGAGCGTGGCATAGCACCCCGTTTCTTCCATTTTATATATTTCCTCTTTCAGTCTTCCGCTGTGTTGATGTTTTGGTTTAGATATCTGCATGTTATAAGGCTTTAAAAAGCATGGAATTTAGGGGGAGTTACAAGCAGCGGATCTAGCGATGCTCTCATATCCTCCGCGCGACATCCGTTCTTCCCAGCAACGGCAACCCAGCAAATCAACAACGACACCTGTTTCCAGCGGCTAATCTCTCTCTCTCTCTCTCTCTCTCTCTCTCTCTCTCTCTCTCTCTCTCTCTCTCTCTCCCTCCCTCCCTCCCTCTCCCCCCTCCCTCCCTCTCCATCTCAAACTCTCCCTCTCCCTCCCTCTCTCCCACCCTCCCTCTCTCTCTCTCTCTCTCTCTCTCTCTCTCTCTCTCTCTCTTAGTCGACGACAAAGATGGGTCAGCGGTGAAGGAGCATTGACGAACGATGACTTTTGTTTCTTTCCGGTGAACAGTTGATGTGAGGCGAGCAGATACGGTGGGAGCTAGGGAGATCCGGCGGCGGTTGACGATCGTCGCGGCTGAGCAGTGGCTGTCGGCGTGGTGGTGGGTGTTTCCGGCGAACTCTCATCACCAAATTCAACTTATTATTTTCGTCGTTATCTTTTCTTTTCTTGTTGCCTTTACTAAGGTATTTTTTTTATGTGGATCCATTTGTGCCCATTGAGATTCTCATAATCTTAAAGTCCAAGAATCTCTCTCCAAATGTTATCACTTGTAATTCTCTGGTGGAGCTGGTCTCCAAAACTCAGGGGTGTTTTGCAGGTTATGATATGTACAGGGATATTTTCATGTGTAGGGATGGAAATGTGAAAGGGGCTAAGCCTCTTGTTCCAAATGCAGATAGATAAATTCAATTTTCTAATGGTTGGGTTTTATAGAGAGGGGCTGGTGGATAGGGTGGAAGAGGTTTGGAGGGAAATTGCAGCAATGAACTGTGAGCCAAATGCATATAGTTATAGCATATTGATGGCATCATTGTCTGAGGAAGGGAGGGTGGATGGCACGATGAGGATAAGCGATGTAATGAATGAAAAGGGCATGAAATCTGACATTGTCTTACAATACTGCCATTGGCGTGTTGTGTAGAGTTGGTGAGGTTGAGAGGGTTGAAGAGGTTTTTCGGGAGATGGTGATGAATGGGGTGGAGAGCACCTGTGCCACTCTTGAACATCTGATTATTGGGTACTGTAAGGTTGAGAATCTCGATTCTGCATTGCTGTTGTACAAGGATTTGTGTCGACTTGAGGATGAAATCGTTGCCGATTACCTTGTGTAAGGCCTCCATTAAAGCAGAATCGCCAGCTTCGATCTAGGATAGGCTCTCGCATATGCCTAGAATTTCTCCATTCATCTTCCGTGTGCTTAATCGTCTTCATTAATTTATACAGCAATGCTTCATGTTTCTCCATTTGCTTCCTCATTTGCCGGTCAATGAAATCCTTAAACGGCAAGAAAAAGGAATTATATATGCCAAAAGACATTGTTACCCCTACTTTTGACGGTTTAGATGGCAGGAACTAACGGGAGGATGGTAGCAGGTCAATTTTCGCAACTCGGAGGACCACGAATGGTAATTACGGAAGTTAAGGACTATAGGTGGTGGAACCACCAAACTCAAGGGACCTTGGCTAGTATTTACTCAAACATTAATGTTTAATCTGTGAACATTGATACGTCTCAAAACATGTTAAAATTATGTGAGCTTTTCTAAGGTTTTGCATGTGTATTTTAACCGAAAAGTATTATTTATAGAGCAAATTACCTTAAAAGCACGAAAGTGATAGGAAAGACCTTCCGAATTATATTTTATGTGTTTTTGGACATTTTAGGACACAAAACGTTGTAAAATGGATGGAAAAGCTAAGCCGAGGCAAGTACGCGAACGAGGACCGAACACACCCAAACTACGCACGAAGAAGAGGGACGGAATGGGAATTATTTCCCATTCACGCCCCTCCTCAAGCCGTGAGGGTTGCGCAAATGGAGCATTAAAGGAGGCCGGACAAAGCTATGCACGGAGGGGCTTAATACCCCATTCACGCCGGCGTCACGGCGTGACGCCGTGCGTGAATGGGAGACCGAATGAATTCAGGATATTTAATCTTGAATTCCTAGTCAATTCTGTTTTCTTATATCCTCAAAAATTCACAACCTAGGCTCTTATACTTCCTATATCCAAAATTTAATAGCCTAGGCTCCCAAAGGTTCGAACTGCTCTGATACCAATTTGTAACACCCCCAAATTTTCATTTCCAAATTTCCTTTACAATAATACATTTTCTCAATTAAAATTTCATTAATACTCTAGCGGAAGCATTTACTAACCAAAAAGAACTGGGCGTTACCGCCACGCTCAGGTATTTTTCTTATACCCAAATGCTAAGGCTAAAATTTACCAAATAACCTAAACAATAATCAAATAACTAACTATTACAAACTTGATCTTTCTCCTTGAAAATAATCTATCTCTTTGATCAAACTTATAGCCAAGCTTTCTTTCTTCATCATCCAAAATCATTGACCTGTATACATATAATTTTCAAGACATACAAAAATAACAAACAAAGTTAGCGACACTTTGCTAAGTAAAGTTCACTCCACCCTGTAAAAAGATTATATATATATATATATATATATATATATATATATATATATATATATATATATATATATATATATAAAATAAACCCTTCCAAAATATATGTGGAGATATACTTTTCCAAAAATCAATTTTCGTACATACACATGGAGGATTAATATCTATATATGGAGAAATAACCTCTCTTCAAAATCCATTTGGAATCTGAACCAAGACCTATGTGCACACCCCCAGCAGATTCCAAGCCACTGGGTAGTATATGATCCAAATAGTCAGACTTTCTCTTGCTGATTACCTCGCAAACAATATTAGAAACTGGACCATAACCTATGTGATACACCCTCATGGGATTCCAAGCCCAATGAGTAGTAATTGGTCCAAGTGAGCAGTAACTCTCTTTTACTGAACACCACACAATATTCTGGTTTCTCTAAAATAAACCATTCCACCACATATAAATACATTTCTCCAAAAATAACATTTTCTCCAAAATATTTTTCAAATTTTATTTTTCTCCACATAATTTATCCAAAATAATTTTTAGTCCACAATATATAGGTAATACAAATTTTTCAAAATATCTTTTTCCCAAAACATTTGATTTCTCCAAAATATATACTTTTCCAAAACATAACAATAGTAAGTCGCATATGTACGTACAGTACATGTATATTTAAAAATATATTATTATTTTTATATAAATTACAAAAACATACACACTGTACATCATTAACTCATATATGGAAAGATGGGATGTGTGAGAGAATGGAGAGAACAGAAGCACCGTTGTCTCACCGATCTACGGAGGATCAGGATCTGTTGGAGCGGAGCACGAAAAGATCCAAAAGAAACGAGGGGCATGAGAGCCATGCAGCTGCTGTGGTTGTTGACGTGCGAATGGTGGAGGGTGTGGAGATTGTCCCTGAGACACCAGCCAGCGCCATGGCTGGCGAGATCGTGGTGGCGACATCCAAGGAGGGAAGCGGGGTTGGCATGGCGTCGACGGCCGAGATCGGAGGGCAGGCGAACCCACCGCCACGCAGATCGTACGCTGAGAGTTTGGCAGGCCAGTCCGTGTCGCCTTTGGTGCCGCACCAGGAAGCGGTGGATTTAAACAGTGATGATGATGAGCTGGAGACAGATGAGGATGAGGATCCATTGTGCCCGACGATCAGGCTGACTAGGAGGGAAGTGGAGATGATACGCGCTCCCTGGAGAAAATCTTTGATCGTTAAAGTGCTGGGAAGGACAGTAGGATACGCTTACCTCCTTAGACGGCTGACATCAATGTGGAAGCCGAAGGGGAGCCTGGATCTGATAGCGTTGGATAACGATTATTTCATTGTCAGGTTCAGCTCAGTGGACGATCTGGACTTTGCGAAATTCGAGGGCCCTTGGATGGTGCTCGATCACTACCTTATAGGGAAGGAATGGGAGCCAGACTTTGATCCCATGAAGGACACGACGGAGAAGATGCTTGTTTGGGTAAGGATTCCTTGCTTGCCGGTTGAATATTATAATTATATTTTTCTCAGGAAGCTAGGAAACAAGGTCGGAAGGGTGATTAGGGTGGATCGCATGACAAGCATTGTGTCTCGAGGTAAGTTCGCCAGGATCTGCGTGGAGGTCGACATGCGAAAGCCGCTGATATCCAAGTTCACATATGCGGGCAGGGTACGTCATGTGGCCTACGAAGGCCTGCACTTGGCATGCTTTGAGTGTGGCTTGTATGGCCATACGAAAGAGACGTGCCCGAAGCTACGCGAGGCAGACAAGGTACCGGAAGCAGATCAGAGTGCCGCGGCGAGCCTGGGCAATGATGGGCAGCGAGAAAGCTCGACGGGGAAGGCTAAGGAAGCGGCGGCGGTCAACGACCCTAAGGTACTGTTCGGGACATGGATGCTAGCACCGAAGAAGGGATATCGGCAGGGAAGAAAGCCAGCAGATCGCCGCCAGAATTCTGGGCCAGCAGGAGGCCGCAGGGAGGTTTCAAACGTGAAACACGGTGGTGGATATCAAACTTCCAGATTTGCACCGCTGGTGGCAGCAGGGGGAGACAAGCAAGGGGAGGAGGGGATGGAGGATGAAGTTGAGGTGGCAGGTGAACGACAGGAGATAACAACCGAGGTGGCTGCTCAGGGAGAACAGAGAACAGCTCAAAGGGCTACTGCCGGAACCAATAGGCGACCAAATGTCATCGCACGGGAGAACCAAATTGAGAATGAACCTGTGATTGCTCAGAGATCGACCCCGAGGGCAGAGGCAGCTGTGTCGAGGACACGAAGGAAGAAAGGGGAAGGTTCCAGGCGGGCGGCGGAGGAGACTGAGCATGTTGTGGTCAGAGGGGAGAAAGGGGGGTTGGTGATCCAATCTCAGCGGGTGTTTATGGAGGATCCAGACGGAGACATCCCATCACCGGTCTGGCACCCCACGAGTGAACACCATAGTGACCCACCGGAGTTCCTTGATGACGAGGGGGACATGTTGATGGAGCTGGAGGAAGCATCGGGGCGGCCGCCGGGCCTTGGCCAGCAGTGATGCTGTCTGAGTGCCGTTTTTGATCTTCCCCTTATCTTGGCTTGATGCCGGTGGTTTTGTTGTGGAGAATGTTTTTCTTTCCCTCTCTTTGTCTTGTTTATGGATTGTGTTTTCTGGAATTGTCAAGGTGCAGGAGGCAAGCGCTTCTTACGCACACTTCAACACTTCCTCAGGGTGCATAAGCCTTGCATTTTGGGTCTTTTCGAACCGAAGGTTTCGGGCTCCCAGGCAAACGCCATTTGCACTAAACTTGGATTCTCTGACTGGATCCGAGTAGAAGCAGTAGGCTTCAGTGGTGGCATCTGGGTTTTTTGGAAAGACCCTGTGGGGGCAACGATCGCCTTTACTCATCCCCAGTTTGTCTTGCTGCAGGTCCAAAAACATGGTCAACCCCCGTGGAACCTGGCGGCAGTTTATGGGAGCCCAGCTCACCATCTTCGCCGCCGACTCTGGAGGGATCTCAAGCAGTCTACGCGTGGCATCTCAGGCCCCCTTTTGGTGGCCGGAGATTTCAATGCTATTATAAGCAGGGCGGAAACAGCTAATTATACTTCGTTTTGCTCGCATCGAAGCGCTGACTTTGTGCATTGGGTGCAGGATGAGGGACTTATTGACATGGGTTTCGAAGGACCACGTCTTACTTGGGTCAAAGATGGCGGGGTTGACAACATCAAAGGCGCTAGGTTGGACCGAGCCTTGTGCAATACTGAGTGGCGGACCACCTTCCCAAATGCCAACGTGCTTCACTTGGCCCGAATAGCCTCGGACCATGCGCCCCTGCTGATTAGAACTGAAGGGGGCCGCGGACGCCCTGCAGCCTCGCCGTTCTTTTTCCAGGCGGCATGGCTTTCCCAAGTAGATATGCATGAACTAACGAAACGGATTTGGAACTCTGGCAAACCGATCATGGAAAATACCCGTAATCTCGCGGCTAATCTTGCAGAATGGAATAGAACCACTTTTGGAAACGTCTTCAAGCGCAAAAAGATATTGATGGCTCGACTTGAGGGCATTCAGAGGATCCTAGCAGTGGGATACCACGGAGGCCTCAGGAAACTCGAAGCAAAGCTCAGAACTGAGCTGGAAGACACTCTTCATCAAGAGGAGTTAATTTGGTTTCAGAAATCGAGAGAAGATTGGATCCACTCGGGGGACAGGAACACGGCGTACTACCACGCAGCGGCCACGGTGCGGCAAGCTCGAAACACAGTAACTCAGCTCATGGACGAGAATGGAGCCTGGCTCACTACTGGCCCTCAACTCCGGACTCACATCCGGAACTTTTATATTTCTCTTTTTTCGCAGGATCAGCACGGGAGTGTGAGCGCTCAGCTGGGGACGAATTTCCCGCGCCTAGGGGACCTGGATTGGCTATGCTTTGAGAGGCCGGTGTCAATGGATGAAGTTCACAGTGCCCTCAAAGAGATGAAACCGTTCAAAGCACCGGGGCCCGATGGGTTCCACGCGGCGTTTTATCAACACACATGGGGCACGACAGGACAAAGCATCTTCAACCTAGTGAGCACGGCGGTGACAACTGGCAATCTACCAGAAGACATCAACGATACCCTGATTGCTTTAATCCCGAAGGTTCGAGCCCCGGAAACCATCAAACAGTTCCGGCCGATCAGTCTATGCAACGTTAGCTACAAGATAATAACCAAAACAATCACCAATAGACTTAAACACATTCTACCGAAGATGGTTGGCCCGTTCCAGAGCTCTTTTGTTCCTGGGAGGCAGCTTTCCGATAATGTGCTTATTTACCAGGAAGTGATGCACTCTATGCGGGAAAAGAGGGGAGCGAAAGGTCTCATGGCAATCAAGCTCGACCTCGAGAAGGCGTACGACCGTTTATCGTGGGACTTTATCCATGAAACCCTTCAGTTGGCAGGTTTCCCCGAACCCTGGATTTGTCTTATCATGAATTGTGTCAGAACGTCCAAGCTATCTATCATCTGGAATGGGGAACGGCTTGAGCCGTTTCGACCAGCGAGGGGCATACGGCAGGGAGACGTGATGTCTCCAGCAATTTTCGTCCTATGCATGGAGAGGCTCAGTCAATTAATTGTAGCAGAAGCCAAGCACAACAGGTGGAAGGGTATTAAGCTCGCTTCCACGGGCCCCGTACTAACACATCTTTGTTTTGCAGATGATATGGTGCTGTTCTCAGAGGCTTCACATGACCAAGTTGGGATAATTCAAGCATGTCTAGACAAGTTCTGTGCGGCGTCAGGACAGAAGATAAGTCTGAGCAAATCCCAAGTGTTTTTCTCAAAGAATACAGACCCGAGGCTAGCTTCAGACATTGTGGGTGCCCTCAACATTGAACGCACTGCTGATCTAGGAAAGTATCTCGTGGTGCCCTCGCTTCATGGACGAGTCACTCGAGACACCTTTTCTGACCTCCTCGAAAGAATTTCTGGACGACTTGAAGGTTGGAAAGCCAAAACTTTGTCTCTGGCAGGGCGTGTGGTGCTGGCCAAGTCAGTGCTCAATGCAATTCCTGTATATACCATGCAAACAGCTGCCCTTCCAAAAGGGATTTGTCTGGAAATAGAGAAACGCACCCGCCAGTTTATTTGGGGAAGCAAGGACGGATGCAAGAAGATGAGCCTCGCAGGTTGGGACCTGGTGACAACACCGAAAAAGGCGGGTGGCCTGGGCCTTAAGAGGCTGCACGAGTTGAACTCGGCGTTCATGGTTAAATTGGGGTGGCGTCTGAAAAAGGAGGAAACCAGCTTGTGGGCTAGAGTTATCAACTCAAAGTACCTAAGGATGGGAGCCGCAGGTGCTGAGCCAAAGAGGTCTCAGAAGACTTCAAACGTTTGGCGAGGAATCACGGCAGCCAGCGGCACACTAGAGAAGGGTATGAGGCGGATCGTTCATAATGGGAAACCCACGCAATTTTGGATGGATAAATGGATCGAGCCAGAGGTGCTGTATGCGAAGATGCGATCCCCGATAAATCTCCCCGACTTGTATGCCACCGTCGATAGGTACTGGGATGTGAATCGGGGCTGGAAATGGGAAGACTTAGACCATCTACTTCCGGCAGCTACGAAGGATAAATTGGCTGGGTTCCTGCTGACAGACGGATGCACCGATGATGACATCGGATGGGGTCCTGACCAAAGTGGGCGGTTTTCAGTCAAGTCGGCCTATGACTTGATCGTTCAGAATGTGGGGAACAATGGAAATGACGATTGGCGGCGCCTATGGAGGCTGCGGATCCCCGCTAGGATCTGCATGTTCTTATGGTTGATCATGCATGGAAAAATCCTCACTAACGCAGAAAGGGCCCGGCGTAAGCTTACGACTAATGCTTGTTGTTTCCTTTGCGCAGGTCAGATTGAAGATCTTACACATCTGTTCAGACAATGCCCGGCAGTGGTGGGGATTTGGGAATCAGCCCTAAACAGACGGACGAGAGCGAAACTCGATGATCTGGACTGGTCGGCTTGGCTAAAGTTGAACTTGGAAGGGGCTGCGAAATGGGGCTTTGAGGAGGATTGGCCGGAGCGGTTCTGCGCACGACTTTGGTGGATATGGCGGTGGCGAAATGATGGGGTTTTTAACGCCAGATCGATGGGGTTTGAGCAGAAGATGGGGTGGTTGACGAGGTATGACACGGAGGTTAAAGCGGCTTTTGCTAAGAATTGGGACCCAGCGACGGGATGTTTGCCGTTTGCAGTGGCTCAGGTAGGGTGGCGAAAGCCATCCAGTGGGTGGTTAAAATTAAATGTCGATGGGTGTAGCAAGGTGACGGGAGAAGCGGGTTGCGGAGGTCTACTAAGGGACCCGAGAGGTGACTGGTGTAGAGGGTACATCCACCGGATTGGAAGCTGCTCCGGTGATGATGCGGAGGCTTGGGGCATCCTTATGGGACTCTGCGTTGCGAAGACCTTCGGTGCCACAAATCTGATCGTGGAGTGTGACTCTAAGAAGATGGTAGAGATGATGAACGCAGCCATGCGAGGGGCTGCTGGCGGCAACAATGTCATTCAGAGAGCAGTCCACGAAGCGGCTAGCATACAGGAAGTGGTCTTCAAGCACATTTACAGGGAGCAGAATAGGGCGGCTGACACCATGGCCAAGATGGCGCTCAACCGTCCGATAGGTCTTCAGGTTTTCCTAGAGACTCCTCAAGAGTTGAGTGAGATAATGGATCAGGATCGCATGGGTGCCACCTTCCCCAGACGAGTTTCAAGAGCCTTTCATGGCGAGCAGCAGCAGTGCTAGTTTTCATGGGTTTACACCCTCCTTTCAGATCAAAAAAAAAAAAATCATTAACTCATATATATACAATAATTTTCTTTTCATTTCATTTCACAAGGACATGTGTATATATATACGTATGCATACTCAACACAGTGAACACACACATCTTCACATATATTGCAATATTTACTCATCATAGAATAATTTTCCATCAAACACACAATTTTTTTCCAATTCAAAATAAATAAACCAAATATTTTCACATAATCATCAATCAAAATTTTCTCACCTAATAAGAGAATAGTTTATGCCATAAAATTTATATTTAAACATATATAGAAAAACATACAAATTTACAGTGTAGAATAAAGAAGTAGACATAAACACTTACTTGAATTTCCTCTAAAAATCAACAAGAAACTTCAAGCCTACACTTGCTCTTCTATAATATCATCACCCCTTGAAAAACTTGATACTCTAATCTTTGTTGAAGAAAATAATTTTTTTTTTTTTGTTAAAGTGAACGGCAAAGAGAGACCAGGAGAAAGGAGGAGAAGAAGAAGAATTATTTCCTTTCTTTTTGTTAGAATAATTCGGTCAATTCAAGGAGAGAAAGAAGGGGATTAAATCTCCAATTATTAACTTTAATTAAATGAAATAATCAAAATATCAAATGTAATTATCATAGGATTTCTAACAACCATCCACCATCATTATCCAATTTAATTTAATTTGATTAAATCCCTTTAATTATAACATGTATAAAAATATATATCTTATCTTATTAATATATATATATATATATATATATATATATATATATATATATATATATATATATATATACATATACATATATATATATAAATATATATATATAACCAATTGAATTTTTCATACATATATAAATTAAACTTTTTACCTAATTAAATAATTTAAAATTAGCGAGGTATCACAATAATGTAATACTCCATCTTTGTGGTGTATCATCTATTCTTTGATGTGTTGTTAAATTCGAGGTCGAGTTTCTTTGTGAGGTTGAGTTCCTTATAACCTTGTGGTCATGATTCGGGGACGAATCATCTTTTAAGGGGGTAGAATGTGATACCCTATATTTTATGGGCATTGTACGAGGACCGTACGTGCGTACATAACTAAATTATTTAGAGTCTCCTAATCCATATTATTATAGGAATATTAATCTTTGAGCCTAATAGCTTCCTAATCCTGATATAATATGTAAACGCATATACTTTTCCTAATAATAAAGATTGTTTAAATATTTTCCTAAGCCTAATAATATTAATATATAAAACTTTTCTGATTATATACATATGTACATAGATATATGTTACAGATATAAAGATATATACATATTTATGTATGTACCTAAATTAATATATATATATATATATATATATATATATATATATATATATATATATATATATATATATATATATATGTTACGTATGTAGATATGTTAAGTACTAGTAGGCTAATATGTATATTAATATTATATTAAGCTTTTAAGTATTTTAGTTCTTCACAACTAGAATTATTATTTATAATACAAGTTATTAATTAAGTATTTAAGTAGTAGTCTAATTGTTCCCATCCTCATCAGTAGCTGATTCATTAAACCCTCCCCTTCATCATAATCTTCAGCTGACACTTGTATGTATTTTTGACAGTTTATGTAGTTTAAGAAATGAGGGTGTTACAAATTGGTATCAGAGCCATACGAACCTTTGGGAGCCTAGGTTATGTTAATGACCCATAGAACCTAGGTTTATGAAACCTTAGGAATAAAATTGAGTAGGAATTTAAGATTTTGGAAAAATTGTGGTGAGGATGTGAGACCTTGCATATTTTTGCATAATTATTCGATGTTGGTGCATTATATTTATATTTTTAATTTGGTAACAATTTTGGAACTGTGATTTTATTTGGCTACTATACATATCTGTTGTTTATTTTTCGTAATGGTGACTTTTGGATTATTTTGATAATTTATTTGCTTAGAGCTTAGGCAAGAACTTGCATTGGAGTTACGGGGACGTAACTTTATTTATTAGGAGGGGTGAGTGTAATACATTGTTTTTGCGGTGTATTCAACTTAAATTTGTGTCTTTTTGTTGTTGGTTGTTTTCCCTATCTATGCTTGCATCCATTTGTCAATCTTGGTTTGGTTGTGCTTCGAGGACAAAGCATTCTTTAAGCGGGGTAGAATGTAATACTCCATCTTTGTGGTGTATCATCTATTCTTTGATGTGTTGTTAAATTCGAGGTCGAGTTTCTTTGTGAGGTTGAGTTCCTTATAAGATTGTGGTCATGATTCGGGGACGAATCATCTTTTAAGGGGGGTAGAGTGTGATACCCCATATTTTCTGGGCATTGTACGAGGACCGTACATGCGTACATGACTAAACTATTTAGAGTCTCCTAATCCGTATTATTATAGGAATATTATTCTTTGAGCCTAATAGCTTCCTAATCCTGATATAATATGTAAACGCATATACTTTTCCTAATAATAAAGATTGTTTAAATATTTTCCTAACCCTAATAATATTAATATATAAAACTTTTCTGATTATATACTATGTACATAGATATATGTTACAGATATAAAGATATATACATATTTACGTACGTACCTAAATTATAATATATATATGTTACGTATGTATATATGTTAAGTACTAGTAGGCTAATATGTATATTAATATTATATTAAGCTTTTAAATATTTTATTTCTCTACAACTAGAATTATTATTTATAATACAAGTTATTAGTTAAGTATTTAAGTAGTAGTCTAATTGTTCCCATCCTCATCAGTAGCTTATTCATTAAATCCTCCCCTTCATCATAATCTTCAGCCGACACTTGTATGTATTTTCGACAGTTTATGTAGTTTAAGAAATGGGGGTGTTACAGCTATTGCCGGGGAATGGCAAACGGTAGCTTGAGCTTTTGAGAAGTAAGGAAGTACAACCTTGAAGTTTGATTCAAATTTTTCTTTTCTTTTTCTTTTACCCAACAGTGTAGCTACTTCTAGCTGCATTGCTTTCAAAAACCAAATCAAAAGTTGATGCACACCAGGTCACACGGAACAGAAGGTTTGTTCCCGTTAAATCCAGAAATTCAAAGAACGTCGACGAGAAGGCTAAGAGCCGGAAAAAATCAGGAAACACCAAGAAATATGGCATCCACAAGTACGGATACCAATCAACCACCTCAGCCAGGAGTGAACATCTTTGATGGTTCTCTACCGAGAGAACATTTAAACAATAACGTAAGAGTTGATAAAGAAGCACCAGGATGTGTGGACGGCCGGAATAGAGCCGAGCAACCGGAAGGAAGACATGTGAGAACAATTGCGGAGTATATGACTTCCGATTTCTCTATGCACAATTCTATCTATATCCAGGTCATGGAAGGGATTAATTTCACCATCCATCCGTCTGTTATCAACATGTTTCAGAGTAATCCATTCAGTGGATTACCATCAGAAGATCCACATACCCACATGACAAGATTTGTAAGAGCCTGTAGTATGTTTAGACCAAATGGAGTTCCAGAGGACGTAATATAATCCGCGTTACTCTGTTTTCCTTCTCTGTTATTGGAGAAGGTGAAACATGCTTGGATTCACAAGATAATGAACACTTTACTTCTTGGGGACAGTTACATCGAGAGTTCGTGAATGAATTCTTTCCTCTCACAAAAACCATGAAAGTGCGCAAACAAGTGCAAGATTTTAAGCAAGGAGCATCTTAATCCTTGGGTGAGGCATGGAGAAGATTTAAGACTTTAAGAAGACAATGCCCTCCCGATCTACTGCACCCCTGGGACGTAACCAGTTATTTTTATGGAGGTCTAAACGACGAAAGTAAAATGCTTTTGGACTCATCCTCAAGTGGAGATTTTGTGTCATCATCGCCTACCGACGCTGAAACCTTAATCGAGAAAAATTTCCTCTAATACCACATTCTGGTATAATAGAAGAAACACCAAGTTAGGGATGTATGAAGTATCTGGGAATGTAGCCCAAGATGCAAAAGTGGAGGCTATGAGCCATGAGATCAAGAAACTACAGGAGATGATTCAAAAGATGGATACAAAAGGAAAACCATGCATGGCCCTTGCATTGTATTGCAATGTTTTCGGGGGACCACATGACACTGCGATATACACTTCATCAACTGAATCAGGAAATACGGATGAAATCGCATATGTTCAAGGACAACAAGGCAATAACTATCAAATAATCCTGGGGGGGGGGAGTTACGGCTAGAAACCCGCACAAGGATGGAACCATGGAGGACAATTGTCAGGGTGACCACAGAATGCACAAGGCAGCAAACTTGCCTATGGTTAAAATAGAGATAAGGGCCAATCACCTATGGCCCACAATCAAGAGGAAGCAACAATGCTCACTATCGACCACCTCATGTCCCCCAAAACGATTTGAGACCTTACTAACCAGATTTGAGAGAGATGGATGAAAAGTTAAACTAGATAATTCAAGAAATTAAAAGTGATAGAATTCAACTGAAACAAGAAATCACACAGGAATATCAATAAGGTATGGCAACCATGAAACAAGAAACACATACTCCTTTCATGAATATGGAGATTCAGATTACCCAACTGGTTAAACTGGTAACTGAAAGACCATCAGGGTCGTTACCAAGTACGACGGAGAACTACCCAAAGGAGCGAGTGAATGCTGTATCAGTTCGTCAAGAATCTAAACCCGATATGATTGACATGGAAACACAAGGAACAATACAGACACACAAAGAAAAGGAAGTCATAAGATCGTGTTAGGAATAAAGTGTAATGGTTTTGATATGCCAAATTTGTATTTGTAGATCCCCCAATTTTATTTTATAGGTCTAGTAGAGTCATAGACCATGATCGGGAAATTATTTAATTATGAAAAGAGAAAAACAGAGGAAGATGGATGAAAATAGAAGAAGAAGATATAAAGCCTAAAATCAAGAATTTGTCTGGAGAAAATGACTAATTGAAGAAGAAGATGAATGATATGAAATCACGTCAATGTTAATCAAAGAAGATATCCCAGAAGAATTTTCGTGAAGAAAATTAATGTTGGAAGAATGCATGAAATTGACTTGGAGATCAAGCATCTATGGAAAGAAAGGAGTACATCAAATATGATTGGAGATTTAATCAAAAGCTGTATGGACGAAGTGGATGATGTTTGATATATTATGCGAAATGGCTCAAGCTTGAAACTCACCATCAACAATTTTACAAGGTAAAATTTGAGAAGCCAAATTAAATTAATCTGAAGACATGGAGATCAAATTGAATTGAGATGAAATTTAAATTTAATACCAGGAGAAGTCTGCAAATCAAATTGGGAAGCAATTGAAATTGGGAGCCAATTAGAATGGAGAAATTCAAATTGGGAGTCAAAATCAATTGGGAGCCAATTACAATGGAGAAATTCAAATTGGGAGCCAATTGCAAGTCAAAGTCAATTGGGAGCCAATTACAATGGAGAAATTCAAATTGGGTGCCAATTACAAGCGAATTGAAATTGGGTGTCAATTACAAAGGAGAAATTCAAATTGGGTGGAAGTTCAAAGCCTGTTTGAAGTCTGAGAACACCTAGACGTGAGAATAAGAAGATGAAGATGAACTTACAGTGAAAATATTCTCACAAGGAAAAATACTAGTTTAACTAGTATGGGATTAAATTGAAGAATATTTTTAAATCCCAAAGATACAAGGACCACTTCAGATCTAATCAGAGAAGCCGTTCTACACCCAGATATTCCCACTCAACGTAAAACCAGAGGAAATATCAGATGAAGTTTGAGAACCCATTTACATGGAGATGAAGCTCTAACAACGGTTAGCTTATCATTTCTGACATCTTTGTAGAAGATAAGATAAGATCTCTGACAAAAAGATACAAGATTTCAAAAATGAGAGCGTCTCTTTCCAACGTACAGATTCTCATTACCAGCTATAAAATGATGAAGACATGAAGACTTGAAGTGAAGAAGAGCATAACACGAACTTAAAAAGAGATAGAGCAGTTGAGAAAATTCGAACCCATCAAAGGGGAACGAATAGAGCAATTAAGCTTGAAAAGAGCATAGAGCAAAAATCTCATTTGGTACAGAGCATACCAAAAAATCTTCAAGTGAGAAGTGAGAAAAGAAAAAGAACTCAGAGAGCCTCAAAGAAAAATATTCAGAGAGTTCTTAAACAGAGCAAAATATCAAGTGCTTTACTTGATATATTCAAAGAGAGAAAACACTCAGAGCTATCAAGAGAAATCATTCCAGAGTGTTTATCTTCATCAAAGTGACCTGCGCATCATTGAAGATCATCTACAGAGTCTCAGAAGTTGGAAGCAAGACAACACTTGTTTTGGAGCAAAACAAGAGAAGGGAGGAAAGTAACACGGAGCTGTGAAATCCTGGATTGTCACACGGAGCTGTGAGATCCGAAGCAGCAGTGTCGGAGGCACTGGGCGTGATTGGTGTGGGCTTGGTGATCAAAGCACCAGATCACGGGATACGTTTCTACCGGAGTGTGGAAGACGGGGGGAAAGTAATGTGGATTCATGAAATCCTGGGATAGTAGCGCGGCGACGTGAAACCCGAAGCAGCAGTGTGGTGTCACTGGGCGTGATTAGTGCGGGCTTTGTGATCAAAGCACTAGATCACGGAAATTCATTGTATCTTGGAACCAAGAAGTGGTAGATATAGTGAATTGCTCTTGGAGATAAGAGCAAGTGGAGTAGGAGGATTACACCACCTCGCGAACCACTATAATTGTCTTGTGTTCTTTACTGCTTTCTTTACTTAACGCTCTTTACATATTCGCTCTACACAAGATATACTGATTACACAATCTCACACACACTTTATGTTTATTTATTACCGCTGTGCACCATACTCTAACAATCTAGTTAAGAGTTTTGGTTTATCTCTGGCTTAGCAATTGTTGTGCTGTGCGAAAAAGTTTGAAAGTCTATTCACCCCCCCCCCCCCCTCTAGACTTTCACCTTACCTCTTTTGGGACCAACAATTGGTATCAGAGCCTGTAGCCTATTTGAGTCAGTTTATACCAACCTTTGGTATTAAAACACGTTGCCCAACTGGGTTAACTGTTTTTGACTACTAGGCTGATCCATTCTACAAAGTGTGTGAATTGGATTAATCTTTCATATCCCTCGTGATGATGATGAAGAAAGATTTAGCTCAAAATCTATTATTCTCACTTGATAAATTTGATGATTGGAAAGTTCGTATGCAGGTACACTTATCGGCCTTACACGATGAAATGTGGGAAGTTATTTCCACTGGCCCTATAGAAATATTAAAAATCAATACGGCGTTTGTTATATCCCCGGATGCTCCACAGTACGTACAAAAGCCAAAACCGGAATGTGTTGGTCCCAAAAGAGGTAAGGTGAAAGTCTAGAGGGGGGGGGGGGGGGGGGGTGAATAGACTTTCAAACTTTTCGCACAATATAACAAAAGGTAAGCCAGAGATAAACCAAGACTCTTAACTAGATTGTTAGAGTCCGGTGCACAGCGGAATTAAATAAACGATACGGTGTGTGTGTAGATCGTGTAAAGATTATTGACGTGAGAAGCAAGCAAGAGCGGTAAGTAAAGAAAGCAGTAAAGAACACAAGGCAATTTATAGTGGTTCGCGAGGTGATGTAATCCTCCTACTCCACTTGCTCTTTTCTCCAAGAGCCAATTCACTATATCCACCACTTCTTGGTTCCAAGATACAATGAAATTCCGTGATCTAGTGCTTTGATCACCAAGCCCACACTAATCACGCCCAGTGCCTCCGACACTGCTGCTTCGGGTTTCACGTCGCCGCGTTACTTTCCCAGGATTTCACAACTCCGTGCTACTTTCCCCCCGTCTTCTACGATCCGGTAGAAACGTATCTTCCGTGATCTGGTGCTTTGATCACCAAGCCCACACCAATCACGCCCAATGTCTTCCCGACGCTGCTGCTTCGGATCTCACAACTCCGTGTGACAATCCAGGATTTCACAACTCCGTGTTACTTTCCTCCTTTCCCTTGTTTTGCTCCAAAACAAGTTTTGCCTTGCTTCCAACTTTGAGATTCTGTAGATGATCTTCGTTGATGCACTGAATCTCTTGAAGTTGATGAAGATTTCAACACTCTTGGATATTTCTTTTCTAAGCTCTGTATCACTCTGAGTGTTTATCTCACAAAAGATATATCAATTTAAGCTTCTGAGATGGAAAGCTTTCTTTGAATTTTGTATGCTCTGTTTAGCTCTGTTCTTGCTCTATTGCGTTCTTGCTTCTGCTTTCCAAAGCTTCAATCTTCATCCTTTTATAGCTGGTAATGAGAATCCGTCCGTTGGAAAGAAACGGTCTCATTTTCGAATTTTGCTTAGCTGTATAGCCTTTTGTCAGAAGATAAGATAACGTTGCAGATCTTGTCAGATATTTCAAATTGAGCTTGAGGTTTCAGCAAAAATGGAGTCCCATGAATCTCCATCTGGTGTAGATCACGCCTCTTGGGATTTTTATCTTCAAAATATATTCTCCAATATAATCCCTTACTAGTTAGACTAGTATTTTTGCTTCTGCAACTTCTTCTAATATCTTCCTCTGTACTTCGCGTGTCTGGGTGTAGACTGCTTCCAGACTTCATCTCTTCAATTGACTTGGAAATCTCTTCCCTTGTGAAACTTCATATTTTTGCTTCTGCAACTTCTTCTAATATCTTCCTCTGTACTTCGCGTGTCTGGGTCTGTAGACTGCTTCCAGACTTCATCTCTTCAATTGACTTGGAAATCTCTTCCCTTGTGAAACTTCATCCCTTTCTATTTTGGGAAATGAAATCTCTATCCCTTGCTAGATTTGTCAATTGAATTTTCATCCCTTACTTGATTTGGAATTGCAATCTCTTTCTTCTGATGAAATTGCATCCCTATTTCGGGGTTCCAATTTGTTTGGGATACCAATTTGAGAAACTGCATCCCTTCTCTTGTAAACTTCATCCCTTAGTCAATTTGGAAATCTCATTCCCTTTGACTTTGCAAATTGCATCCCTTTTGACTTGCAAATTGTATCCCTTCGGCCAAATCATCGCCTCTAACTTGATCAGATGGAATTTTTACTTGGCTTCTTTAAAATATGTGGGATGTGAGATTCAAACCTGTGACCTTGCACATAATATTTCAAGCTTCTACCATCTCGTCCGTACAACCTATTAGTTATCTTCTTGTTCCACTTGGTGTACTCCTTTCTTTCCAAAGATGCTTGATCTTCAAGATAGCTTCATGCAAACTTCTAGTCACGTTCTTTCTTCTTCGGGATTTCTTGAGGGATTTTCTCAAATTTCATACGCATACATCTTCCTCTTCTGTTTGCCATTTTCTCTTGACAAATTCTTGATTTTTGGCTTGATATCTTCTTCATCCATTTCCTCAACTAATGAAATTATTTTTCCCTTTCTTGGTCTAAGACTCGACTAGTCTAATAAAATAAAATTGGGGATCTACGAATTACAATATGGCTTATCAAAATCTATTACAATTTATTCCTAACAATTTTCCCCCTTTTGATAATGCCATAACCTATACTCAAACATTGACTTTAAGTCTTTGAAAAATATTTTTATTTTTACTCAATTTTATTTCGACAAAGCCAAGATGAGTTTGACAAAAATAATTCTAGGGAAAATAAAACTTTGTGAATTAATTTAGACAAGTCCTATACGCATCCTTGATTAATCAATTTTTATCTTTATCAAAATTTTGCATGCGTTTAACAACTCTTGTCGTTTGATTCACCAACTAATTACATGATAGCCAAAAAAATAAATCATAAACAGACTTAGATCAGACCAAGGGAATTTTTATTCATATTAGTCGAAAGAGGAAATATTGTAGCTAGCCAAAATCATAGAAATTTAAAACATCATATTTCTTGAGGAATATATGCTTGATTACCTTCTGGGTTTCTTGACTCCCATATCTGCTTTCAATATATCCTTGATATGTTCTCTCATCTTGCAGATATCATTCTTGAACTTTTCACATTCAAACTTCTTAGTCACATTCCCAGCCATGTAATGTCCAAAGGCCTCTTTAATGTTGGTGCCCGGAAGAGCTCCGGCTTCCCACCAAATTATGCATTCTTCAAAACTTCTTTGGAATCCCAGACTTTCACCATTATTCTTGGTATAGTCTCTGAGCTCATACCACATTTCGGTTTGCTTTCGTTTCGCTTCTTCTTCTTTATTCTTGTCCGAAATCCATTTAGCTTCATCAGCTTTTGGCCATCTTTTCACCATAGCCGGCACATTTTCGGATGTCCAGACTTTCTGCGGTGTTAAGGTTCCTTTTGAGCATTCGAACCAATCTCGAGTTTTGGCCACTTTTGATGAACTTGATCCAAGACTCGGATTTGCAAATTGAGCGAAACCAACTTGGGATTGTTGACCACGTCCTCGTCCACGGCCTTTCGTAGGTGCGGCGGTCTGAGCTGGTTGTTGTGACTGATTTCCAATGATGAATTCATGTTGTTGTAAAGCCAGATGATTGAGAATTTCTTCCCCCCTTATGGCATTATCAATCAAAAAGCCAAGGGATTTGGAATTTTGCTCTTGATTGGCTTTAACAATCTTAACTCCATCATGTGTTTTGAGAGAAACATCCTGCAAAACAGACAATTTATTAGCCATGGAGGATAATTCCACCTCAAGGTGATTTATCCTTGTTTCTTGATCTTGTATGGCTTTGATTTGTCTCAGGTGTCTTTCACTGTTGATTTTCTCTGTGGCTGCTCGTTCCTTCTTCATAAGCTGGATGATCTCCAATAAACCTTCAGTGAGATCTCCTTTCAAATGGCGTTCGGCTCTTTCAATTTTTGTCTGCAAAGTGTTTTGATACTCCAACAACTCCTTCAAATTTGTTCGTGTGTTCTCAAAATATTGCAAAGAAAGATGTCCTTGCTCGGTGAGAGTTGTTCCAATTTTCTGACACACCATATCACTTGATTCAGTGACTTTTGCAAACAAAGAAACCAATAAATCATCTTCATCTTCTTCTCGGGTTCGGCCTCCTTGCATATTCAAAGAGTGTAAACTCTTGAATAAATTTCTTCTTGAATCTCCAAGAACCGGATTTTCGGTGAGTTGCAAATTCTCTTCTGGTGATTCGGCTTCTTCAAGATGATTTTCCACTTCTTCTTCAATTACCTCTGTTCTTGAAATAAGCTCTGCATTTAAAGTAGCTTCCAGAGAGGTATTTTGAAGTGACAATATAGGGGTGTTATCGTGTACTGGCACTTCATGTGAATATTCCCCCCCAATTGATGGTCTGATTTCACCATCAATTTGGTCTCTAAATTCATCCCTTGTAGGGTCCATAGCATTTATATCAATGTTGGTCGGGGTCACATTTGATATCAAAAGTTCAGCACAGTGAACTCTGACAGGAATAGACTCATGCATTTCAGAAGCTGAAATTGGTACCTCAACAAGTGTACTTCCTTCATTCGCCCTTTCTCCAAAATTTTCAAGAAAATCATTGGCTATATTAATTGAAGTATCACCTGGATGTCCATGAGTGTCATTCAACGATCTGTGTAGAGCAATCTGTAACATCATTTCATTCTCTTTTTCAAGATCATTGGGAGAGATTTGATTGGCGGCTTCTTGAGATGCTGTGGCCACTCCCTTTCCTTTACTGTTCTTTTCTTGAAGCTTCAGCCTATAAACTTGATTTGCATCCATGTTTAATGCTTCAAGCATTGAGTCAGTTCCTAGCCATTCAAAAGCTAATTCCTCA
Organism: Ipomoea nil; assembly: GCF_001879475.1. NCBI lineage: Eukaryota > Viridiplantae > Streptophyta > Magnoliopsida > Solanales > Convolvulaceae > Ipomoea > Ipomoea nil. The sequence continues at coordinate 1,664,974 of NW_017616542.1, forward strand.
CTTTGTATTAACTCAGAATTAACTTTGGAGACGAAAGAATGATATTTTTCAAGTCTCCATTTCTTCCATGCTTGAACTCGGTTTAATTCCTTCATCAGTTCCGGATCATCTCGAGTTTGTGTTTTGTCGAACACAATGGGTTCAACATTGACTTCAACTGCAGATTGATTCGAGATTCTCCTTTGCAAATCATTTGAAACTTGCACTTCAACTCCTGCAAATTCCATTCGGGTAGTGTCTTCTTCTTCCATTGGCATCACGGGTATCTCAACTTCATGAGCTTCGGATTCTGCTACTTCTTGAGATGGAATAAGTGCTATAGCCGAGCTTACGGCTTCTTGATCTCTGTTGCTTGGGTTGCTCGATCCCATGTGTGCACTTCCTGCAGATTGAGTTTTATTGTTTCTCCTTCGAGAACTCTGTGGTGTACTGGTAGAACCACCTCCTTCTGATCCTTTGCGTCGATTTGTCTTTTTGCCATAGTCAGGTCCAAATTTTCTGAAAAGAGTTCTGTATATTCCAACATTTTTGTGTCTTCTGAGAGGCACATTCTTCTTTCTCAGAATTTCTCCAACAATGAGTCCATACCCAACTTTATGCAAAAAGTGATTTCCTTCAAGTGGTCTGCCATGGGGTTTTGCATTGTTTACAAAGAACAGTAGCCGGTTGAAGATGTATTTTGTCCAGTTGAATTTTATTCCTTGCATGATTCCATTCATCAGACTCATAGATGTTCCAGATAAATCATCCACACTTCCAAGCTTGTTGTCCAGAATCTTGTACATCATCTCAATGAGCATATCATATTCCGGTTTCAGCACATTCTTCGGCTTGGTTGAGTCGTGAATCACAGGTGCTTTTGGACCACGAATTTCGTTCCAGAATTGTTGAGAGTTATAATGATGAGCTTCTGGCATAAGTTCTGAATCAGGAAAATTGAAGCACTCCTTGATGTCTTTTTCACAGATTTGAACATCTGTTCTTCCAACTTTAGAGTGAATCACGTTGTTCTTCACAGTGGCATGCAAATAGAACTCGGTCACATCTGTTTCAAAAGCTCCAACATATTTGTAGGTGAAGAAATCGTATAGTCCACAGTCCTTCAAAGCATTGAGAATCTTCTTTGCTAATTCTTTGTCGACGGCTCCAAACATGAAAAACTCCGGATTGAGTGTCATCCCATCGATCAATTGTTGTTGTAGAGTAAGCAGATTTTTGGGTTGCATGGCTTTAGTTCCAGACATGCTGTTCGCCGGTGAGATTGAGAGCTTGAGAGAAAAAGATTTCTGATCTTGGTAGAATTGGAAAAATTTTGGCTGAGAGGAATACGAAAGGTTTCGTATGGTTTAAGAAGGATTATAGAAGAGGTATAAATCTCAGATAGAAATCTCAATTGAGACCCTTAGAATAGGTGTGGTGACAAGGCACTGGTAAGGGTGGAGGTGTCTTTTGGTTAAGGTGTTACTAGGAGAGAGAAAAAGGTTATCATTAGCAGACAAGGGCATTAAATGCCTCACAGTCTCTTAGGTACTCTATATACGTAAGGTGTATAGAGTAAGATGATTATGAATGGACACATCTGATTATTTTTGAAGATGTGAGAGAGAGGTTGGATTTGGAGAGGATTTGATTTACGAGAGAGGGTGAGATTTTTGTGGGATGTAATTTATGAGTGGGAGATCAGGAGGTGTAGATTTGAAAGGTGAAGAGTTTTAATGGGACTGGGTTTATGGGGTAGAGGTTTAAGGGGTGGAGGTTTTTAATCCAATCTGATCTCTTCCTTCTTTATCTCAAAAAGAACGTTAGATGTATCATATAAATATAATCACACACAAATTACACATAATTTCGGAAATCTCACATATAATTACACAAAATTCTGAAACATATATGAATATTAAAAGAAATTAAATCACATCCATATATAAACATGCATACATACGGTAAACTCCTAATCAACATAATCATAGATTTAGGAAATTAGACAAATTTTAATTAAACACCAAAATTAAACACACAACGGTAGATTCTAAAACACATTTTTAGTCAAAAATATTTAGAAACTAACAAATTATTTTAGATACCAATTAACATAAACTAATTAAAAACATTTAGTAATTAAATTATAACACACATATTGGTACGGCAATTTTAATATAAACAATTAAATCATACATGTCCCATATTATGCTATAGCTAAAATTAAAACACATAATCATGCGATTAAAATAAATAAACACAGATTTTCGAAAAAGAATTGCATGGCACATATTTTCACGTTAAAATTTACATGCAATTTTATAAGTAGATACTAAACACATTGAACTAAATTATTCATGCAATTTTCGAATAAATATATAAACGTATATATTAAAAAAAAATATATGAGCACAAGTATCAATTTAAATCATGAGATTAAGTCCAGTGATACTTAGCTCATTTCAAGCATTCCCAACTCATGCCTTAAAGTAGAAAATCTCGTTTCGCATAAAGGCTTCGTGAGAATATCTGCAACTTGGTTCTCCGTAGGGATATACTCGATTTTTAGATCTTTCTTTTCAACATGATCCCTTATGAAATGATGTCGTATGTCGATATGTTTGGTTCTTGAGTGAAGCACTGGATTGTGGGTGATAGCGATTGCACTTGTATTGTCACAAAATATGCTAACATCGTCGCAATTCACTCCATAATCCTTCAATTGTTGCTTCATCCACAAAATTTGAGCACAACAACTTCCTGCAGCAATGTATTCGGCCTTGGCAGTACTAGTTGCGATGGAATTTTGCTTTTTGCTAAACCAAGAAACAAGCCTTCCTCCCAAGAATTGACACGTTCCGGAGGTGCTTTTTCTGTCTATTTTACAACCTGCAAAATCCGCATCTGAAAAACCAGTTAGCGTAAAATCTGTACCTTTAGGATACCACAATCTAACATTGATTGTGCCCTTCAAGTATTTTATGATTTTCTTTGTTGCGGTGAGGTGGCTTTCTTTTGGATTTGCTTGGAATCTTGCACATACTCCCACAGCATAAGAAATATCCGGCCTGCTTGCAGTGAGGTATAGTAGTGAACCAATCATTCCTCTATACTTCGTTTGTTCGACATCTTTTCCATCTTCGTCTTTGTCTGGCCTTATTGATGTACTCATAGGAATTTTGATCGATGATTTTCCATCAAGGCCAAACTTCTTTATCAAGTCGCGGGTGTACTTTGCTTGATTGATGAATATTCCTTCCTTCAATTGTTTGACTTGTAAGCCCAAGAAATAATTCAACTCACCCATCACGCTCATTGCGAATTTATTCTGCATGAGCTTCGAAAATTTCTCACACAAAGAATTGTTAGTGCTTCCAAAAATAATATCATCAACATATATTTGCACTAATAAAATATGATCACCATCTTGAATTCTAAATAGAGTTTTGTCAACAAGGCCTTTGGTGAATCCACAGCTTATCAAGAACATTGACAAGGTATCATACCAAGCTCTAGGTGCTTGTTTCAACCCATACAATGCCTTTTTAAGTTTGTAGACTTTATCACCTTCGCCTTTTACCTCAAAACCTGGGGGTTGTTCGACATAAACTTCTTCTTCGAGTAGTCCATTCAAGAATGCGCTTTTCACGTCCATTTGATAAACAGTGAAATCTTTGTGTGCGGCATAGGCTAGGAAAATCCTTATAGCTTCGAGTCTGGCTACCGGTGCAAAGGTTTGATCAAAATCTATTCCTTCTTCTTGAGAGTATCCTTTTGCAACGAGCCTTGCTTTATTCCTAACAATCACGCCTTCTTCGTTTGCTTTGTTTCGGAAGACCCATTTAGTTCCTACAACATTGTGGTTCATTGGTCTTGGAACAAGTTCCCAAACGTCATTTCTTTTGAATTGATCGAGTTCCTCTTGCATGGCGTCAATCCAACTTGGATCATTTAGAGCTTCGTCCACTTCTTTTGGTTCAATCTGTGATAGATAACATGTGAACAATGCTTCCATGGTAGATGATCTTGTTTTCACGCCATCGCGAACATTTCCGATCATTAATTCTGGTGGGTGATTTTTGAGCCATCTTAAGTCTGGTTCAAATGGGTGCATGGTACTGGGTGGATTTACTGACTGAGAAGAGGTAGCACTGGTTCGAATTTCTGCTTCATTTTGTAGATTTCCAACTTCTCCAGTAATTGCATCCAAGGGCTGACTTGCAATTTCCACTTCATCTGCATCCCTGGGTTGATTTGCAATTTCAATACCAATTGCATCCCGCACTTCATTTCTTACTGGATGATGGATGGGATTTTCTAGAGAATTAATTTCCAACTCATCCATTCCCTGCAAAATATTTTCTTCACACGTATCATCAGTATCACAAAAATCAATATGACACTTGTTACCATTTTGCTCAATATTTTCGCCTTTTTCGTCCAGAGCATCAATATTGACGTGTGATTTTTCATCAAATACCACGTGTATGGATTCTTCAACCACCATTGCTCTTTTGTTCAACACTCTGAATGCTTTGCTGGTAGTCGAATATCCTAGAAAAATTCCTTCATCTGCACGCTCATCAAAAGCTTTTAGATGCAATTTATCATTAATATGAATAAAGCACTTGCATCCAAAAATATGAAAATAACCAATATTTGGTTTTCTCCCTTTATATAGCTCATATGGCGTCTTGCTATACTGCTTATGGATCATGCTTCGATTTTGCGTATAGCAAGCGGTGTTGATAGCTTCCGCCCAATATCTTTTCGGGAGACCGGCTGCACTAATCATCACTCGTGCGGCTTCTTTAAGCGTCCGGTTTCTTCTTTCGGCAACACCGTTTTGTTGTGGTGTTCTAGCGGCAGATAATTGATGAGAAATTCCATGTGAATTGCAAAAAGCTTGTATAACTCCATTCACGAACTCGGTTCGGATTTTTGATATTTGCAATTCTTTCTCATTTTGTAGTTGCTTCAACAGCTTCGGCAACACTTGTTCAACTTCATTTTTCTTCTTGAGAAACATGGTCCAAGTGTACCTGGAAAAATCATCAACAACAACAAGAGTTTATTTCTTACCACTTACACTTATTGGATCGACCGGTCCAAATAAGTCCATGTGTAGCAAGCTTAGCGGTCTTGATGTTGATTCGTGCGTCTTAGACTTGAATGATGATTTGATTTGCTTTCCGCGTTGGCATGCATCACACACTTGGTCCTTCTTGAAGATAATACTTGGTAGTCTTTCAACTAGATTTTTCTTTGCAAGCTGATTGATGGTCTTGAAGTTTAAATGGTTGAGCTTTCTGTGCCATTCCCAATTTGCTTCATTCGAATTTCTGGCCATTAAGCATACTGAATCTTTGCTTGTGCTCCAATCAACAACATACATATTCTTTCGCCTTTTTCCAGTGAGAACAACTTCATTTGAGAGCTCATTTTTGGAAAATTCCACAAGATAGCCTTTGTCACAAAATTGACTAGTGCTCAACAAATTGAATTTTAGGCCTTCAACAAATGAAACATCTTTGATCTTCAAACCATTTCTTTCAATTGTACCAACTCCTTTTGTAGTTCCATAATTTTGATTTCCTCCAAATATAACTTTTGGTCCATCGATTTTCTTGAAATTAACTAGACGAGATTTATCTCTAGTCATGTGACGTGAGCAACCACTATCGATGTACCAAACATCCTACAAAAAAGATTAGTTGGTTTTAGGTACCCATACTTGCTTGGGTCCTTTGCTGTTAGTAATTTTTGGTAACCAAACCCACTTTGATCCTATTGAATTAAGATAAGGCGGTTTGTAACCATTTGAAACACGATAATCATAATTAACTTTTGAAAACATTTTTGGCGCCGGGTTTTGAAAAAAATTTTTATATCTAGGCACCTGGGAAGAGGATTGTTGCTTTGGTCTATAAGAAGCATTTAAACAAGATTTACACAACCAATCCTTTTGAGTGGAATAAAATCTTCCATCTCTATTTCTAGAAAAGCTTCTCTCTTTTCTAAAAATTCTTTTTGCACTTGACTCTTTGGCATATCTTTGCTTGAAGAATTTTTGTTGCTTTGCCGTAGTATTGAACTGTTTTGGCCTTTCAACATTCAACTTTGCTTTTGTTTGATAGCCAAGTCCTTGTCTCATTGTGCTATTCTGACTTTTAACAAATTTTACTACTTGCACTTTATTGGTTAAAGGAGTAGTAAGATTTGTCAGTTTCGGAGGGGTTTGAGAACATGTGGAGTCATAACCGATTCCGGTTCTATCTCCTGATGGCTTTTGCATGTTTACCATTTTATCCATAATTTTGGACGAATTAGTAAACGTAGCAATGGTAGCCCGAATGTTATGTTCTCTAACCTCTCTAGATTTACACTCTTCTTGAAGTTGAATATTTTCACTCTTCAAGTTACTCACTTCAAGTAAAGCATCTGGCAATTTTTTATTCATCTCTTCTTTTTCAAGAATTAGAATATTATTGCGCTCCTTGAGTTGAGGATCAGTGAGCATAATCTCTTGACAATCTCGCATTAGACTGTCAATACATTCACGAGAAAAAGAGGAATTAACAGAATTGAAAGAATTAGATGTTACCTCTTCTTCCTCTGCTCCAAGAGCCATAAAGCACTCTTCACTTGAACTCAACTCAATTGATTTGCATATTAGAGCCGTGTCATCTTTCGAACTTGAGCTTTCATCACTTGATGACAATCCATTCGACTCATCATTTTCATTTGGTTCATTGCTAACGAGAGCTTTTCTTTTGTCGCGCTTGAACCTTCAATCTTTGCTTTCGGATTTATTCGGTGTAGATTCAACATTTATGCCTTGATACTTGCTAACGATCGGATACGGACAATTTATTTTGAAATGTCCGGGTTTGCGGCAATTGTAGCATAAATTGTTGTTTTCTTCGACTTTCTCTTCTTGTGTCGTGCGAGAGACGAATTTTCCACGAGCAGAATTTTTGTTGTCTCCTCTTCGCATAAACCTTCTAAACTTTTTCACAAAAAGAGCAAATTGTTCGTCAGTTATAAAATCAATATTATCTACTCACCTGGAGGTTGACGGTTGTTCGGCCATTAGAGCTGGATTTCGAATTTCATGAACTTCATCATCTTTGGCCTTCATTTCGAACTCATATGCTTTAAGATCACTAAATAATTTGTCGGTTGACAATATTCTTAGATCTCGGTGATCTCGCATAGCCGTAACCTTCATATCCTAAGTAGATGGTAAGCCTCGTAGAACTTTGAGATTAATTTCCTTTTGGCTAATATTTTTGCCAAGGTCATTAATTTCTCCAAGGATTTTGATCATTCGAGCTTCCATATCAACAACGGATTCGTTTGAGAGAATTTTGAAGTCCTCAAACTTCTTCATAGCAATTGTGAGCTTGTTATCTTTCTCTTGTTCATCTCCTTCTCCGATCTTGATGAGAGTATCCCAAATTTCTTTTGCACTTGTACATTTTCGAACCTTTGGGAATATTGTATCATCAATGGCTTTGAACAGAATATCTTTGGCAATGTTGTCAAGATTGTTCCTTTTTCTATCATCCGGCGTCCATTCCGGTTTTGGCTTTGGTACGAATTGTTGACCATCCGGAGATAGAAGAAAAGCCGTATTTACTTTCAATATTTTGATCGGGCCAGTGGAAATAACTTCCCACATTTCATCGTGTAAAGCTGATAGATGAACCTGCATACGAACTTTCCAATCATCAAATTTATCAAGCGAGAATAATAGATTTTGAGCTAAATCTTTATTCATCTTCTCGGTGGATACGAGAGACAAATAATCCAATTTACACACACTGGGTAAGATGGATCTGCCTAGCAGTCAGAAACAAGGTTGACCCAAATAGACAACCTACTCTTGATACTAATTGACTCAAATAGGCTACAGGCCTTGATACCAATTGTTAGTATCGATTAGAGACAAATTTTGACTCGGATAGGCACCTGCTCTGATACCAATTGTTGGTCCCAAAAGAGGTAAGGTGAAAGTCTAGAGGGGGGGCGGAGTGAATAGACTTTCAAACTTTTCGCACAATATAACAAAAGGTAAGCCAGAGATAAACCAAGACTCTTAACTAGATTGTTAGAGTCCGGTGCACAGCGGAATTAAATAAACGATACGGTGTGTGTGTAGATCGTGTCAAGATTATTGACGTGAGAAGCAAGCAAGAGCGGTAAGTAAAGAAAGCAGTAAAGAACACAAGGCAATTTATAGTGGTTCGCGAGGTGATGTAATCCTCCTACTCCACTTGCTCTTTTCTCCAAGAGCCAATTCACTATATCCACCACTTCTTGGTTCCAAGATACAATGAAATTCCGTGATCTAGTGCTTTGATCACCAAGCCCACACTAATCACGCCCAGTGCCTCCGACACTGCTGCTTCGGGTTTCATGTCGCCGCGTTACTTTCCCAGGATTTCACAACTCCGTGCTACTTTCCCCCCGTCTTCTACGATCCGGTAGAAACGTATCTTCCGTGATCTGGTGCTTTGATCACCAAGCCCACACCAATCACGCCCAATGTCTTCCCGACACTGCTGCTTCGGATCTCACAACTCCGTGTGACAATCCAGGATTTCACAACTCCATGTTACTTTCCTCCTTTCCCTTGTTTTGCTCCAAAACAAGTTTTGCCTTGCTTCCAACTTTGAGATTCTGTAGATGATCTTCGTTGATGCGCTGAATCTCTTGAAGTTGATGAAGATTTCAACACTCTTGGATATTTCTTTTCTAAGCTCTGTATCACTCTGAGTGTTTATCTCACAAAAGATATATCAATTTAAGCTTCTGAGATGGAAAGCTTTCTTTGAATTTTGTATGCTCTGTTTAGCTCTGTTCTTGCTCTATTGCGTTCTTGCTTCTGCTTTCCAAAGCTTCAATCTTCATCCTTTTATAGCTGGTAATGAGAATCCGTCCGTTGGAAAGAAACGGTCTCATTTTCGAATTTTGCTTAGCTGTATAGCCTTTTGTCAGAAGATAAGATAACGTTGCAGATCTTGTCAGATATTTCAAATTGAGCTTGAGGTTTTAGCAAAAATGGCGTCCCATGAATCTCCATCTGGTGTAGATCACGCCTCTTGGGATTTTTATCTTCAAAATATATTCTCCAATATAATCCCTTACTAGTTAGACTAGTATTTTTGCTTCTGCAACTTCATCTAATATCTTCCTCTGTACTTCGCGTGTCTGGGTCTGTAGACTGCTTCCAGACTTCATCTCTTCAATTGACTTGGAAATCTCTTCCCTTGTGAAACTTCATCCCTTTCTATTTTGGGAAATGAAATCTCTATCCCTTGCTAGATTTGTCAATTGAATTCTCATCCCTTACTTGATTTGGAATTGCAATCTCTTCCCTTGCAATCTATATCTCCAATTGAATTGAAGCCTTGTAAATCTCATACTTCAAATTGATTTCCCTGTACCAATTTGAACTTCAATTCTTCTGATGAAATTGCATCCCTATTTCAATTTCGGGGTTCCAATTTGTTTGAAGCCTTGTAAAATTTGAACTTCAATTCTTCTGATGAAATTGCATCCCTATTTCAATTTCGGGGTTCCAATTTGTTTGCGATACCAATTTGAGAAACTGCATCCCTTCTCTTGTAAACTTCATCCCTTAGTCAATTTGGAAATCTCATTCCCTTTGACTTTGCAAGTAAACTTCATCCCTTAGTCAATTTGGAAATCTCATTCCCTTTGACTTTGCAAATTGCATCCCTTTGAAATCTCATCCCATTGACTTGCAAATTGTATCCCTTCGGCCAATCATCATGAAATTGCATCCCTATTTCAATTTCGGGGTTCCAATTTGTTTGGGATACCAATTTGAGAAACTGCATCCCTTCTCTTGTAAACTTCATCCCTTAGTCAATTTGGAAATCTCATTCCCTTTGACTTTGCAAGTAAACTTCATCCCTTAGTCAATTTGGAAATCTCATTCCCTTTGACTTTGCAAATTGCATCCCTTTGAAATCTCATCCCATTGACTTGCAAATTGTATCCCTTCGGCCAATCATCCCTTAGTCAATTTGGAAATCTCATTCCCTTTGACTTTGCAAATTGCATCCCTTTGACTTGCAAATTGCATCCCTTTGAAATCTCATCCCATTGACTTGCAAATTGTATCCCTTCGGCCAAATCATCGCCTCTAACTTGATCAGATGGAATTTTTACTTGGCTTCTTTAAAATATGTGGGATGTGAGATTCGAACCTGTGACCTTGCACATAATATTTCAAGCTTCTACCATCTCGTCCATACAACCTATTGGTTATCTTCTTGTTCCACTTGGTGTACTCCTTTCTTTCCATAGATGCTTGATCTTCAAGATAGCTTCATGCAAACTTCTAGTCACGTTCTTTCTTCTTCGGGATTTCTTGAGGGATTTTCTCAAATTTCATACGCATACATCTTCCTCTTCTGTTTGCCATTTTCTCTTGACAAATTCTTGATTTTTGGCTTGATATCTTCTTCATCCATTTCCTCAACTAATGAATTTATTTTTCCCTTTCTTGGTCTAAGACTCGACTAGTCTAATAAAATAAAATTGGGGATCTACGAATTACAATATGGCTTATCAAAATCTATTACAATTTATTCCTAACAGAATGGACATCGAACGATAGAACGTGGAATAATCTTCACAATATTGCCAAGGATATTCTATTCAAAGCCGTTGATGATACAATATTTCTGAAGATCCGAACGTGTGCCACTGTCAAAGAAATATGGGAAACTCTTATCAAGATTGGCGAAGGAGATGAACAAGAAAAAGACAATAAGCTCACAATCGCCATGAAGAAGTTTGAAGATTTCAAAATGCTCTCAAATGAAAGTGTTGCAGACACGGAAGCTCGAATGATCAAAGTTCTTGGAGAGATTAGTGATCTTGGCAAAAATATTAGCCAAAAAGAAATTAATCTTAAAATCCTACGAGGCTTACCATTTGCATGGGATATGAAGGTTACGGCTATGCGCGATCACCGAGATCTAAGAATGTAGTCAACAGGCAAATTATTTAGTGATCTAAAAGCATATGAGTTCGAAATGAAGGCCAAAGATTATGATGTTCATGAAGCTCGAAATTTTGCTCTAATGGCCGAACAACCGTCAACCTCCAGGTCAGTAGAAAATAATGTTGATTTTATGACTGACAAACAATTTGCTCTTTTTGTCAAAAAGTTTAGAACGTTTATGCAAAAAGGAGACAATAAAAATTCTGCTCGTGGAAAATTCATCTCTCGCATAACACAAGAAGAAAAAGTCGAAGAAAATAAGGATTTATGCTACAATTGCCGCAAACGCGGACATTTTAAAATAAATTGTCCGTATCCGATCGTTAGTAAGTATCAAGGCAAAAATGTTGAATCTACGCCGAACAAATCCGAAAGCAAAAGGTTCAAGCGCGACAAAAGAAAAGCTCTCGTTAGCAACGGACCAAACGAAAATGATGATTCGGAAGATTCATCATCAAGCGATGAAAGTACATGTTCAGATGATGATACGGCGCTAATATGCAAGTCAATTGAGTTGAGTACAAGTGAAGATTGTCTTATGGCTCTTGAAGCAGAGGAAGAAGAGGTAACTTCTAATTCTTTCAATTCTGTTAATTCTTCTTTTTCTCGTGAATCTATTGACAATCTAATGCGAGAATGTCAAGAGATTATGCTCACTCATCCTCAACTCAAGGAGCACAATAATATTCTAATTCTTGAAAAAGAAGAAATGAATAAAAAATTGCAAGATGCTTTACTTGAAGTGAGTAAATTGAAGAATGAAAATATTCATCTTCAAGAAGAGTGTAAAGCTAGAGAGGTTAGAGAACATAATCTTAGAGCTACTATTGCTACGTTCACTAATTCGTCAAAAATTATAGATAAAATTGTAACACCCCAGATTTTCAAGACATTTAAAACTTATAAAATAAAGGTATTATCTCATTAAATCCCAAAACATAATACAAGTGTACGGGGTGCTATGCCACACCTGAGCTGGAGAACCCAGGTGCACAGGCTAACTAACTAATATCCTCAATAATGTAAATGCATAATATGGCACGCAGGCCGAAAGGGGACTAACTACTTCTACGTTCCGAGTACTAGCGCTCTCTAGTGACTTATTCTTCTGTGCCTGAAAGCCAAATATATCTGTTCAGCGAGAGATGCTGGTAACCCACTCCAACGCGTTGAAATACAATACATATAGCAATATATATATAGATATACGAAAACCGTTTTGAGCATGAGAATATATCCTACGAACTCTAGCTTTAAAACCGGGGATGACTCGACAGATAAGGTCAGACACAAGCAACAGTTATAACGAGCATATGCAGTTCACAACAGATAAGGCAAAGCATAAACAATGATCATAACCCAACATGAACAATCCCCAATATAAATCCCACAGTCACATCCCCCAAGACACTCATAATCACAACTCGTCCACGTCACAACACATAACGCACGTTGTTGGCGCCACAGGACCACTCGCATGCCCATACATGCGGGTCAGCGCATATAGCTCTGACACGGCCCCACAGCACCATGCCCCGTATCGCAACACGGGGAGGTCGATCGCAACCGACCGATGAACCGCAGCTCATCATAATGTTTGATCGCAACCAAACAGTGGACCGCAGCCCAAGAGAGTGTGTCATCTGACTGTAGCCAGGAATTCCCATCTGACTACAGCCAGCCTCTGAACCGCAGCTCAGGAAAATGTCATCTGATTGCAGCCAGGAATTCCCATCTGACTACAACCAGCTTCTGGACCGCAGCCCAGGATACCGTCATCCGACTGCAGCCAGGAATTCCCATCTGACTGTAGCCGGCTTCTGAACCGCAGCTCAGGATAACCAATCCGATCGCAACCGAATTGGGGTAACACGCACACATAACACATAGCAAGCACATGCAACCCACATTACACATTGGGAAGGGGGACAAAGCGTATAACAACCTTATGCGTGATCCATCACGTACTAAGAATAGTCCTAAGGGGTTCATACTTCTTCCACCTAGGTCAACGGGATACCAATTCAACTAGCATGCAATATAATAGACTCATAAACCTACGAACGGTACCCGAAATATCAAACTAGACATAGGCACGACAAACGGGGTCCGTTGGGACACCACAGGGATCGGGGAAACATCAAACGGGGAAGCCGGGGTCCCGAGGGGGGGAAGATTCCAGCGGGTAGCGGGTGGGTGGGGGGTCCACCCGCCCGCTGCCCGCCCGCCGGGCTGCCCGCTGCCGGAGCTGCCCGAATTGCCGCGGGTAGGTGGTGGGTCCCCTACCCCCCACCTACCCCCCCATTGACTCTTTTCACCACTTTTCGTCCCGGGAACCATTGTGGAACCCGAAACCATGCTTAGACACTTTTCAACGTAATTAACGACAACACATAGACAATTAACGGATCAAATACGATAAACGAGCGGCACATAACCTATCATGCTTTTCTAATCATAATCAATACCCGAACATGCGATTTCCCCACCCGATAATCCAAGAATAATATCATACGATACAACCTAGGGTTCTAATCACTTTTATATCAACAAGAATACAATTTGTCTTCTAATTGCAAGATTCGGTAGGAACAACACATAACCATCAAGGATACCAATTAATCATCAAAAACATCATAATCGTCAAGAACAACACATAATTATCAAAACCCCAATTAATCATCAAGAACATCATAATTATCAAGAAACTCCCAATATCAAGGTTATCAAGGTTTCTCATGGAATCATTATATCGACATCAATAATAATCATCATCAATCGCCATTTACAACAATATGGGGGAAACCCTAAGGGGAAATCATAGCTATGAAAATAGATTTTGTTGAGACATGGGTTACCTCTTAGCCTTAATTAATTCCTTGGCTATGAAGGATCTTTCTTTAAGCTTTCTTGCTTTCTTGATTTCTTCTAAGGGAATTCTTGGAGCTCTCCTGGGGTGATGGGGCGTCTAGGCGTGTCGGAGGGGGTTCTAGGTGCTCCCTAAGTTCCCTATTTATAGATCCAAGGGTTTATTTAGAGTTTATTCCTATTGGGTTTAGGGGTTGGGTTTATATAATTGGGCCCATGGGCTATGGTGGCCTTTTTCCCTAATTAACCATTATAATTTATTCTTTCTCCTGGGTTATTAATTAATTAATTAATTAATCAGTTGGTTTTAGGATCCGTAACACGGGGTGTTACACTCTCCCCCCCTTAACAGGAAGCTTCGTCCCCGAAGCTTGGCCCTGGGTGACCAAAAAGAAAGGAAAGTTTTCCCTTAGTTACCTGGAGTGAACAGCTCGGGGTACCGCTCCTTCATTGTGTCCTTAAGTTCCCATGTGGCTTCCTCGGTCCCGTGGTTGGTCCAGAGAACCTTCACCATTTCCACGACTCGGTTCCGGGTATTTCTTGTTTTGGTGTCCAGGATTCTTACGGGTTTCTCTTCGTATACTAGTGACTCGTCGAGGTCCACGGTCTCGTGTTGGAGTACGTGGCTTGGATCGTGTATGTATTTATTTAGCTGAGATACGTGGAACACGTTGTGTACTCGTTCTAGCTCGACGGGTAAGGCGAGACGGTAGGCCAAGTCTCCGATTCTCTCCACGATTTCGTACGGGTCGATGAACCGGGGGCTGAGTTTTCCCTTTCTCCCGAACCTCATTACCCCTCGTGTGGGCGAGATCCTTAGCCAGATCTTGTCCCCGAGGCTGAATTCGGCTTGCTTCCTTTTTAGGTCAGCGTACGACTTCTGGCAGTCTTGGGCGGCCTTCATCCTTTCCTGGATGTGTTTGACCTTAGCTATGGTGTCTTGTAGGTATTGGGGGCCCAGTGTTACCGGGTTGACCATATCTTCCCAGCATAATGGGGTTCTACATCTCTGACCATACAGTGCTTCATATGGTGCCATGTGAATGCTCGCGTGGTAGCTGTTGTTGTACGAGAACTCGATGAGGTCTAGGTGTTCTTCCCACGTCCCTCGGAAGTCGAGCGCGCAGGCTCTTAGCATGTCTTCGAGGGTTTGGATGGTTCTTTCGGTTTGGCCGTCTGTGGTGGGGTGAAAGGCTGTGCTTAGCTTTAGTTGCGTCCCAACGCCACTTGTAGTGATTTCCAGAATTGCGAGAGGAACCTGGAATCTCGGTCGGACACAATGTTCCGGGGAACTCCGTGGTATTTCACTACCCGGTTTACGTAAGCTTGGGCTAGTTGCGTCATCGTCCATGTTTCTTTCATGGCAATGAACCGCGCTGTCTTGGTGAGTCGATCCACTATGACCCAGATTTTATCCTTACCGGTTTTCGTTGGGGGTAGCCCTCCGACGAAGTCCATGGATATGGAATCCCATTTTCCTTGTGGTATTTCAAGGGGTTGTACGAGTCCCTTGGGTTTGCATCGTTCGGCTTTTACCCTTTGGCAATTCAGGCACTTGGCCACAAAGTCTGCGACTTCCTTTTTCATATTCGGCCACCAAAATGATTTCTTTACGTCTTGGTATAATTTGTCACCGCCTGGGTGAACGGAGTAAGGGGAGTTGTGTCCTTCCTCCAAGATCTGCTGTTTCAAGTGGGGGTGCGTTGAGGGTACACACCACTTCCCTTTGTAGCGGAGGCTGCCGTCTAGGTGTGCTTCGAAGGGGCCCTCTTTCCCTCGAGTCAGGTCGCGGCGGATTTTATCTAGTTCCGGGTCTTGTTGTTGTCAGGATTTGATTTCCTCGAAGAGGGTGGGCTCGGCCTGTGTGTTGAGTAGATAGGCATTAGGGCGAGTTTGTCCCTGCTCTATTATTTCCAAGTGTAGCCTTTGGAAGTCCCTGTACAGATGGTCCGGTAGGACCCACGTGGTGTTAAGGGAATGATTTGTCTTTCGGCTTAGGGCATCCGCCACCACGTTGGCTTTTCCCTCGTGGTATTGAATGTCTAGGTCGTAGTCCTTTATGAGTTCCAGCCATATTCGTTGTCTCATGTTTAGGTCCTTTTGAGTAATAATGTACTTCAGGCTCTTATGGTCAGTGTAGATCTTGCATTGTACTCCATACAGGTAGTGCCTCCAAATTTTCAGTGCGAATACGATAGCGGCTAGCTCCAGGTCATGGGTGGGGTAATTTTCTTCGTGGGTTTTGAGTTGCCTGGATGCGTAAGCTATTACCTTGCCATTTTGCATTAGTACGCATCCTAACCCCTTCTTGGATGCGTCGCTGTAGACTTCAAACCCTTCCGATCCGGAGGGTATGGCTAGCACGGGTGCAGTGGTTAGTTTATCCTTTAATGCTTGGAAGGCCGAGATGCAGCCGTTGTCCCAACGGAAGGGGGTTTCCTTTTTCATGAGCTTAATGAGGGGTTGGGCTATCTTGGTGAAGTCGGGTACGAATCTCCTGTAGTAGCCCGCTAGACCTAAGAAGCTTCGGACTTCCGAGAGTGAGTTCGGCGTGGTCCATTCTTTAACGGCGCGAACCTTAGCGGGGTCCACCCTAATCCCTTCCTTGGTTATCACGTGGCCCAAGAAGGCAACGCTGTCTTGCCAGAATTCGCACTTGGAGAATTTAGCGTAGAGTTGGTTCTCCCTGAGGGTTTGCAGAGATATGCGTAGGTGCTTCTCATGTTCTTCTTTATTTCGGGAGTAGACTAGGATGTCGTCAATGAACACGATGACGAAGTCATCCAGGTGAGGTCGGAATACTCGATTCATGAGGTCCATGAATATGGCAGGCGCGTTAGTGAGGCCGAAAGGCATTACGGTAAACTCGTAGTGACCGTAGCGTGTCCGGAAGGCCGTTTTCTGGATGTCCGGTTTGGCCACTTGGATTTGGTGATACTCGGATCTTAGGTCGATCTTCGAGAATACCCATGTCCCTTTGAGTTGGTTAAATAAGTCATCTATTCGAGGAAGGGGGTACCTATTCTTTATAGTAACTTGGTTGAGTTCCCGGTAGTCGATGCACAGGCGCATGCTCCCATCCTTTTTCTTAACGAATAGTACCGGTGCTCCCCATGGGGAGGTGCTGGGCCGGATGTAACCCTTGTCTAGCAGTTCTTGGAGTTGTGTTTTCAGTTCCTTCATTTCCTTTGGTGCTAGCCGGTAGGGTGGTTTAGAGATCGGGGCGGCGCCCGGCATGAGGTCTATGGTGAACTCGACTTCTCTGGTCGGGGGTGCCCCGGGAATCTCGTCTGGGAAGACGTCGGTGAACTCGTTCACCATTGGGATGGCTTGTGGTCCGGGCGTTTTGGCGTTGAGGTCTTCGACTGAGCATAAGAAGGCCTCGTTTCCTTGGCCCAGATACTTCTTGATTTTCATCATGTTTATCAGCTTGATCCCTGGATCCTGGCGGGCACTGCGGTAGGACACCCTCTTACTGTTTGGCCCTCGTAGGACCACTTTCTGCTCTCCGCACAGGATTTGCGCATGGAACTTCCCTAGCCAATCCATGCCCAAGATTACTTGCATCCCATCCAGTTGAAATTGGATCAGGTCGCTGGGAAATTCCACTCCCTGAATGGTGATCATTACATGCTCGTACATGCGATCACATTTTATGACCTCGCCTGAGGCCACCTTGACTTGGAGTCGTACCTTGGTGGTGGCGTTAAGACCGAGCTGGGCGGCGAACTTGGTTGCTATGAATGAGTTGGTAGCCCCTGAGTCGAATAATATGACAGCTGGGGTGGCGTGCACTAGGAAGGTTCCGGAGACTATGTTGCTATCTCCGATCCTGGCCTTGCTTAGGGTGAGGATTTTTCCCCGGGTAGTCGGCGTGATGGTTTGGTCAAGTGGGGCGGTTTTGGGGTTCTTAGCTTCCTTGGCGAGAGTTGGGCGACTTCCTTCGGGTTTTCTTTTATACCCCAGTTGCATCCCTGGAGGCGGGTCCGCTACCTGTTGTAGCTGACAAGCCTTGGCATAGGCCTCTCCGAGGGTCTTCGGTTCTTGGGCGGCCAAGGACCTCTGATGTTCGGGCTTAAGGCCCGTTAGGAACTTCCTGACTTTGATCCCTTCGGGGGGTACTATCTCGGGGGCGAGGCGAGCCAGTCGGCAGAATCGTCGGTGGTATTCTGAGACCAGGGCCGTCCCCTGTCTTAGATTGAGGAATTCCTCGCACATGGCCGCCTTCAGGTGGTTGGGGTAGAACTGTTCTCGTAACCGCGTCTTTAAGTCCTCCCAGTTGAATTCGGGGTCTTGCTCGTACATAGGCCCCTCGCGGGCCCACCAGTTGTCGGCCTCGTGCTTGAAATAGAAGGAGGCTATCCTGACCCGGTGGCGTCCGGGGCATTGGGTCGTCCTGACACCTTGTCGAATGTCTCAATCCATTCCTCGAGGGTTGTGGGGTCTTCGTCTCCCGAGAGGGTGGGTGGTTGATGTGCCGAGACTTGGTGGTGGATTTCCAAGTTCTCGTCTGTTAGCAGAGGTTGGGGTACGATAGTACTTAGTGCCTGGGCAATTTGGGTCAGGCGTTGTAGGGCCTGAGTCAAGATTTCTTGAGAGGGGTGTCCCGGTGCTCCTGACTGTTTCTTCTTGGGTGCCATTTCTGGCGATTAAAGGTCGATGTTATTTTGTGTTTTAATCTTGATATAATAAGTGGGGAAGGGATTCCTAATATTAGAGAGGGATAAAGTGAGGGGAGGTTATGTGTAGGTTTCACAATCTCACCGCGCGTCCTAAGATTCCTGAGTCCTATGTTCCTAAATACCTAGAGTTCAAGCTTAATATCCTAAAGTCCGGTCTTAAGAGTCTTTTCCTAGGGTCAAACTTAGGCTCTGATACCAACTGTAACACCCCAGATTTTCAAGACATTTAAAACTTATAAAATAAAGGTATTATCTCATTAAATCCCAAAACATAATACAAGTGTACGGGGTGCTATGCCACACCTGAGCTGGAGAACCCAGGTGCACAGGCTAACTAACTAATATCCTCAATAATGTAAATGCATAATATGGCACGCAGGCCGAAAGGGGACTAACTACTTCTACGTTCCGAGTACTAGGGCTCTCCTGTGACTTATTCTTCTGTGCCTGAAAGCCAAATATATCTGTTCAGCGAGAGATGCTGGTAATCCACTCCAACGCGTTGAAATACAATACATATAGCAATATATATATAGATATACGAAAACCGTTTTGAGCATGAGAATATATCCTACGAACTCTAGCTTTAAAACCGGGGATGACTCGACAGATAAGGTCAGACACAAACAACAGTTATAACGAGCATATGCAGTTCACAACAGATAAGGCAAAGCATAAACAATGATCATAACCCAACATGAACAATCCCCAATATAAATCCCACAGTCACATCCCCCAAGACACTCATAATCACAACTCGTCCACGTCACAACACATAACGCACGTTGTTGGCGCCACAGGACCACTCGCATGCCCATACATGCGGGTCAGCGCATATAGCTCTGACACGGCCCCACAGCACCATGCCCCGTATCGCAACACGGGGAGGTCGATCGCAACCGACCGATGAACCGCAGCTCATCATAATGTTTGATCGCAACCAAACAGTGGACCGCAGCCCAAGAGAGTGTGTCATCTGACTGTAGCCAGGAATTCCCATCTGACTACAGCCAGCCTCTGAACCGCAGCTCAGGAAAATGTCATCTGATTGCAGCCAGGAATTCCCATCTGACTACAACCAGCTTCTGGACCGCAGCCCAGGATACCGTCATCCGACTGCAGCCAGGAATTCCCATCTGACTGTAGCCGGCTTCTGAACCGCAGCTCAGGATAACCAATCCGATCGCAACCGAATTGGGGTAACACGCACACATAACACATAGCAAGCACATGCAACCCACATTACACATTGGGAAGGGGGACAAAGCGTATAACAACCTTATGCGTGATCCATCACGTACTAAGAATAGTCCTAAGGGGTTCATACTTCTTCCACCTAGGTCAACGGAATACCAATTCAACTAGCATGCAATATAATAGACTCATAAACCTACGAACGGTACCCGAAATATCAAACTAGACATAGGCACGACAAACGGGGTCCGTTGGGACACCACAGGGATCGGGGAAACATCAAATGGGGAAGCCGGGGTCCCGAGGGGAGGAAGATTCCAGCGGGTAGCCGGTGGGTGGGGGGTCCACCCGCCGGCTGCCCGCCGGCCATCACTGTTCCGGGCAGCGGGTGCCCGGCGGGCAGCTGCCCGCTGCCGGAGCTGCCCGAATTGCCGCGGGTAGGTGGTGGGTCCCCTACCCCCCACTGACTCTTTTCACCACTTTTCGTCCCGGGAACCATTGTGGAACCCGAAACCATGCTTAGACACTTTTCAACGTAATTAACGACAACACATAGACAATTAACGGATCAAATACGATAAACGAGCGGCACATAACCTATCATGCTTTTCTAATCATAATCAATACCCGAACATGCGATTTCCCCACCCGATAATCCAAGAATAATATCATACGATACAACCTAGGGTTCTAATCACTTTTATATCAACGAGAATACAATTTGTCTTCTAATTGCAAGATTCGGTAGGAACAACACATAACCATCAAGGATACCAATTAATCATCAAAAACATCATAATCGTCAAGAACAACACATAATTATCAAAACCCCAATTAATCATCAAGAACATCATAATTATCAAGAAACTCCCAATATCAAGGTTATCAAGGTTTCTCATGGAATCATTATATCGACATCAATAATAATCATCATCAATCGCCATTTACAACAATATAGGGGAAACCCTAAGGGGAAATCATAGCTATGAAAATAGATTTTGTTGAGACATGGGTTACCTCTTAGCCTTAATTAATTCCTTGGCTATGAAGGATCTTTCTTTAAGCTTTCTTGCTTTCTTGATTTCTTCTAAGGGAATTCTTGGAGCTCTCCTGGGGTGATGGGGCGTCTAGGCGTGTCGGAGGGGGTTCTAGGTGCTCCCTAAGTTCCCTACTTATAGATCCAAGGGTTTATTTAGATTTTATTCCTATTGGGTTTAGGGGTTGGGTTTATATAATTGGGCCCATGGGCTATGGTGGCCTTTTTCCCTAATTAACCATTATAATTTATTCTTTCTCCTGGGTTATTAATTAATTAATTAATTAATCAGTTGGTTTTAGGATCCGTAACATGGGGTGTTACAAAAATGGTGAGCATGCAAAAGCCATCAGGAGATAGAACCGGAATTGGTTATAACTCCACATGTTCTTAAACCCCTCAAAATCTGACTAATTCTACTACTACTTTAAATAATAAAGTTCAAGTGGTAAAATTTGTTAAAAGTCAGAATAGCACGATGAGACAAGGACTTGGCTATCAAACAAATGCAAAGATGAATGTTGAAAGGCCGAAACAATTTAATTATACGGCAAAACAAAATTTCTTCAAGCAAAGATATGCCAAAGAGTCAAGTGCAAAAAGATTTCATAGAAAAGAGGGAAGCTTTTCTAGAAATAAAGTTGGGAGATTTCATCCCACTCAAAAAGATTGGTTGTGCAATAGATGTAATGTTTTTTATAGACCAAAGCAACCATTCTCTTCCCAGGTGCCAAAATATAAAAATAATTTTCAAAACCCGGCGCCAAAAATGTTTTCTAAAGTGAGTTATGATTATCGTGTCTCTAATGGTTACAAATCGCCTCATCTTAATTCAATAAGATCAAGGTGGGTTTGGTTACCAAAAATCACTAATAGTAAAGGACCCAAGCAAATATGGGTACCTAAAGTTAATTAATCTTTTTTGCAGGATGTTTGGTACATCGATAGTGGTTGCTCACGCCACATGACTAGAAATAAATCATATTTAGTGAATTTCAAAGAAATCGATGGACCAAAAGTTATATTCGGAGGAAATCAAAATTATGGAATCACAAAAGGAGTTGGCACGATCAAGAAAAATGGCTTGAAGATTGAAGATGTTTCTTTCGTTGAAGGCTTAAAATTTAATTTGTTGAGCACTAGTCAATTTTGTGATAAAGGCTATCTTGTAGAATTTTCTAAAGATAATTGCCTAATCAAAAATGAGCTACAAATGAGATTATTTTATCTGGAAAACGGCGAAAGAATATGTATGTTGTTGATTGGAGCACTAGCAAAGAATCAGTGTGCTTAATGGCCAGAAATTCAAATGAAGCTAATTGGGAATGGCACAGAAAGCTCAACCACTTAAACTTCAAGACCATCAATCAGCTTGCAAAGAAAAATCTAGTAGAAGGCTTGCCAGATATTATCTTCAAGAAGGACCAAGTGTGTGATGCATGCCAACGCGGAAAGCAAATCAAATCATCATTCAAATCAAAGACACACGAGTCAACGTCAAGACCGCTAAGCTTACTACATATGGACTTATTTGGACCGGTTGATCCAATAAGTGTAAGTGGTAAGAAATATACTCTCGTTGTTGTTGATGATTTTTCCAAGTACACTTGGACCGTGTTTATCAAGAAGAAAAATGAAGTTGAGCAAGTTCTACCGAAGCTGTTGAAGCAACTACAAAATGAGAAAGAATTGCAAATAACAAAAATACGAACGGATCGCAGAACCGAGTTCGTGAATGGAATTGTACAAGCTTTTTGCAATTCACATGGAATTTCTCATCAATTATCTGCCGCAAGAACACCGCAACAAAACGGTGTTGCCGAAAGAAGAAACCGGACGCTCAAAGAAGCCGCACGAGTGATGATTAGTGCTGCCGGTGTCCCGAAATGATATTGGGCGGAAGCTATCAACACTGCTTATTACACGCAAAATCGAAGCATGATCCATAAGCAATACAAGAAGACGCCATATGAGCTATATAAAGGGAGAAATCCAAATATTGGTTATTTTCATATTTTTGGGTGCAAATGTTTTATTCATATTAATGATAAATTGCATTTAAAAGCTTTTGATGAGCGTGCAGATGAAGGAATTTTTCTTGGATATTCGACTACCAGCAAGGCGTTCAGAGTTTTGAATAAAAGATCAATGGTGGTTGAAGAATCCATACACTTGGTATTTGATGAAAAATCACAGATCAAGAATGATGCACTGGACGAAGAAATTGCACAAAATGGTAACAAGTGTCATATTGATTTTTGCTATACTAATGATACGTGTGAAGATGATGTTTTGCAGGGAATGGATGAGTTGCAAATTAATTCTCTAGAAAATCCCATCCCTCATCTAGAAGAAGTTGGAAATTCTTTTAATAATAATTTTGAGAGTGATGCCTCATGTGAGAATGAGGATGCAGTACAAGTTGGTGATCCAATTAGTGATCAAGTTACTGGTGAAGTTGGTGGTCAATTACAAAATAAATTAAATGTGGAAATTCGAACCAACTCTCCCAGTACACAACAAATGGATCCACCCAGTACCATGCACCCATTTGAACCAGATTTAAGATGGCTCAAAAATCACCCTCCATAATTAATTATTGGGAATATTCATGAAGGCGTGAAAACAAGATCATATACCATGGAAGCATTGTTCACGTGTTATCTATCTCAGATTGAACCAAAAGAAATTGATGAAGCTCTCAATGATCCGGATTGGATAAATGCTATGCAAGAGGAGCTCGATCAATTCAAAAGAAATGATGTTTGGGAACTTGTTCCAAGACCGGCGAACCACAATGTTGTAGGAACCAAATGAGTCTTACGGAACAAAGCAAACGACGAAGGCGTGATTGTTAGGAATAAAGCATGGCTTGTCGCAAAAGGATATTCTCAAGAAGAAGGAATTGATTTTGATGAAACTTTTGCACCGGCAGCCCGACTTGAAGCAATCAGAATTTTCCTAGCCTACGCCGCACACAAAGATTTCACCGTTTATCAAATGGACGTGAAAAGCGCATTCTTGAATGGTCTACTCGAAGAAAAAGTTTATGTCGAACAACCCCCAGGTTTTGAGGTAAAAGGCGAAGGTGATAAAGTCTACAAACTTAAAAAGGCATTGTATGGGTTGAAACAAACACCTAGAGCTTGGTATGATACTTTGTCAATGTTCTTAATAAGCTGTGGATTCACCAAAGTCCTTGTTGACAAAACTCTATTTAGAATTCAAGATGGTGATCATATTTTATTAGTGCAAATATATGTTGATGATATTATTTTTGGAAGCACTAACAATTCTTTGTGTGAGAAATTTTCGAAGCTTATGCAGAATAAATTCGAAATGAGCATGATGGGTGAATTGAATTACTTCTTGGGCTTACAAGTCAAACAACTGAAAGAAGGAGTATTCATCAATCAAGCAAAGTCCACCCGCGACTTGATAAAGAAGTTTGGCCTTGATGGAAAATCATCGATCAAAATTCCAATGAGCACATCAATAAGGCTAGACAAAGATGAAGATGGAAAGGATGTCGATCAAACTAAATATAGAGGAATGATTGGATCACTTCTATATCTTACTGCAAGCAGGCCGGACATTTCTTATGCTGTGGGCGTGTGTGCAAGATTCCAAGCAAATCCAAAAGAAAGCCACCTCACCGCAACAAAGAAGATCATACGATATTTGAAAGGCACAATCAATGTTGGATTATGGTATCCAAAAGGTACAGATTTTACTCTAACAGGTTTTTCAGATGCGGATTTTGCAGGTTGCAAAATAGACAGAAAAAGCACTTCCGGGACATGCCAGTTCTTGGGGGGAAGGCTTGTTTCTTGGTTCAGCAAAAAGCAAAATTCCATTGCAACTAGTACCGCCGAGGCCGAATATATTGCTTCAGGAAGTTGTTGTGCGCAAATTTTGTGGATGAAGCAACAATTGAAGGATTACGGAGTTAATTGTGATGACGTTAGTATTTATTGTGATAATACTAGTGCAATCGCTATCACTCACAATCCGGTGCTTCACTCAAGAACCAAACATATCGACATTCGACATCATTTTATAAGGGATCACGTTGAAAAGAAAAATCTGAAGATCGAATATATCCCTACGGAAAACCAAGTTGCTGATATTCTCACGAAGCCTTTATGCGAAACGAGATTTTCTACCTTAAGGCACGAGTTGGGAATGATCGAAATGAGCTAAGTATCACTGGACTTAATCTCTCTATTTAAATTGATACTTGTGCTCAAAATAAATTGTTCTATATGAATAAATTGTATATGTGTTTCGTATATATGCAGTATATGTGATATAATTTGCAATAAAATGTTTTAGAAATCTAGAAGTTAAAATTTTTGTTAGTTTGTAAAATATTTTGGAATCTGATTTGTGTGCTAATTATAAAGATGTTTCTAAATGTTAATTGGAATATGAATGTTAATCTTGTTAATTTTCCAAAATGTGTTTAATTTTTGATTGGAAATTACCGTGTATGAGTTGAATATAATTGGTATGTGTGATTAATTATTTGTGGATTAATTTTTGCTACTAACGAGATGTTTGAGTGTTATTATGTTTGTGGTACACGAATTTGAGAAGGAAATCAGGAGATAAAGGAGGAAAATTTAGAGTTTAATTGGGTATCAAACCTCCACCCATAAACTCCTACCCTTTATAAACCTCCACCCAACCTAAACCTCCCCCCATAATCCTCTCCTAGATCAAATCTTTCCAAACTGATATTCTCTCTCTCTCTCTCTCAAATCGGCACCCCATACCTTCTCTCAGCTTAATAATATCAATCGTCTCCCACAGAGCAATTAAAACCTAACCCCTGATTAAACTCTCCCCTCTAAACCGTTGCCCATCAAATCTCTTCCCATCCACCGCCATCTTAGCCAATGAGAAGTCTTGCCGCTATCCATCACATCCGTAAACTCTTAACGACGGCAAGAAGAATTAACTCTCCATCGGCAAGTGAACCGATTACACTCCTGACCGCCCTATATATTGGGAGACAGCCGAGACATACCTGTTGTGGAAGATTTTGTTGTTTGAATTTTTGCAGGTGCAAGATGGTGTCCAGCGAGTATCAGGAAAACGAGATAAGAAAGCAAAGTCAGAGAACCTGGGAGAAAGTTCTCAAACAACCCCAAAGGGCAACACGCATGGACGGACGAAAAATGGCAGGAGAAACACCAAGCAACCCTCTGGTGTTAATATCTGATGAAAGGGAGCAAGAAAAGGAGTCGCCACAAATTCAAGCAGTTGCAGAATCACCACCGCGTGAACCGGGCTTTATCTATGAAGAAGATGATGGTGCCAAGAAACCATTGGCAGAACAAGACTGAGTGGAAGGGTCTGAGCCTCCATTCATGAAATTCTCTCCAGTTGTTCAACCTGACATGTATGCTAAAATTCTGAATATGAACAATTCAGAATATCTCCAGTATTTAAAACAACTGACTTTTGGACCGGTTCTACCTCCTCCCGGTTTCGGTTTTGATGGGCTCTATCAACCTCCTCCTCCACCAGAGCCTCTCCCGAAGTTTCCACCAAGTCTGCCAGTTCTTGCACCGCTGCCACAAGAAATCCCTGCTCCTCCACCGCCTCCTCAGCAGATGCCACTCAACCCGTTCATCCGTCCTCGAGTGGACTTTACTAGGTTTTTTAATCAAACCTATTCATCTTCAAGCTCAAACAGGTCGATGTTCGAGGAAAGTGAGTCCAGTGGTGACTCAGGACCGAGATATGCTCCTTCACCACAAGGAGGCTATGACTCAGAAGACTGCATGAGTATTGGCTTCTCTACTTGTTGAAGAAATGATATGTTATCTCTCTCTCTCCCTCTCCTTCTTTGTACGAAGGAGATAAATAAAAATTTATGAATGTTTTTGCTACTGGTTTTGTCTATCTCTATTTTCTCTCTGTCTCTCTCTCCTACAAAATGAAAAATCCGTACGTATATAAAAATATCAAAAGTTTCGTAGCCAAAAAGACACACAAAAAATATATGAATAAAAATAAAATAAAAAGGAATTTAAAAAAATTATATATTATGGCTACAAAATGGATAAAAGAAGAAAAGAATTAAGAAGAGAAGTGTCAGTACGAAGAGAAATAAGAGAACAAGTGTCAGAAGAAAGAAGAAAAGATATACCAGTGGAAGTTGCAGTAGAAGTTGCTACTGAGAGTAGACTACAAATCACAAAGGATTTATCTAGTGTATTGCAGGTACACCATACCGAGTCTACCATGCCTACCATGGACCCTGTTCTAGAAAATGAAGAATTATTTGCAGACAATTACACGAGAACAGAAGTCCTAGAAGAACAGGATGGTGATCTAAACCAAGAAGTCGAATCACCTGAAGAAGAAGGGATGCAACTTATTGATACAGTTGTTCTCGCAGATCCGAATAGAAGTCCATTCGGATACCCTCAAAACTTTGTGCAGATGAATGATCAAGATGATGGCATATTTTCATCCCTATTTGCCAAAGTGGCCGAATCCAGTGATGTTGTTTGTCAAACAATTGGAGAAAAATTGGTTGAACAAAACCAAAAGCTAGATCAACAACACACGCATATACGAGTCAATCTGAAGGAATTAATGGAGCATCAAAACATTTTGAAGACCCAGACTGACAAAGCAGAAAGAATCTTGAAAGGAGAATTGACAAAAGGCTTACTTGAAGTGATTCAGCTCATGAAGAAGGAACGTGAAGCAGTTGAAAAGATTAACAACGAACGTCACTTGAGACAAATCAAAGCGATTCAAGATCAAGAAAGCCGAATCAACAAACTTGAAGCTGAACTCGCAGTTACAACAAACAAGCTTGACAACGTGCAAACCGTTTCCATTGAAACACACAACAGTGTTGAAACTGTGAAGGCAAATCAAGATCGAGATTTTAAGACCCTTGCATTTTTGGTTGATAACGCCAAAAGGGGGGAAGAAATTCTCAGTCACATGGCTTTGCAACAACAAGAATTTATTCTTGGAAGTCAACAACAGCCAGTAGTGTCTACTCAAGGTAGAGGTCGAAGTCGCGGACAATCCTCACAAGGACCATCTCAGATTGGTTTTGCTCAGCTCGCGAATCCTAGTCTTGGTACGAGTACATCAAAGGTTGCTGAACAGCGTGGCTGGTTCGAATGCCCTAAGGGTACCACCACTCAGACAACAATATGGACTAAGGAAAATCTACCAAGCATGATCAAGATATGGCCTGCAGCCGATCATGCCCAATGGATCTCGGAAAAGAATAAAGAAGAAGAAGGCAAAAGGAAAAGAACCGAGATATGGTATGAACTAAGAGATTTCACCGGAAGTATGGGCATGAATCTTGGAGAAGAAAGAAGCTTCGAAGAATGTGTCTTATGTGGGAAAACGGAGTTCTTCCGGGCAACAATATCAAAGAAGCTTATGGACACTATATGGCCGGACAGCTTACAAAGAAATTTCAAAATGCAAAGTTCAAAGATGATTTCTTCAAGCTCAGAGAACATGTCAAGGAAATTTTGAAGAAAGACTCTGGTGTGAAGAAACCCAGAAGGTAATCTGAAAATTCTCTTAAGCCGATATTTTCTCTATTTTCGAACCTCTGTTGCGTTTTTCTCTATAAATTCGAAATATATCAATAAATATTTCCCATGGTCTATTTTGAGTCTTTAATTTTATTTGTTTAATGTAATTAGACTTTCATGAATTAAAAGACAAGAAATATGTCAAACGCACGACAAAATTAAAAATTGATGATGATCAAAATAAAAATAATTCAAGATGCGTTTAGGAGCTTGTCTAAAAATTTAATTCACAAGTTTCTTTTGATTGTGTCTACAAAACCATCTGTTAAACTCATCTTGGCTTTGTCAAATAAAATTGAGCAAAAAGATTATTTTTCAAAGACTTAAAGCCAATGACTGAGTATAGGTTTTGGCATTATCAAAAGGGGGGAAATTGTTAGGAATAAAGTGTAATGGTTTTGATATGCCAAATTTGTATTTGTAGATCCCCCAATTTTATTTTATAGGTTTAGTAGAGTCTTAGACCATGATCGGGAAATTATTTAATTATGAAAAGAGAAAAACAGAGGGAGATGGATGAAAATAGAAGAAGAAGAAGATATAAAGCCTAAAATCAAGAATTTGTCTGGAGAAAATGACAAATTGAAGAAGAAGATAAATGATATGAAATCACGTCAATGCTACTCAAAGAAGATATCCCAGAAGAATTTTCGTGAAGAAAATTAATGTTGGAAGAATGCATGAAATTGACTTGGAGATCAAGCGTCTATGGAAAGAAAGGAGTACATCAAACATGATTGGAGATTTAATCAAAAGTTGTACGGACGAAGTGGATGATGCTTGATATATTATACGAAATAGGTCAAGCTTGAAACTCACCATCAACAATTTTACAAGGTAAAATTTGAGAAGCCAAATTAAAATAATCTAATGGAGTTGGGCGCTAGTTTAAGCTTTGGGCGCCGATTACAAGTGGAAATTGGGAAGCAATTTCACTTGGGATGCAATTGCAATTGGGAGCCAATTCAAAAGAATTGTTTTGAATTGGGAGCCGATTTCATAGCAATTGAAATTGGGAGCCGATTTCATAGCAATTGAAATTGGGAGCCGATTTCATAGCAATTGAAATTGGGAGCTAGTTCGAAGCAATTGAAATTGGGAGCCAGTTTCAGAGAACGATTCATAGCAATTGAAATTGGGAGCTAGTTCGAAGCAATTGAAATTGGGAGCCAGTTTCAGAGAAATTGAAATCAATTGAAATTGGGAGAAATTGAAATCAATTGAAATTGGGAGCAAGTTTCACATGAGAATTGGGAGCCAATTGAGGTTGTAGTATGGGATGCAATTTCAAGTTGGGGACCGATTCTAAGAAGACATGGAGATCAAATTGAATTGAGATGAAATTCAATACCAGGAGAAGTCTGGGAGCCAATTTCGAGGAGCAGTTTGGGAGCCAATTGCAAGTCAAAGTCAATTAGAAACTGGGAGCCAATTGCAAGTCAAAGTCAATTGGGAGCCAATTACAATGGAGAAATTCAAATTGGGTGCCAATTACAAGCCAATTGAAATTGGGTGTCAACTACAAAGGAGAAATTCAAATTGGGTGGATGTTCAAAGCCAGTTTGAAGTCTGAGAACACCCAGACGTGAGAATGAAGAAGATGAAGATGAACTTACAGTGAAAATATTCTCACAAGGAAAAATACTAGTTTAACTAGTATGGGATTAAATTGAAGAATATTTTTAAATCCCAAAGATACAAGGACCACTTCAGAGCTAATCAGAGAAGCCGTTCTACACCCAGATATTCCCACTCAACGTAAAACCAGAGGAAATATCAGATGAAGTTTGAGAACCCATTTACATGGAGATGAAGCTCTAACAACGGCTAGGTTATCCTTTCTGACATCTTTGCAGAAGATAAGATAAGATCTCTGACAAAAAGATACAAGATTTCAAAAATGAGAGCGTCTCTTTCCAACGAACAGATTCTCATTACCAGCTATAAAATGATGAAGATATGAAGACTTGAAGTGCAGAAGAGCATAACACGGACTTGAAAAGAGATAGAGCAGTTGAGAAAATTCAGACCCATCAAAGGGGAACGAATAGAGCAATTAAGCTTGAAAAGAGCATAGAGCAAAAATCTCATTTGGTACAGAGCATACCAAAAAATCTTCAAGTGAGAAGTGAGAAAAGAAAAAGAACTCAGAGAACCTCAAAGAAAACTATTCAGAGAGTTCTTAAACAGAGCAAAGCAGAGCAAAATATCAAGTGCTTTACTTGATATATTCAAAGAGAGAAAACACTCAGAGCTATCAAGAGAAATCATTCCAGAGTGTTTATCTTCATCAAAGAGACCTGCGCATCATTGAAGATCATCTACAGAGTCTCAGAAGTTGGAAGCAAGACAACACTTGTTTTGGAGCAAAACAAGAGAAGGGAGGAAAGTAGCACGGAGCTGTGAAATCCTGGATTGTCACACGGAGCTGTGAGATCCGAAGCAGCAGTGTCGGAGGCACTGGGCGTGATTGGTGTGGGCTTGGTGATCAAAGAACCAGATCACGGGATACGTTTCTACCGGAGTGTGGAAGACGGGGGGAAAGTAACGCGGAGTCGTGAAATCCTGGGATAGTAGCGCGGCGACGTGAAACCCGAAGCAGCAGTGTGGTGTCACTGGGCGTGATTAGTGCGGGCTTTGTGATCAAAGCACTAGATCACTGAAATTCATTGTATCTTGGAACCAAGTGGTAGATATAGTGAATTGCTCTTGGAGATAAGAGCAAGTGGAGTAGGGGGATTACACCACCTCGTGAACCACTATAATTGTCTTGTGTTCTTTACTGCTTTCTTTACTTAACGCTCTTTACATATTCGCTCTACACGAGATATACTGATCACACAATCTCACACACACTTTATGTTTATTTATTTCCGCTGTGCACCATACTCTAACAATCTAGTTAAGAGTTTTGGTTTATCTCTAGCTTAGCAATTGTTGTGCTGTGCGAAAAAGTTTGAAAGTCTATTCACCCCAACACCCCCCCCCTCTAGACTTTCACCTTACCTCTTTTGGGACCAACAGATCGGATACCACTGCAGACTCAAAGAACTATGAAGACGGTGACATCTAGTTACCACCTGCAAGCTCTAAAACAGAAGGTAAATATGGCTAAACTTGAACAACGAGGTAAATTCAATGCTTTGCTTAGGAAATTATATGTTAACATGCCTCTGCTAAATACGTTGAACAATCTACCTAGATCGACTTGCCAATAAAAAGATCATGTTCTACAAAATAAAAGAGATTCATGACGTGTAACACCCCCTAAATTCCATGCTATTTAAAGCCTTAAAACATGCAGATATCTAAACCAAAACTTCAACACAGCGGAAGACTGAAAGAGGAAATATATAAAATGGAAGAAACGGGGTGCTATGCCACGCTCACCCAGAGGTAAACGCACAGGCTACATCAGCATTGTTCAACATCTAAAACCAACATAACAAAGTACTAAGTCTAAATTGGCTAACAGGCCACAAACATAAGGGAGGAGCTACTCTAGCTGGCACTAAATCGCGCACTCGTCTAAGCATCACCTGAAAGAAGCATATAAAACATGGGACGACGCCCGGTCATCGAATAATGCTGGTAACCCACCAATACATGTGAAATATCATACAAAGATAAGATATAAGTTTGTAAAGCCATTTTCAAAATGGAATACATATATATAAGTCCAAAACCAAGAGTAATAGCCACACAACACTCAAACACTCTCAACAAGAACACGGGAACACATCCCAAGACTACAAGGAACGACAACGACTCACAAGAAGTCTCAAGGCATAATCTATCATCACACAATAGATTAATACCCAACATGCATAACTCAAAGGAATAAGGACACACCAAATGGCAACACATGCCAAGGCAACACATGCCTTTGTGACTACACACGTCACAAGAAGAGAACTCACAACAACGGCTACACAAGCCCTCATGACATCACCCACCACGAGTTGATATGCCTTCCTTATGCCCGGTTCCAACCTTATGGTTACCCCCAACCTTATATCTAGTTCCAACCTTTACCTCCAGGACCCCTGTACACCAAGTCCAACCTTATTCCTCAGGGAACCGTTGTTCCCCCTCCAACAGTCCCTCCAACAGAACCACCGATTTCATAGTACACGAGGGTACCGATCACACACACGGCAAGACATGCCTCCCAAGAAATACGTGAAACTTACACAAAGGTCACAACTCCATAATCACGTCATGGCCACCACGAGGACCACTGCAATACCTTGGTGACTAGTGTCCCAAACCACTAATCGTGCAATCCAGGTAAAGCCACACACACATCACACCTCAACAGGAATCAATCAATGGATCACAACGAAGATATGAAACCATACTCAATCAAGAAATGGATCACAGTCCAACAACAACAACGATGAATAAAACAATTTATCATCAACCAATAAGAAGGTACAAACAACAAACACGCTAGTATTTAAACAACGAACTAGCATGCTTATCAAACGGGTAAACCAAACGTAGTTCCGAAGAACACACAAGACCCATCACGGTTCAATGAAACACAATGTTGAACACTTAGCACGATTCAAGACACCAAAACCTACATGGATACCTACCACATAGTTCTAGACATAAGAAACATCAAGAAGACACTCAAATAGTTCCACAAATGAACAACGGGAAGTCAAAAGATCAAATATCGAGTCAAAAGAATCATGGGGAACAAATCCCCCAACAACCACATAGTGTACCCTGCCGGTGGACCCACGGGTAGGCCCCTACCCGCGGTTCCGCCCGCGGGTACATTACCCACAAGCACCATGTACCACGCGGGTGGGAGACGGGTGGACCCCTACCCGCCGTTCTGCCCGCGGGTACACACCTGTACCAAAATAATCCCTTCTAGGATTTACAACTCCAAGTCCAAAACATGCCAAATCTCACCAAATACAACAAAATGACTTGAATCAATTGAATAACTAAGCAATGGCATACAAGAACCCTAATAACAAGCTCTAGATATGCATTTTCACAAGACAATGCATAAACACTCACATTTCATAGAAAAACACATGTAGAATCCAAGAAATCATCATATAGGTAAGCAAAATAGATTTTGTAGGGCATGGGTTAGCTCTTGTAGACAAAAACCTTCACTTAACACTTCACCTAGCTCTTAACAAAGCTCACCTTCCAAACCCACTTGAAGAAGACACCAAAAGACCATAAAGATTCTATCTTTAAGAAAAGACACCTAATAGAACACTAAAAACACAAGATAAACATGGATCTTTCCCTCCTAGATGCCCAAATATATGAAAGGTAGAATCTTGGAGGCAACTCTTGAAGTTTTGACAAAGCTTCAACTTGGCTTGGAAGAAAAGCTATCTACCTTTGTAGAGAGAATTTGGAGCTAGAATTTGGAAAGTGTAAAGAGAGAAATGAGGGTGTTCTATTAGGTTAGCTTACAATACTAACACAAGGTGAAAATTCAAGAATACCCTTACTAACATGAAGAGGTGTAAGGGAACAAGGGAACTCCTTACAAAGTTCAAGGTACAACTTTGACTTTGGGGTTGACTAGTCAATTACTAGTCCTTGACTATTGAATTTTCAGGAATTTAAGGAATTAAATTACCAATTGAAATAGGATTAATTATTTAATTAATCCCTTAATTGAATTTGGATTACGGGGTGTCACATCCTCTCCCCCTTCAAAGAAGCTTCGTCCCCGAAGCTTGGGTACAACGAATTAGAACAAACAGTAAAAAGGAACAACAATGTGACAAGAATGTCAAGAACAATTTCTTTTGGTCAAAACCCAAAAGATTCCACAAGATTTCAAGGCAAGAAAGAATTCAAAACAAGAATTGGCAAGAATTTAATCAAATGGATATATTGAGCATAACGAACTCTAGTCCCATCACAAGCACCAACTTCTAACCAACAACTAGGAACTAGACAACCAACTCAAATACCAACTACGAAACTATCTAAACAACAAAACAACAAGCAAGAACAAGCATACAAGGCAAGCAACAAACAACCAATCGATAACAACGGCTAAGAAGATAACAAAAACTAAGGAAGGGTGAACAAGATTGCCACAACTCCACTCTAGAAGGACTCGCTCTCCGACTCAACGATGCTCTCCTCGGACTCCTCGTCGGCTCTTTCTCGGCTAGAACTGGTCTCAAGCTGGTCCAACCGCTAGTTAACTGCGACGGACGGCGTCTTCATAAAAGCGAAGCAACTAAACCAACTACTCAAACTACAAGCTAACAACTACGGCAAACTTGAGAGAATGACCAAACTCACAACTGAGCAAACAACAAAACACAACCAACAGGTGGCCACAACACAACGGTAACAACAAACGAGGGAAAGAAGACGAGCTTACCCCAATTAATGATTTAACAGGCAAGGAAAACAAAGTCAAACAACTAAGCACAACCAACAAGCGAAAATGACAGAACGGCCAAAACAAACGAGGGACAGAAAATGAGCTAACCCAACAAAACGATCGGCTTGCGAAACGGGTGACAAAACTTAAGAGATGATTTGAAAACGAGGTTTAAGCAATAAAGGTACTTGCCAACTAACCAAAGTTTGAGGAAACAAGGGCTTAAAGTAAGGTAGTAAGATTGATAGTCTTGGTCACAACGAAGTTCAACACCAAAACCGTCGGTTAACAAAATGAGAAACAAGACTTAGAGATAAGTTGAGGGTTCACAAAGGTAAGACAAGAAACAAAGATAAGGTGATTAATAAAAGATTTACCAGAAAGGAAAGCTAACTTCACGCCGAGCCTAACTCTTGCTCAAAACTAGCCAACGATTTACTCAAAACGAGAGGGCTCTGCTAAGGAACAAGCCACGAACAGAAACTGACACCAGAAGAACCCTAAACTAGATCACTCGGGATCACAGGACCAGGGTCGCATCTTCAACTGATCTCTGGTGGCATCTTCAACCAAAGGGAACAAGGTACCCCCACTACTTAACTTGAGCTCGGCATCAGCTTGAACTTGATCCGACACTTTCGACAAGGCTACAACTGCTAGATCCAAAACACAGGTTAGATGTCCCTCTCTCTGGCTCTTGGGCTAACTTGATGCAGGCTACCAAATTAACATTTGCATTAGCACACCACTTCCAAATCTCTACAAAGCAACGCTTGAAACTTCAAAACTCCGGTCCGGATGAAAGGTTCAAACAGGAACGATAACAAAGGAGAAAGGTAACCCAGGGGAAAGAAGGCTCACAAGAAGAGATGCAGTTCAACGGTAAGGATTAGAGTGAAGGGTTTTAAGGTTCAGAAACTCAAGAACCACATTAATTAGGAGTATGATCAAAGTCATCAAAGTTGCAACTTAGGAAATAAGGTTGCAACCTTGCACAGAATTGGTAGAAGCGGGGAATACAAGAACGAGGTTCGATTCAAAAGGGAAAAACAAGGTGAGATTTTAGGTTCAACAATTCGAGGACCATTTTTATTAAGGAGAGAATTGTTAACGAGGTTACAACTTACGGATTAAGTAATCAAAACAGGGTTTAAGGAAGTTGAAAAGAATTTCCCATCGGAGGATATCCGATTTAAACTCTAGGATAGCGATAACCGGGAAGGGAATTAAGATTCTCAAAGTCACAACTTAAGAAAGATGAGGTCGTAACCTTGAACAGAGTCAAATCAAGAGAGGAACAAGAACGATGTTTGAAAGGATTGAAAGGATTTCCCAATGAAGGGTACTAGATTTAGGTTAAAGAATAGCGTGCGTTAGGAAGGAAATCAAGATTTCCAAGATTACAACTTAGGAAAACGAGGTTGTCATCTTGTATAGAATCAAATTAAGAAGGAAATGAGAACGACGCTCGAAGAGTTAGGAAAGATTTCTTGGAAAGCGATAAGGGATGAAGATCGGTTTCAACATATAAAAGGGTTCACGACTTCTGGCGATACTTCGGCTTGATGCTGGTCACTACACTTGTCGAACTGAAGGCTCTCTACCTTGACTCAGACGCAACTAAACTCTTAGACCTTGCCAGATTTCTTCATAAGCTGATGACACTGCCGCCTTACACAAGATGGGTCGGAAAGAAAACAAGGACAAGGTTCGGAAGGAAGGATCACTTGGCAAAAGGGGTGATAGGGTTTGTCTAAAGGAAAGAAAGATCAACGAGGGTCAAGGGTAACTCTCGAACAAGCTGACGCTCGAAGCTAACACTCAAGGAAAGACACAAAGACGAAGGGAGGTGCAACAGAAAGGGTACAAGAACTTACTTCAACGATTCCCACTTGCATCTGTCTCACTACTGTTGATCTTGCCTTGTCGACGTTGTTGTTGAGTCCGTTGAAGTCTTCCCCTTAGCCTTATAGTTCCGGATTGGTTTGGGGGTCTTACCCCTCTTAGAGTCGTCTCTTTGCAGGCTTCTTGTTGATCCAACACTAGTAGCCATCGAACTCTTAACCACAGGTGTAACACTTTCGTCAAGATTCCTCTTACAGCTCTCCCGGATTCCTTTTTGAACTTGCTGAACTCGGTAGGGGTCGGCTGCACAAAGGTAGGCCTCCTTGACACGAGCAGGATAGAACCGCGCACGTAGCTTAACCTTCAGGTCCTCCCAACTAAACTCCAGATCTTGTCTACAAGCTGGTCTTTCAAGCATCCACCACGAGTCCGCTTCTTGCCGAAGATAGAACGTAGCTAACTCCACTTGGCGATCCTCCAGGCAAACCATAGCTTCGAAGATCTTGTCGAACATCTGGATCCACTCGTCCAGAACTGCGAGATCTTCTTCACCGACGAAGATCGGGGGACGGAGACTTGAAACTTGGCGCACTACGTCGCGATTCCCATACTAAAGAGGGTGGTTGATGTTGAGGAGGGCATCATTCAGCGTCCGAGTGATATGCGTCAGTTGATGAAGGCTTTGAGCTAACTGTCCGTTGGTGGCTGCTTCTGAAGACCTTAAACGACGTCTCGATGGTGCCATCCTTGACTTCTACAGCAACAGCACGATAACGGGAGAGACTTAGGGCCCGCACCCTTACCTGGTGCCTCAACCAGAGCGAACCAAAGCTAACAGGAAAACAAAGCACAGAAAACACAACAGAAAACGACACAAGAACTCACAACCTCACCGCGCGTCCTAAAGGTCGTAAGTCCTAAACAATTAGATTCTTACGGTCGCTTAGGGTCTCAAACCACACTTAGCCACTTAGAAGTCTAGACTTTACCCTCCTAGGCTCAAACTTAGGCTATGATACCAACTGTAACACCCCCTAAATTCCATGCTATATAAAGCCTTAAACGATGCAGATATCTAAACTAAAACATCAACACAGCGGAAGACTGAAAGAGGAAATATATAAAATGGAAGAAACGGGGTGCTATGCCACGCTCACCCAGAGGTGAACGCACAGGCTACATCAGCATTGTTCAACATCTAAAACCAACATAACAAAGTACTAAGTCTAAATTGGTTCACAGGACACAAACATAAGGGAGGAGCTACTCTAGCTGGCACTAAACCGCGCACTCGTCTAAGCATCACCTGAAAGAAGCATATAAAACATGGGACGACGCCCGGTCATCGAATAATGCTGGTAACCCACCAATACAAGTGAAATATCATACATAGATAAGATATAAGTTTGTAAAGCCATTTTCGAAACGGAATACATTATATAAGTCTAAAACCAAGAGTAATAGTCACACAAGACTCAAGCACTCTCAACAAGAACACTGGAACACATCCCATGACTACAAGGAACGGAAACAACTCACAAGAAGTCTCAAGGCATAATCTATCATCACACAATAGATTAATACCCGATATGCATACCTCAAAGGAATAAGGACACACCAAATGGCAACACATGCCAAGGAAACACATGCCTTTGTGACTACACACGTCACAAGAAGAGAACTCACAACAACGGCTACACAAGCCCTCCTGACATCACCCATCACGAGATGATATGCCTTCCTTATGCCCGATTCCAACCTTATGGCTACCCCCAACCTTATATCTAGTTCCAACCTTTACCTCCAGGGCCCCTGTACAGCAAGTCCAACCTTATTCCTCTGGGAACCGTCGTTCCCCCTCCAACGGTCCCTCCAACAGAACCACCGATTTCATAGTACACGAGGGTACCGGTCACACACATGGCAACACATGCCTCCCAAGAAATACGTGAACCTTACACAAAGGTCACAACTCCATAATCACTTCATGGCCACCACGAGGACCACTGCAATACCTTGGTGACTAGTGTCCCATACCACTAATCGTGCAATCCAGGTAAAGCCACACACACATCACACCTCAACAGGAATCAATCAATGGATCACAACGAAGATATGAAACCATACTCAATCAAGGAATGGATCACAGTCCAACAACAACAACGATGAATAACACAAGTTATCATCAACCAATAAGATGGTACAACCAACACACACGCTAGTATTTAAGCACCAAACTAGCATGCTTATCAAACGGGTATACTAAACGTAGTTCTGAAGAACACACAAGACCCATCACGGTTCAACGAAACACAATGTTGAACACTTAGCACGATTCAAGACACCAAAACCTACATGGATACCTACCACATAGTTCTAGACATATGAAACATCAAGAGGACGCTCAAATAGTTCCACAAAAGAACAATGGGAAGTCAAAAGACCAAATACCGAGTCAAAAGAATCACGGGGAACAAATCCCCCAACAACCACACAGTGTACCCTGCGGGTGGACCCACGGGTAGGCCTCTACCCGCGGTTCCGCCCGCGGGTACATCACCCACAACCACCATGTACCCCGCGGGTGGGTGACGGGTGGACCCCTACCCACCGTTCTGCCCGCGGGTAAACTCCAAGCTCAAATTCAAATCCAAAACATGCCAAATCTCACCAAATACAACAAAATGACCTGAATCAAATGAATAGCCAAGCAATGGCATACAAGAACCCTAATAACAAGCTCTAGATATGCATTTTCACAAGATAATGCATAAACGCTCACATTTCATAGCAAAACCCATGTAGAATCCAAGAAATCTTCATTCAGGTAAGCAAAATAGATTTTGTAGAGCATGGGTTACCTCTTGTAGACAAAAACCTTCACGTAACACTTCAACAAGCTCCTAACAATGCTCACCTTCCAAACCCACTTCAAGAACACACCAAAAGATCATAAAGATTCTATCTTTAAGAAATGACACCTAAGAGAACACTAAAAACACAAGATGAGCATGGATCTTACCCTCCTAGATGCCCAAATGTATGAAAGATAGAATCTTGGAGGCAACTCTTGAAGTTTTGACAAAGCTTCAACTTGGCTTGGAAGAAAAGCTATCTACCTTTTTAGAGAGAAGGTGGAGCTAGAATTTGGAAAGTGTAAGGAGAGAAATGAGGGTGTTCTACTAGGTTAGCTTACAATACTAACACAAGGTGAAAAGTCAAGAATACCCTTACTAACATGAAGAGGTGTAAGGGAACTAGGGAACTCCTTACAAAGCTCAACATACAACTTTGACTTTGGGGTTGACTAGACAATTACTAGTCCTTGACTATTGAATTTTCAGGAATTTAAGGAATTAAATTACCAATTGAAATAGGATTAATTATTTAATTAATCCCTTAATTAAATTTGGATTACGAGGTGTCACATGAGGAATCTCATGCCCACCTCAGTGTGGCGTGTTCTGATGTTTTGGAGAAGGGGCGTCACAAAAAGGTTGGTGACCCCAGCGCGTTTGTAGTGCCATGTGTTATCAATGATACATTTGTTGGAGAGCCATTTGCCGATCTAGGCGACTCTGTGAACGTTATGCCCTCATGTGTGTCGGACAAGTTGAACATGCCCTTGACATCGACCCTGTAACACCCCAGAATTTCAAGACATTTAAAACTTATAAAATAAAGGTTAAGTCTCATTAATTCCCAAAAAACGTAACATAAAGAGTACGGGGTGCTATGCCACACCTGAGCTAGAGAACTCAGGTGCACAGGCCAACTATCTAATATCCTTAATAAAGTAAATGCATAACATGGCACGCAAGCCGAAAAGGGAAACTATCTACTTCTACGCTCCAAGATCTAGCGCGCTCCAGTGACTTATTCTTCTGTGCCTGAAAGCCAAATATATCTGTTCAGCGAGAGATGCTGGTAACCCACTCCAACGCGTTGAAATACAATACATATATATATATATACATATATATATATATATATATATATATATATATATATATATATATATATACGAAAAGTCATTTCGAAGCATGAAGATATATCTTAGGAGACTCTAGCTTTCAAATCAGGGAACCGACTCGACAAATAGGGGTACACACAATCTACAGTCATAACCAAGTATATACATTTCTTGACATAGGGCACAGTTATAGATAAACACAACCAATAATCACAATTAAACATGTACAGTTTACTAGCAAGAATCCTACGGTCACGTTTCCATATCAGTCACAACATTAATCCTTCTTATCTCATCATATAGCACACTTTGTTGGCGCCACAGGACCAATCGCATGCCCATACATGAGGGTCAGCGCATATAGCTCTGACACGGCCCCGCAGCACCCTGCCCCGTCTCACAATACGGAGGGGTCGATCGCAACCGACCGATGAACCGCAGTTCTATATAATATTTATATACCTGACCGGTCTTTACCAGCCTGGTTAACAGTTGGGATGGTTCTCAACCCATTCAACTGCCCGTATAGTGGACCTTTGTCCTATATAATATTTATATACCTGACCGGTCTCTACCAGCCTGGTTAACAGTTGGGATGGTTCTCAACCCATTCAACTGCCCGTATAGTGGACCTCAGTCCTATATAATATTTATATACCTGACCGGTCTCTACCAGCCTAGTTAACAGCCGGTATGGTTCTCATCCCATCTGACTGCCCGTATAGCCCGATTGATCTCAACCAAATCGGGGTAACATGCACACATAACACATAGCAAGCACATGCAACCCACATTAACACATTGGGAAGGGGGAGAAAACGTATAACAAAACCTTTGCGTGATCCTTCACATACTAAGAATAGTCCTAAGGGTTTCATACTTCTTTCACCTAGGTCAACGGGATACCAATTCAACTAGCATGCAATATATAAGACTCATACGACCTACGAACGGTACCCGGACATCAAACTAGACATAGGCACGATAGACGGAGTCTGTTGGGACACCACGGGGGTCGGGGGAACATCAAACGGGGATGCCAGGATCCCGAAGTGGGGTACAAACCAGCGGGTAGCCGGTGGGTGAGGGGTCACCCGCCGGCTACCCGACGGCGGCACTACTGCGGGCAGCGGGTGCCCGGCGGGCAGCTGCCCGCCCGCCGGCTGCCCGCTGCCTGCGTTGCCCAACTAGGCCGCGGGTAGGTGGCGGGTCCCCTATCCCCCACTGACTCTTTTTCACCAAAAACGCCCCGGGAACCTTTGTGGAACCCGAAACCATGCTCAGACACTTTCAAACGCAATTGATAACACACGTAGACAATTAACGGATCAAAATCAAGAAACAAATGGCACATAACCTATCATGCTTTTCTAAACATAATCAACACCCAATCATGCGAATTCCCACCCAATATACCAAGAATAATACCATACGAATTCCACGATATAACCTACGAATCAACAAGAACACAATTCATCAAGATTCGGTAGGAATATCATATAACTATCAAGAACCTCATATAATCATTAAGAACATCAAGAACATCATATAATTATCAAGAACGTCATATAATCATCAAGAACACCATAATTATCAAGAACCTCTCCTCATCAAGATTACCCATGGAATCATCCCACCAATCATAAATAATAATATCACAAATAATCAATACACAATAATATGGGGAAATCCTAAGAGGGGAAACATAGCTATGAAAATAGGTTTTGTTGAGACATGGGTTACCTCTTAGCCTTAATTAATTCCTTGGCTATGAAGGGTCTTTCTTTAAGCTTTCTTCTTTCTTGATTTCTCCTAAGGGGATTCTTGGAACTTCTTGTGTGGTGAGGGATTATTGTGGTGAAAGATCTAGGTGTCTTCTATATCCCTATTTATATATTTAAGACTCCTAATTAGGGCCTGAATGGTATGAGTTTACTAATTCTATTCCTTATAGGACTAAGGACTTGTTTTATGGATAATGGTCCATGGTCCATAGTGGACCATATTAATTAATTTAAGAGAATCCTAATCATAATCTGAATAGTCAAAGACCTACTTCCTTTATTCCTAATAGGCCTAAGACTCTCATTTAGGCAAGGTTCCACGGTTCATGGTGGACCACATTAATTAATTAAAGGGAAACCTAACCGAATTAAATCATATTTAATTATTATTAACAGGATTAATTAAATAATTAATCCGGGATTGAAGGCCGTAACATGGGGTGTTACAGACCCGTATGACCACACAACTTGCCGATGGTACCACGCGGTATCCATTGGGCATACTGGAGGACGTGCCGATCAAAGTTAAAAACTCTGCTATTCTTGTGGATTTTTGTCGTGTTAAGTGTAGGACCAGAACTGAAAGAAGTACCATTGATCTTCGGAAGACCATTCCTAGCCAAACAGCAAGCTGTTATTGACGTGAGCACTGGTAATCTTACCCTGCGCCTCAATGATGAAGAAACCAAGTTTGGCACGAACGTCAAAAGAAGGAAACCGAAGAGAACGGCGAAGTCTAAGAAGAAATCAAAAGGAAAAACTGATTGTGCAGGAAAATTAGTCTGGAGAAAGAAAGAAAGTGGTGTGCAGGCAACCAACCCAGGTTGAAAGACAGGGTACGTCAGGCTAAGATGGTAAAAGAAGCGCTGCTTGGGAGGCAACCCAAGGTTTTATTTACATTTCGTATTTTTAATTTCTGAGCATTTAATTTTTGAATAAAGTTTTTTGTTTTTGAGAACTAACAATACAGGGATCGCGAGCTTATTCAGAGAAGAATTCAAGACAAAATTTGGACACGAAGGCCGAACCGAAGAAGACCCGCGGCCACGCGTGAAACAAGGCGCGAAAGGAGGTTTAAGACCCCATTCACGCGCCTGGTCACGGCGTGAATAGGGCCTAGAGGCGGAGCCTCAATAGGCCATTCACGCCCACTGTCACGCTGTGACAGTGGCGTGAACGGGAGTGCGAAAATGCCAAAACCCTAGTGTAAGGTTCGATTATTCCCTTGGCTAATTTCTTCACTCTATCATCTTGTGATTTGCCCCCTATTTTCTTAAAAACCAAAATTCTTTCTTGCAAAAATAAAATCTTCTACTCATATTTTTCTTCTATTTTGTGAGCAATACTTCAAGGAAACTCTAGCAAGACCGTAAAGGTAACATCTTCTTTCCTTCTTGTTATCATTTCTCTTTTAGTTTCCTTATTTCAAAGTATGGTATGAAAGATTGCATCTTTACGATATGTTTGCATCTATAAGTGCTAGAACACTCTTACTATTCTTTGATGAACACTTGGATTGATAAAGTTTGTATCTTTTGCCATTTGCATTGCTTGAAACCTTTATGAAAAGTTTTTCTACGCTAATATATATGCTATGCGATTTGGGTTTACTTGAATTTGTATTGAATGTTAAAATTGTTTATTGAAGTATGCAATAGGATGATAAATTGGTGCTTACATGATTTTTATTCGATTTTTGAACATCCATCTTGCATAGTTCTAAATTCAAGTATGCATGAATGTAGGATATGTCTTATTGTCCATTTATTTGGAAATAATTTGCCTATGATTCTTGTGTCAAAACCCACGATTATTAAAAGCTTTGTCATATGTGGTTCGTCAAACGATGTATGTTAGATTTATAAAGTGTGGAAAACTAGAAGATGAAAAAATGTCTTAATGTGTAAGCGAGAATGAGTAGTTTGAAGTATACTTGCTCAAAACTTGAAGAGTTTTGCATGAATATTATGATGAAAAATGATTGATCTATCATGTGAAGAACTTGAATAGGGTCAATAAAATTGTGCATGTGTTAAGTAATTGTTTTGAATGAAAAATATTCTGACTATTGATGTAAACATTCTGTGAGTTGTGAATCTAACTGAATTGACTTTATAGGAAGTAACAGGATGGTTTTACCGAGCAAAGAAATAGATGAAGTCGAAGTAACATCGAAAAGACACACGACCCCAAGTGGGTCAGATTCTAAAAGTGATCCCTCGGAGGATACAAAAGAAGAGTTCATATTTGGAGGATTCACTCTAGATCTAGACATTGTCCGACATTTAGGTTGTGAGAGATCAGTTGAGAGATTGATGAGTCACTCCCAGTGGGCTGAGGTGTTTAGCTGGAGGGGGTGACGTGCTCACCAATTGTTTATGAGTTCATCGCTTCCCTTGAGTTCAACGAGAGGGTGGAGGATGACAATATGATTTCCATTAGCTTCTCATTATTCGCACAGACCTATCACCTTTCAACAAACCAACTGGATAGATGTCTAGGATTACTAGGCTCAAAGGGAGTACTGGATGAATTCCCATCAGACTTAGAGGCACTATGCTTTTTGAA
This sequence comes from Ipomoea nil, assembly GCF_001879475.1. NCBI lineage: Eukaryota > Viridiplantae > Streptophyta > Magnoliopsida > Solanales > Convolvulaceae > Ipomoea > Ipomoea nil. Next base: position 1,709,924 of record NW_017616542.1, read on the forward strand.
TTCGCAAAACAGCTCACCAAGATTCCAGAGGTTGAGGAATGTCTTCTGCCATCATTTGGCTAGAGTTGACTTTAGAATCATTAGGAGGCTTTTGAGCCAGAACTTAGGGAAACCGGAAGCTGAGAGGGACACGGTAACGAAAGAGGATCTGTTATACTTATGGAGTATGGAGACTGGTGTCAAGATAAACATGGGAAAGATTTGTAAGAAGGGGCTTCAGGAACAGCAAAGGCGCCAAGAAGAGATTATATTCATAGGACCGCCGTTGGCAAGACTAAGCTATGGCTTGAAAATAGAGAAAACATACCTAGGGGAGGATGTCGTAGCCAGGATGAGCCCATTTCCCAAGACTGAGATTGAGGCCATGGGAATTAGACTAGTGCCTTGTATTAGGCTAGATGATAGGCCCATGCCACATAGGCGTACACCCATTGACCGCCATAGTAGCACACATGAAGCACCTAGAAGCGAGTTGATTTTGCCGGAAGTGCCAGACATACTACCTCAGGTGATAGATTGGGTGTCACTAAGAGCATTCATCTACCAGATGCACAAGGAGACAGTGAGCACAGTACTAGAGGCCATCCGAGGTCAGCAGGACCTGGGTGAGGCTACTCCTTCTAATCATGACCAAGACGAGTTGATCCTCAATTTGACACGTTCGAACTGATCCTTATAGAAAGGAGAAGCTTGACATCTGTGCATTCCTCGAGACTTCATTGGATTTGTGACTCTGTTTGTTGCTTGGTTCTCATTAACTAAACTCTAGGTACCCTATGTGTGGGGTACCGCCTTTACCTTTCTTGAACTGCTTTATTTTTGCAACTGCTTTATTTTACTTGTTCTTAATTTCTTTTTTATATACGTTTTTACCTCTCTTAGTATTTCATGAATAAAGCATGTGAACTCTCTTATCTTTTGAAACCCATATATCTGCATGCTTAACTCTATGCTTAAACAGGAACAATGAGGATTTTGTATCATCCTTACACATTTTTATTAGCAATATTGAGCCTTTGCCACTAACTCTTAACTGCATATTCATGTTGTCCATAGACTGGGGGTACAGATTCTTCATCAAAGATTGAGGAAATTCTCCTACAATGAAGGGAATTTTTCTTCTCTCTAAACTTTTACTTTTCCCCGGTTTCTGTTTTTAAAGTGTGGAAAGGTACTTTCCTGTGCTTATAGCTAGACTTTATTCTTTGCATGCGTTGTTATCCCTTAAGTCCCATTGCCTATTCCTAAAGTGTGGAAAGGGACAACCCCTTAGATTAAGATTCTGGGTCTGTTTGAACAACAAAGGGGCATCCCACACTACACTTCTAAAGTGTGGAAAGGGGAACATGGTTTCACTTTCCTGCTCTTGTTCACACCCGTGCGTCCACAGTAATGAACATCGGGACGATGTTGTTCTAAAGTGTGGAAAGGGGCACACACCTTGTGCTTTACCTTTCAAAAGAAATTTTTTGGCATGCTTATGTGTAATCAATAGACAACTCATGTGACTAAAGAAATGAATGGAATTGGTTGCATCATTTTGAAAATGTGTTTTATGATGCCTTAGTTAGCTAAATTTTTGGAATAACTGTAACACCCCGTGTTACGGCCTTCAATCCCGGATTAATTATTTAATTAATCCCGTTAATAATAATTAAATATGATTTAATTCGGTTAGGTTTCCTTTAATTAATTAATAAAGTCCACCATGAACCGTGGACCCTTGCCTAAATTAGAGTCCTAAGCCTATTAGGAATAAAGAAAGTAAACCCTTTACCATTCAGATTCTAATTAGGAATCCTAGACCTAGTTATCTATTAGGAATAAAGGAATTAGGCCTTTTACTATTCACACTACGATTATGATTCCCTTTAATTAATTAATATGATCCACTATGGACCATGGACCCTTATCCCTAAAATAAGCCCTTAGTCCTATAAGGAATAGAATTAGTAAACCCATACCATTCAGACCCAAATTAGGAGTCTTAAATATATAAATAAGGATATAGGAGGCACCTAGATCTTTCAACACCATAATCTCTCACCACACAAGAAGTTCCAAGAATCCCCTTAGGAGAAATCAAGAAAGAAGAAGGCTTAAAGAAAGACCCTTCATAGCCAAGGAATTAATTAAGGCTAAGAGGTAACCCATGTCTCAACAAAACCTATTTTCATAGCTATGATTTCCCTCTTAGGATTTCCCCATATTATTGTGTATTGATGAATTGTGATATTATTATTGATGATTGGTGGGATGATTCCATGGGTGATCCTGGTGATGAGAGGTTCTTGATAATTATGGTGTTCTTGATGATTATATGACGTTCTTGATGATTATATGGTGTTCTTGATGTTCTTAATGATTATATGGTGTTCTTGGTATTTATATGATATTCCTACCGAATCTTGATGAATTGTGTTCTTGTTGATTTAAAATTAATTAGAACCCTAGGTTATATCGTGGAATTCGTATGGTATTATCCTGGGTATATTGGGTGGGAATACGCATGATTGGGTGTTGATTATGTTTAGAAAAGCATGATAGGTTATGTGCCGTATGTTTCTTGATTTTGATCCATTAATTATCTACGTGTGCTATCAATTGCGTTTGAAAGTGTCTAAGCATGGATTCGGGTTCCACAAAGGTTCCTGGGGCATTTTTGGTGAAAAAGAGTCAGTGGGGGGTAGGTGGGGGTAGGGGACCCGCCACCTACCCGCGGCCTAGTCGGGCAACGCCGGCAGCGGGCAGCCGGCGGGTGACCCCTCACCCACCGGCTACCCGCTGGTTTGTACCCCACTACGGGATCCCGACTTCCCCGTTTGATGTTCCCCCGACCCCCGTGGTGTCCCAACGGACTCCGTCTATCGTGCCTATGTCTAGTTTGAATTTCGAGTACCGTTCGTAGGTCGTATGAGTCATATATTGCATGCTAGTTGAATTGGTATCCCGTTGACCAAGGTGAAAGAAGTATGAACCCCTTAGGAATATTCTTAGTCTATGAAGGATAACGCAAGGTTTTGTTATACGTTTTCTCCCCCTTCCCAATGTGTTAATGTGGGTTGCATGTGCTTGCTATGTGTTATGTGTGCATGTTACCCCGATTTGGTTGAGATCAATCAGGCTATACGGGCAGTCGGGTGGGCTGAGAACCATACCGGCTGTTAACCAGGCTGGTAGAGATCGGTCAGGTATATAAATATTATATAGGACTGAGGTCCACTATACGGGCAGTTGAATGGGTTGAGAACCATCCCAACTGTTAACCAGGCTGGTAGAGACCGGTCAGGTATATAAATATTATATGGGACAGAGGTCCACTATACGGGCAGTTGAAAGGGTTGAGAACCATCCCAACTGTTAACCAGGCTAGTAAAGACCGGTGAGGTATATAAATATTATATAGAGCTGCTGCTCATCGGTCGGTTGCGATCGACCCCTCCGTATTGTGAGACGGGGCAGGGTGCTGCATGGCCGTGTCAGAGCTATATGCGCTGACCCTCATGTATGGGCATGCGATTGGTCCTGTGGCGCCAACAAAGTGTGCTTATGTGATGAGATATGGATGAGTGCCTTGGGGTGTGACTATGGGATTTATGCTATGGATTCGTATATGTTGGGTTAGGGAAATTTATTGTGCTCATCTTTATCTGCCGTGCCTGTTTGTAAAACTGTATATGCTTTGTATAATTGTCGTCTGTGCTTAGCTCTATCTGTTGAGTCTATCCCCGTTTTAAAAGCTAGAGTCTCGTAGGATATATCTTCATGCTTCAAAATGGTTTTCGTATATATATATATATATATATATATATATATATATATATATATATATATATATATATATATATATACATATATATATATATATATACATATATATATATATATATATATATATATATATATATATATATATCTTTATATGTAATGTATTTCAACGCGTTGGAGTGGGTTACCAGCATCTCTCGCTGAACAGATATATTTGGCTTTCAGTCACTGATGAGTAGACACTGGAGCGCGCTAGAGATTCGAGGCATAGTGTAGATAGTTTCCCTTTCGGCCTGCGTGCCATTTACATTATTACGGAATTTAGTTAGTTAGCCTGTGCATCTGAGTTCTCCAGCTCAGGTGTGGCATAGCACCCCGTACCTTTATGTTTAACAATGCTCTGTTTGGGATTTAATAAGAGAATACCTTTATTATATAAGTCTTTAAAAGTTTTAAAATTTCGGGGTGTTACAATAACTTTGAAAATTTTTCTCATGCGCCATTAGGATTGTATAGAGACCAAGTAGGGTTATTTTTATTGCATGTTTGTATGATAATTGTGACACCCCAAAAATCCATACTCCAAACCATGAATTAATTGAGTAATTAATTCTATTTCTTTTGAGGAATTGATTCCTAAAATCCTGATTTTTGATACTCTAGGACTAGTATTTGACTAGTCAATCTTTAAGTTGTGTTGTACCTTGTGCATTGAGAGGAGTTCCCTTGTTCCTTACACTTTCTAAGAGTTAGTAAGGGTATCCTTGTCTTTTCACCAAGAGTTAGTTTTGTAACCTAAACCTAGAAGACTTCTTCATTTCATTCCCTTACATTTCCTAGAAAATATCTCTACCTTCTCTCTAGAAAACAAGAGTAGCTTGTTCTTCAAGCCAAAAGAAGACTTTGTCAAGATTCCAAGTTTTGCTTCCAAGATTCAATCTTTCCTCTATTTTGGCATCTAGAAGGGTAAGATCTAAGCTTGTCTAGTCTTTTTGGTTCCATCTTGGTTGTCTTTTTCTTAAAGGTTGGATCTTTATGATCTTTTGGTTTGATCTTGAAGTGGGTTTGGCTAGTGAGCTTAGTGGAGAGCTTGTTGTGGTGTAAGAAGAGTGTTTTAGTCTTCAAGAGGTAACCCATGCTCTACAAAACCTATTTTGCTTACCTATATATGATTTCTTGGCTTCTACTTGTGTTTTGATATGAAATGTGAGAGTTTATGCATTTATCTTATGATGTTGCATATCTAGAGCTTGTGTTTAGGATTCCTTTGTGCCATTGCTTGGCATTTTCCTTGGCTCAAGTCATTTTGTTGTGTTTGGTGAGATTTGGCATGTTTTGGACTTGAATTTGTGTTTGGAGGAGAAAATCCCCGAAGGGATTTGTTGTGGTACAGGGACATACCCGCGGGCGGAATGGCGGGCAGGGCACCACCCGCCGGCCTACCCGCGGGGAACGTGTGCACTGCGGGTTTTGTACCCGCGGGCGGGACAACGAGTGGGGCACTACCCGTGGGTCCACCCGCGGGGAACACGGTGGAGTTGGTTCGGGATTTGTTCCCCGTGATTCGTTTGTCTTGGTCTTTGATCTTTTGGCCTCCCGTTGTTCTTTTGTGGAACTATTTGAGCGTCTTCTTGATGTTTCGTAGGTCTAGAGCTTTATGGTAGGTATCCATGTAGGATCTTTGGTGTTGTGAATCGTGCTAAGTGTTCAACATTGTGTTTCGTTGAACCGTGTGGTGTCTTGTGTGTTCCTCGGAACTATCTTGAGTTTCCTCGTTGTTGAGCTTGCTAGTAATTATCTTAATGCTAGCGTCATTATTGTCGATGGGTGGTGACCTGTCTCTTGATTGAGTGTGTTTCATACCTTCTCTTGCAATCCGTTGTTCGTTTCGTGTGAGTGGTGGTGCGTGTGTGGCTCTACCTGGATTGCACGACTAGTGGTATGGGACACTAGTCACCAAGGTATTGTAGCGATCCTCGTGGTGGCCGTGACGTGATTTCATGGAGTTGTGGCTGAGTCCACGTGTTTGGGGGAAAACATTGTGTTATCCGGGCATGTGTTGCCGTGAATTGGTGGGTTTTCGTTGTACAGGGGTTTTCTGGAGGTAATGGTTGGCACCGAAGGTACAAGGTTGGGGGTAGCCATAAGGTTGGAACAGGGCATACGAAAGGCATATCAACTCGTGATGTGTGATGTCACGGGGGCTTGTGAATCCGTTGTTGTGGTGAGTTCTCTTCTCTCGTGACGTGTGTAGTCACGGAGGCTTGTGGTGTGGTGTTTTGGCATGTGTTGCCGGTGGGTGAGTCTTTATCCTTGTGTGTGGTTAATCTTTGTGGTTGGGATGTGTTCCCGGTTTTATCCTTGTGAGTGGTGAGTCTTGTGTTGTCTTTTGATCTTGGCTTTTGACTTATATATATGTATTCCTATCGAAAATGGTTTTCATATTATATATCTACCTATTTATGATACTTAACGGTATTGGTGGGTTACCAGCATCTTTCGCTGACCGGGCGTCGCCCCGATGTTTATCTTTGTATCTTTCAGGTGATGCGTAGTCGAGCGCAATGTCTAGAGCCGGTAGCTTAGCACCTGTATCTTTAGACAGTGTTGTTGAGGCCTGTGTGCCAATGTCTTTAGATTGTTCTAGTTTGTTGTTTTTGGGATAGTGTTACACTTGCAGATTGTCGCCGTAGCATATACCTAGTGTGGTATACGTGGCATAACACCCCGTTTTGGATTCCTTTTATCCAGTTATCTTTTTATCTTCCGCTGTGCTAGTGTTTTGTTGTTAATCTGCATGTGTTAAGACTTATTTTTAAGTCGTGTTTCGGGGGGTGTTACAGTTGGTATCAGAGCCTAGGTTTAGAGCCTAGGAAGAGTTAAGTCTAGACTTTCTAAGTGGTTAAGTGTGTTTTGAGACCTCTAAGCGACCTTAAGAAGTTAAGTGTTAGGCTTAGGACTCTAGGTTGCGCGGTGAGATGTGTGTTGTTTTCTGTCTTGCTTGCTTGCTTTTTGTGGTAATCGTGTTGTTGTAGCAGAAGTGCGATGCCTCCTCGTCCTCGCGCCCGCACCCCAGAGACCCCGACCAACGAGGAGCTCGCCCAGAATCTCCATCAGTTGACGCAGACGATGCAGTCTCTCAGTGAAGCTCTGTTGAACAACAATCAAGCTGCGCCGCCTCCGCCTCCTGTTGGGCACCGTGATGTGGGTCGCCTTGTGTCTGGGCATCGGCCGCCTTCCTTTGCTGGTGAAGAAGACCCTGTAGTCCTTGAAGAGTGGCTACGGGTGTTTGATAAGATCTTTACCGTGGTGGGTTGTCCCGAAGAGAGGAAAGTAGAACTGGCAACATTCTACTTCTGCCAAGAAGCTGATCTGTGTTGGGTTCACGAGAGTCCGGCCTTTCTTGAAGAGCCTGGGTTTGATTGGACCGCGCTCAAGGATAGAATGCGCGAAAGGTTCTACCCAGCGCATGTGCGAGCCGCCATGTTTGATGAGTTCCTTCATCTGCAGCAAGGACCCCTATCTGTGGTGGAGTACCACAAGAAGTTCCTAGAGCTGGCGCGCTTCGCGAGGATGTTGGTGCCTACAGAGCTTGCCAAGGTTGAGCGTTTCGTTGCCGGTCTGAACTATGAGGCACGAAAAGCGTTGACGGTGAGTAGACCCAGTTCCCTCAAGGATGCGTATCTATGTGCTGCGGATCTGTTTCGTGTTCAGCAGCTTCAGAAGAGTTCGCTTGAGTTGGCTAGGAAGAGAGTTGAGAGTGGTGGTTCTTTTGCTTTCAAGAAGCCCCGACCGAGTTTTCCGGCTAGAGTTGTGCCATCTTCTTCTCAAGGTCCAGTTAGGATGGAGCCTTCGGTTCAAGCTAAGTCAGTTGGTTGTCGCAAGTGTGGGAAGGTGCATCCGGGCCAAGTTTGTTATGGCCAGGCGTTTAAGTGTTTTCGCTGTGGGGTTATTGGTCATAGAGTTGCGGAGTGCCCCCAGCTTGTTGGTCAGAGAGTGTTACCGCCACCCCCGAGAGCCGGAGGAGCACCAGGAGGGAGTTCAGGTCACGGAGCTGTTGGAGCTAGGCCACCTGGGAGAGTTTTTGTGATGGCGCGTTCGCAGGCGGAGTCGGAGGGTCTGGTGGAAAAGGAGTTAGCAGGTAACCCTTGTTTTCGAGCCTATCCTTGTATCCCCGAGAGCTTTGTGTTCTTTGTTGCCTTGGGTGATCTTGTGTTTCGCAGTTCCTTTGTGTTCTTTGTTGCCTTGGGTGTTATCTTGTGTTTCGTAGTTGTCTTTGTTTGGCAATCCCTGGCTTGTTTCCCTTGCTTGTTTTTCATTGGATGCTTAGTATAGACTCTTTTCTTGCTAAGTGTTTTCTTTAGTTGCCATCTTGTTTTGTGATAGCCATCTATCCTTGAGTTATCTTGTGCTTAGCCCAATTCTTCCACCTTTGTACTTTGTTGTTCTTACAACAATTCCTTGTGCTTTTCCCTAAATTTTCCAAGTATTCTTTGATTTGGAAAAAAATAGCAATGTACTTGGTTGTTCTTACAACAATTCCTTGTGTTTTTCCCTAAATTTTCCAAGTATTCTTTGATTTGGAAAAAAAATAGCAATCCCTACCAAAATCTTTCCTTTTGTAGCCTAAAAGTTAAGATTAATGTTTCTTTGTAGCCTTTGAGTTTTGAACCTTAACCAATTTCTTTTCTACCTAGCCTCTAAACCACTTGAGCCAATTATCTTTCTTAAACCCTAACCAATTTTAATTTCTTTTAAACCTTAAATCCCACTTTGTTCAAAATCCCCAAATTTAATCATCTTTTCTCCCAATCTCACCCAAATCCCTAATTTCTTTCCCCAAAATTCTCTTCATCTTTTTCCTTCTCCCTACCCGTGAGCTACCCGACACACCACCGCACCCCGTCGCCCAGCACCACCTGCCCGTCGCACCACCACCTCGCCACCGCCGGAGTTCGCCGCACCGCCGCCGCCGCCGATCTGCTGTAGCCGTGTCGCCGAGCAGCCGCGAGAGAGAGAAAGAGCGAGAGAGAGAGAGATAGTGCAGCGAGAGTGTGGTAGAAGAAGGAGGAGAGTTGTGGGCTTTGTTTGTTGAGCTTTGGATCATCTTCTACCATGCCTAGAAGGTCAAGCTTGGCTAGAAAAACGGAATGGGTGGATGCCCACTACCTTGTGCTTGAAGGTAAAGCTTTTGATCCGGAATCTTTTTCAAGTTCCTTGTTGGATTTGCTTAAGTTTCAAGGTCTGTTAGATGGTTTTCTCGCCATAAGGGCCGAGACTTACCCGAGTTTGGTGAAAGAGTTTTACCGTCACATGGTTGTGATGAAGGATGTTGAAAGGCTTGAGATCACCTCTAAGGTGAGAGGTGTGAAGGTTGTGTTGTCTGAGAAGAGGTTAGCCCAGTTGTTGAGTTTGTCTGCTACCAGAGTGGCACAATACAGTGGTCATTCTTGGATTAGTACGGATACCATGGGGTACCATGACTATTTGAGCTATCTGTTTGGCCGTACGAGTGGTTTCACTCAAGCTTCGAGGCCGGAAAAGAAGTGGTTGTCTGCGGAACAAAGGATCTTGGTTATGTTGGGGTCAGATTGTTTGTTGCCCAATAACAACAAGAGCAGTTTATTGGGTAAGTTGGAGTGTACCCTTGCTTTCTATCTGAAGAATATGGTTAAGTTCAACCTGCCTGCTTTGATGATGCAACATATGGTGTTTTGCCGGGATCACAACCGGAAGAGTTTGTCGTATGGCATGGTGCTAAGTTGGATCTTGGTTAAGAAAAGTGTTAGTGTAGTTGGTTGTCCCTCGAAGGCTGTGGGAAAGATGGTGTTGGATACTGCCAATCTTCGGAGTTGTAATCTTTTTCTGTTGGATAGTGGTGAGTACATCACGCTTGAAGAGGTTGCTAGGAAAGCACCTGTTGAGAGAGCAGAGTTAGCTGTTGAGCTTGAGATTCATGCCGGGAAGTTGAGCCTTGTAGTCCAGAGTTTGGGTGGTGACGAAGAAGTTGAGGAGGAAGCAGATCAGGAAGAAGAAGAAGGAACACCGGAGACCGCCAAAGCTGAAGTAAGTGAATCAGACAGTGAGGAACGCCGTAGAAGGGAAGAAGTTCGCACCAAGAGAGGGCAGGATGTCGCCTCTTTGCTTCGTCAGCAGAACAGTTTGATCGCCGAGGGTTTTGCGTTTGTGAGGTCGCAGTTTGCCGCAGTGCATTAGAGGCTTGATCGGTTTGAAGCTAGTTCTAGTCACAGAGATGAAGCTGAAGAAGAAGAGTCTGAAGGGGCCGAAGAGTCAGAGAGTGAAGAGTTCTAGTGGTGTTGTGGTAACCCCGTTCGTTTCTTTCTTTGTTATTTCTTAGCCTTTGTAGCTTGGTGTTTGGTTGTTGTGTGCTTTGTGTGCTTGCTTGCTTTGTTTGTTGCCTTGTTGTTTAGCTAGTTTGTTGGTTGGTGTTTGGGTTAGTAGTTTAGTTCTTGGTTGATGTCAAGAAGTTGGTTGTTGTGTTGAGGTTAGAGTTCATGATGCCAATCTATCCGTTTGTTGATCTCTTGCCTATCCATAGATTCGTAATGCCATTTCTTTGCTTTGGAACCCTTGTGAGAACTTTTGGAGTTTTTGACCAAAAGGGATATTCTTGAAACTTCTTGTCACAATTTTGTTTCCTTGTTACCTTTCGTTTTAATTCGTTGTACCCAAGTTTCGGGGACGAAACTTCTTTGAAGAGGGAGAGGATGTGACACCCCAAAAATCCATACTCCAAACCATGAATTAATTGAGTAATTAATTCTATTTCTTTTGAGGAATTGATTCCTAAAATCCTGATTTTTGATACTCAAGGACTAGTATTTCACTAGTCAATCTTTAAGTTGTGTTGTACCTTGTGCTTTGAGAAGAGATCCCTTGTTCCTTACACTTTCTAAGAGTTAGTAAGGGTATCCTTGTCTTTTCACCAAGAGTTAGTTTTGTAACCTAAACCTAAAAGACTTCTTCATTTCATTCCCTTAATTTTCTAGAAAATATCTCTACCTTCTCTCTAGAAAACAAGAGTAGCTTGTTCTTCAAGCCAAAAGAAGACTTTGTCAAGATTCCAAGTTTTGCTTCCAAGATTCAATCTTTCCTCTATTTTGGCATCTAGAAGGGTAAGATCTAAACTTGTCTAGTCTTTTTGGTTCCATCTTGGTTGTCTTTTTCTTAAAGGTTGGATCTTTATGATCTTTTGGTTTGATCTTGAAGTGGGTTTGGCTAGTGGGCTTAGTGGAGAGCTTGGTGTGGTGTAAGAAGAGTCTTTTGGTCTTCAAGAGGTAACCCATGCTCTACAAAACCTATTTTGCTTACCTATATATGATTTCTTGGTTTCTACTTGTGTTTTGATATGAAATGTGAGAGTTTATGCATTTATCTTGTGATATTGCATATCTAGAGCTTGTGTTTAGGATTCCTTTGTGCCATTGCTTGGCATTTTCCTTGGTTCAAGTCATTTTGTTGTGTTTGGTGAGATTTGGCATGTTTTGGACTTGAATTTGTGTTTGGAGGAGAAAATCCCCGAAGGGATTTGTTGTGGTACAGGGACGTACCCGCGGGCGGAACGGCGGGCGGGGCACCACCCGCCAGCCTACCCGCGGGGAACGTGTGCCCTGCGGGTTGTGAACCCGCGGGGAACACGGTGGAGTTGGTTCGGGATTTGTTCCCCGTGATTCGTTTGTCTTGGTCTTTGATCTTTTGGCCTCCCGTTGTTCTTTTGTGGAACTATTTGAACGTCTTCTTGATGTTTCGTAGGTCTAGAGCTTTATGGTAGGTATCAATGTAGGATCTTTGGTGTTGTGAATCGTGCTAAGTGTTCAACATTGTGATTCGTTGAACCGTGTGGTGTCTTGTGTGTTCCTCGGAACTATCTTGAGTTTCCTCGTTGTTGAGCTTGCTATTTATTATCTTAATGCTAGCGTCGTTGTTGTCGATGGGTGGTGACCTGTCTCTTGATTGAGTGTGTTTCATACCTTCTCTTGCAATCCGTTGTTCGTTTCGTGTGAGTGGTGGTGCGTGTGTGGCTCTACCTGGATTGCATGATTAGTGGTATGGGACACTAGTCACCAAGGTATTGTAGCGGTCCTCGTGGTGGCCGTGACGTGATTTCATGGAGTTGTGGCTGAGTCCATGTGTTTGGGGCAAAACATTGTGTTATCCGGGCATGTGTTGCCGTGAATTGGTGGGTTTTCGTTGGTGGTATGTAGGTGGGGGATGACGGTCCCGGCGGAATAAGGTTGGACTTGGCTATACAGGGATTTTCTGGAGGTAATGGTTGGCACCGAAGGTACAAGGTTGGGGGTAGCCATTAGGTTGGAACAGGGCATAAGGAAGGCATATCAACTCGTGATGTGTGATATCACGAGGGCTTGTGAAGCCGTTGTTGTGGTGAGTTCTCTTCTCTCGTGACGTGTGTAATCACGGAGGCTTGTGGTGTGGTGTTTTGGCATGTGTTGCCGGTGGGTGAGTCTTTATCCTTGTGTGTGGTTAATCTTTGTGGTTGGGATGTGTTCCCGGTTTTTTCCTTGTGAGTGGTGAGTCTTGTGTTGTCTTTTGATCTTGGCTTTTGACTTATATATATGTATTCCGTTTCGAAAATGGGTTTCATATTATATATCTACCTATTTATGATACTTAACGGTATTGGTGAGTTACCAGCATCTTTCGCTGACCGGGCGTCGCCCCGATGTTTATCTTTGTATCTTTCAGGTGATGCGTAGTCGGGCGCGATGTCTAGAGCCGGTAGCTTAGCAATTGTATCTTTAGACAGTGTTGTTGAGGCCTGTGTGCCAATGTCTTTAGATTGTTCTAGTTTGTTGTTTTTGGGATAGTGTTACACTTGCAGATTGTCGCCGTAGCGTATACCTAGTGTGGTATACGTGGCATAACACCCCGTTTTCAATTCCTTTTATCCAGTTATCTTTTTATCTTCCGCTGTGCTAGTGTTTTGTTGTTAATCTGCATGTGTTAAGACTTGTTTTTAAGTCGTGTTTCGGGGGGTGTTACAATAATTCACCTATTATTTTTCCTAGACCTTAGTAAACGATCTCTCGAAGTGGGAGTGTGCACTTTCCAACCTTGGAAAGACAAAACAAAGCAAGGTCGGAAATGAACAAATCTTTTGGTGAGGTATGGACCAAAAGGTGGGCCTGGGGGATAAAAGGAAAGAAATCCCAAATGAAAAAATTATGAGTGATAGAAGAAGGGGATTATAAGAGAAAAAGGCAAAGACCAAGAATGGCTGCCAACAAAAAAATAATAATAATAATGAAAAATATATGAGCGAATGAGGGAGCCATTGCTTATGTCGGGATCACAAAAGGTTCCTCCGAGCTAAAACATAGAGATCTATGCCGAGGGGAATCAATCTTTGGCATAAGGGGGGAGGAAGGTGAGAAACAGTGCTTAAGTCAGGACCACTAAAAGTCTCCCCCGGTTAAAACTCAGAGCTCTGTGCCAGAGGAGACTGGAGTTTGGCTTAAGGCTGGTGAGCGGTCCATACCAAACCTTTTCACTTACTTTTTGTAGAGGGCCTTGGCTCTATAAGGTTGGAAGTCGGTTGGGTTGTGCGCATTGTTCCCACTAGTGTGGCTCGGCTATAGGCCTTAGTAAAATAGAAGTTGAATTCCCAATTTTTGGATTGCATGCAAGAGTGGTGTTTAGAGTAAAGTCACCCCTTTTAGTTAAACGTTTTTTCCTTTTTAAAGGGACGGTTTTCTTAATTATTCCACGAGTTGTTAACCAGTGCGTGATTTACACATTTTGAAAACAATTAAGGGAATTCCATTCTATGCTGGTCTAGCGTTTGCTCTTTTTCAAAGAAATACTTGGCATAACAAAAATCTTTGTTTAGAGGCATCTTTTGAGCTTATCAGGTCTTAATTGTAAAAGTTGCTTGTGGACAAGCAAGCTAAAGCGTGGAAACTTGTGATAAGTCTCAAAACATGCTAAAATTCTGTGAGTTTTTCTAAGGTTTTGCATGTGTATTATAACCGAAAGTCTTATTTATAGAGAAAATTACCTTAAAAGCACGAGAGTGATAGGAAAGACCTTCCTAATTATATTTTATGTGTTTTGGACATTTTAGGACACAAAACGTGGTAAAAGGGCTGAAAAAGCTAAGCCGAGGCAAGTACGCAAACGAGGACCGAACACGCCAAGGCTACGCACGAAGGAAAGGGACGGAATGGGAATTATTTCCCATTCACGCTGTGAGGCTTGCACAAATGGAGCATTAAAGGAGGCCGGACAAAGCTACGCACGGGGGGCCTTAATACCCCATTCACGCCGGCGTCACGGCGTGACGCCGTGCGTGAATGGGAGACCAAATGAATTCAGGATATTTAAGCTTGAAAGTCTCATTTTTCAAGGGAGAGCCAATTTTGTAGAGAGAGATTTCACTAGATTAGATCATATTTTTAGAGAGAGGTTAGTAGGGTTAGATTAGGTGTCAAGAGAGAGATTTAGATCTACAAAAGCAAACACCTTGTATGCTAGATTTTGCAAAGAAGCTTGAAGATTGAATGCATTTTGGTTAGTAGATCTTCATTAACGATTGGGGTAAATTCTACCTTGTGCTTTATTGTTATATCCATGGATTAATTGAGTAATTAATCCTATTTTTATTTGAGGAACTACTTCCAAAAATCCTGATTTTTAATACTCAAGGACTAGAATTTGACTAGTCAACCTTTAAGTTGTGTTGTAGCTTGTGCTTTGAGGGGAGTTCCCTTGTTCCTTACACTTTCTAAGGGTTAGTAAGGGTGTAACACCCCGTGTTACGATCCCAAAAACCAGTTAATCATTTAACCAATTACCCAAAAGAAAGAATTAAATCACAATAATTAATTAGGAGAGGCCCACCATAGTCCATGGGCCCTTATCCCTAAACCCAATCCTTAGTCCTAAAAGGAATAGAGTTAGCAAACCTATAGTAATTAGGCCCTAAGTAAGACTCTTAGATATATAAATAGGGAACATAAGGAGGCACCTAGAGCTCCCACTACAATAATCCCTCACCACACAAGAAGCTCCAAGAATTCCCCTAGGAGAAATCAAGAAAGAAGAAAGCTTCAAGAAAGACCCTTCATAGCCAAGGAATTAATTAAGGCTAAGAGGTAACCCATGTCTCAACAAAACCTATTTTCATAGCTATGATTCCCCTCCTAGGATTTCCCCATATTATTGCGTATTGATGATTTGTGATATTATTATTGACAATTGGTATGATGATTCCATGGGTGATCTGGATGATGAGAGGTTCTTGATAATTATGGTGTTCTTGATGATTATATGACGTTCTTGATGATTATATGATGTTCTTGATGATTGTAGGATGTTCTTGATGTTTATGTGATATTCTTACCGAATCTTGATATTAGAAGATGAGTTGTGTCCTTGTTGATTTAAAAGTGATTAGAACTCTAAGTTGTATCGTATGATATTATTCTTGGTGTATTGGGTGGGAAATCGCATGTTTGGGTGTTAATTATGTTTAGAAAAGCATGATAGGTTATGTGATGTATGTTCCTCGCTTTGATCCATTAATTGTCTACGTATTGTTGTCAATTGTGTTTAAAAGTGTCTAAGCATGGTTCCGGGTTCCACAAAGGTTCCCGGGGCGTTTTTGGTGATGAAAGAGTCAGTGGGGGGTAGGTGGGGGTAGGGGACCCGCCACCTACCCGCGGCTAAAGATGGCGTCGCCGGCAGCGGGCAGCCGCCGGGCGGGCAGCTGCCCGCCGGGCACCCGCTGCCCGAAAAGGCTGCCGCCGGCGGGTGAACCCTCACCCACCGGCTACCCGCTGGAAAAATTCCCAATTTGGGATTTTGGTTTCCCCGTTTGATGTTCCCCCGATCCCCGTGTTGTCCCATCGGACTCCGTCTATCGTGCCTTTGTCTAGTTTGATATTTCGGGTACCGTTCGTAGGTTGTATTAGTCTCATATATTGCATGCTAGTTGAATTGGTATCCCGTTGACCTAGGTGAAAGAAGTATGAACCCCTTAGGATTATTCTTAGTATGTGAAGGATCACGCATAGGTTTTGTTATACGTTTTCTCCCCCTTCCCAATGTGTTAATGTGGGTTGCATGTGCTTGCTATGTGTTATGTGTGCATGATACCCCAATTCGGTTGCGATCGGATTGGTTATTCCTAAGCTGCGGTTCAGAAGCTGGCTGCGGTCAGATTTACACTCTTGGGCTGCGGTCCACCGTTTGGTTGCGATCAAACGTTTCTACATGAGCTGCGGTTCATATTTACTGGCTGCGGTCAGATGACATACTCTTGGGCTGCGGTCCACTGTTTGGTTGCGATCAAACTATGATTAGTTGCGGTTCATCGGTCGGTAGCGATCGACCCCTCCGTGTTGCGATACGGGGCAGGGTGCTGAGGGGCCGTGTCTGAGCTATATGCGCTGACCCTCATGTATGGGCATGCGATTGGTCCTGTGGCGCCAACAAAGTGTGCTATGTGATGAGATATGGATGAATTGTTGTTATGAGTGTCTTGGGGATGTGACTATGGGATTTATACTAGGAATAGTATATGTTGGGTTATGATTATTAATTGTGCTTATCTTTACCTGTCTTGCCTGTTGTAAACTGTATATGCTTGGTATCACTATTGTCCGTGCTTAGCTCTATCTGTCGAGTCTATCCCTGTTTTAAAAGCTAGAGTCTCGTAGGATATATCTTCATGCTTCAAAATGGTTTTCGTATACCTATATATATGTCTATATGTATTGTATTTCAACACGTTGGAGTGGGTTACCAGCATCTCTCGCTGAACAGATATATTTGGCTTTCAGGCACAGAGGAGTAGACACTGGAGCGCGCTAGAGTCTTGAAGCGTAGAAGTAGATAGTTTTCCCTTCGGCCTGCGTGTCATGCTTATATATTTACATTAGTGAGGATATTAGTTAGTTATCCTGTGCACCTGAGTTCTCTGGCTCAGGTGTGGCATAGCACCCCGTACTCTTTATGTTATGTTTTGGGATTTAATAAGAATTTACCTTTATTTTATAAGCTTCAAAAGTTTAAAAATTTCAGGATGTTACAGTTGGTATCAGAGCCTAAGTTTGACCCTAGGACAAGACTCTTTAGTCCGGACTTTAGGACACTAGGCTTGAACTCTAGGTATTTAGGAACATAGGACCCAGGAATCTTAGGACGCGTGGTGAGACTGTGAAACCTACACATAACCCCCTCACTTTATTCCACTCTAACTTAAAGAAACTCCCCCTCCGCTTATTGCATCAAGGTAAGAATGCAAAATAACATTGACCTATGAACACCAGGATGGCACCGAAAAGAAGACAGGTAGGAACACCGGAACTCCCCACGCAGGAATTCTTGACTCAGAATCTGCAACGCCTGGCCCAAATTGCCCAGGCACTGAGTACTACTGTTCCCCAACCTTTATCAACAAACGAGAAATTGGAAATTCACCACCAGGTCTCGGCGCACCAACCACCCACCTTCTCGGGGAACGAAGACCCCACGACCCTCGAGGAATGGATCGTGACTTTTGACAAGATATTCAGGACAACCAAATGTCCAGAAAACCACCAAGTGGGAATAGCCTCCTTCTACTTCAGGCACGAGGCCGATGCCTGGTGGGCCCACGAGGGACCCGCATGTGAACAAGACCACGAATTTAACTGAGAGACCCTAAAAACACGACTACGAGAACAATTCAACCCCAATCATCTAAGAGCCACCATATATGAAGAGTTCCTCCACCTAAAACAAGGTGCAGCCCCAATCACGGAATACTACCAACAATTCCACCGGCTGGCTCGCCTCATCCCCGAGCTAGTACCCACCGAGAGGATCAAGATCAAGAAGTTCATAACAGGCCTTGATCCCGAACACCAAAAAACCCTGGCCACACAAGAGCTAGGAACCCTCGGGGAAGCCTATGCCAAGGCATCCCAACTACAACAAGTATCAAACCAACCCCGGGAGACACGCCTGGGGTACAAAAGGAAACCGGAAGGGGATCACACAAACCCCACTCGAGGGCCTAAGAACCCCAGGGCCGTCTCACCTCACAAGGTCACCATGCTAACCATTCAGGGAAGGATCCTTACTCTAAGAAAAGCCAGGATCGGAGACAGCAACATAGTCTCCGGAACCTTCCTGGTACACGCCACCCCCGCCACTATATTATTTGACTCGGGGGCTACCAACTCGTTTATAGCAACCGAGTTTGCCACTCGGCTCGGCCTCAACACCAGCACCAAGGCCCGACTTCAGGTCAAGGTGGCCTCTGGCGAAATCATAAAATGCGACCGCATGTACGAGAACGTAATGATTACCATCCAAGGGGTGGAATTTCCCAGCAACTTAATACGATTCAAACTGGATGGGGTACAAGTGATCTTGGGCATGGACTGGCTAGGGAAGTTCCAAGCACAAATCCTATGCGGAGAACAAAAAGTGGTCCTACGGGGACCAAACGGTAAAAGGGTATCACACCGCGGGACCCACCAGGAATCAGGGATCAAATTGGTAAACATGATGAAAATGAAGAAATACCTAAACAAGGGAAGCGAGGCCTTCCTATGCTCGGTCGAGGACCTCAACACCAAAACCCCCGAACCACAAACCATTCCAGTGGTAAACGAATTCACCGACGTCTTTCCGGACGAAATTCCCGGGGCACCCCCAGCCAGAGAAGTCGAGTTCACCATAGACCTCATACCTGGCGCTGCCCCGATCTCTAAACCACCCTACAGGTTGGCACCAAAAGAAATGAAGGAACTGAAAACGCAACTACAGGAATTGCTAGATAAAGGGTACATCCGCCCCAGCACCTCCCCATGGGGGGCCCCAGTACTATTTGTTAAAAAGAATGATGGAAGCATGCGCCTGTGCATTGACTACCGGGAACTTAACCAAGTTACAATAAAGAATGAGTACCCCCTTCCCCGGATCGATGACTTGTTCGACCAACTAAAAGGGGCAGGGGTATTCTCAAAAATTGACCTAAGGTCCGGATATCACCAAATACAAGTGGCCAAACCGGACATTGAGAAAACGGCCTTCCGGACACGTTACGGCCACTATGAATTCACAGTAATGCCCTTCGGACTCACCAACGCACCCGCCATATTCATGGACCTCATGAAGCGAGTATTCCGACCACACTTGGATGACTTCGTCATTGTATTCATTGACGACATCCTAGTCTACTCCCGAAACAAGAAAGAACATGAAAGACACCTCCGCATAACCCTGCAAACTCTAAGAGAACACCAACTATATGCCAAGTTCTCTAAATGCGAATTCTGGAAAGACAGTGTGGCCTTCCTAGGCCACGTGATAGCCAAGGAAGGAATTAAGGTGGACCCCGCCAAAATCCGTGCCGTTAAGGAATGGACCACACCGAGCTCACTCTCAGAAGTCCGAAGCTTCCTAGGCTTGGCTGGCTACTACAGGAGGTTTGTACCCGACTTCACCAGGATAGCCCAACCCCTCAACAAACTCATGAAAAAGGAAACCCCCTTCCGATGGGACAATGACTGCATCTCGGCCTTTCAAGAATTGAAGGATAAGCTAACCACGGCACCCGTGCTCGCCATCCCCTCCGGGGAGGAAGGGTTCGAGGTCTTTAGTGACGCGTCCAAAAAGGGATTGGGGTGCGTGCTAATGCAAAAAGGCAGGGTAATAGCATACGCATCCAGGCAACTCAAAACCCACGAAGAGAATTACCCCACCCACGACCTCAAACTAGCCGCTATCGTGTTCGCACTAAAAATTTGGAGGCATTACTTATATGGGGTGCAATGCAAGATTTACACGGACCATAAGAGCCTAAAGTACATCTTCACCCAGAAAGACCTGAACATGAGACAACGAAGGTGGCTAGAACTCATAAAGGACTACGATCTAGACACCGAATACCACGAGGGGAAAGTTAACATTGTGGCAGACGCCCTAAGCAGAAAGACTAACCACTCCCTCAACACCACCTGGATCCTACCGGACCAGCTGTACAAGGACTTCCAGAGACTGAATTTGGAAATAATAGAGCAAGATCAAATCCACCCCGACGCCCACTTATTCAACACGCAAATCATACCTACACTCTTCAAGGAAATCAAAATAGGACAACAGCAGGATCCGGAACTAGATAAAATCCGTCTCGACCTAACCCAGGGGAAGGAAGGGCCCTTCGAAATACACGAAGACGGCAGTCTCCGTTACCAAGGTAGGTGGTGCGTGCCCTCAACACACCCCCATCTGAAACAACAGATCTTGGAGGAAGGGCACAACTCCCCATACTCAGTTCACCCAGGGGGTGACAAACTATACCAAGATGTGAAAAGGTCGTTTTGGTGGCCCAACATGAAAAAGGAAATCGCAGATTTCGTGGCCAAATGCCTGAATTGCCAAGGGGTGAAGGCCGAACGATGCAAACCCAAGGGACTCGTACAACCCCTTGAGATACCACAAGGAAAGTGGGATTCCATATCCATGGACTTCGTCGGAGGGTTACCCCCAACAAAAACCGGCAAGGATAAAATTTGGGTCATAGTGGACCGACTAACCAAAACGACGCGATTCATTGCCATGAAGGAAACATGGACAATGACACAACTGGCCCAAGCCTACTTGAGCCGAGTAGTGAAGTACCACGGAGTCCCCCGGAACATCGTGTCCGATAGAGACTCCCGGTTTCTCTCACAATTCTGGAAATCGCTGCAATTAGCCTTGGGGACACAACTAAAACTGAGCACCGCCTTCCACCCCACCACTGATGGCCAAACCGAGAGAACCATTCAGACTCTCGAAGACATGTTAAGAGCCTATGTGTTAGACTTTCAAGGGACATGGGAGGAACACCTAGACCTTATTGAATTCTCATACAACAACAGCTACCACGCAAGCATTCGTATGACGCCCTACGAAGCGTTATACGGACAAAAGTGTAGAACCCCCTTATGTTGGGAAGACATGGTCGACCCAGTGGCACTAGGGTCCCAATACCTACAAGATACCATAACCAAGGTCAAACACATCCAGGAAAGGATGAAGGCTGCCCAGGACCGCCAGAAGTCCTACGCCGACCTAAGGAGGAAACAAGCCGAATTCAACACCGAGGACAAGGTCTGGTTGAGAATCTCGCCCACACGGGGGGTGATGAGATTCGGAAGAAAAGGGAAACACAGCCCACGATTTATCGGCCCCTATGAAATCATAGAAAGAGTTGGGAACCTAGCGTATCGCCTCGCTCTACCAATCGAACTAGAACGAGTACACAACGTATTCCACATATCCCAGCTAAAGAAATACGTGCACGACCCAAGCCACGTGCTTCAACCCGAGGTCGTGGACCTCGACGAGTCACTAGTATACGAAGAAAAACCCGTGAGAATCCTGGACAGCAAGACAAGAACCACCCGACGTCGAGCCATAGAAATGGTAAAAGTCCTCTGGACCAACCATGGGACCGAGGAAGCGACATGGGAACTCAAGGACACAATGAGGGAACGCTACCCCGAACTTTTCACACCAGGTAACTAAGAAGAAGTCACTCGACAAGGACCAAGCTTCGGGGACGAAACTTCCTGTTAAGGGGGAGAGAGTGTAACACCCCGTGTTACGATCCCAAAAACCAGTTAATCGTTTAACCAATTACCCAAAAGAAAGAATTAAATCACAATAATTAATTAGGAGAGGCCCACCATAGTCCATGGGCCCTTATCCCTAAACCCAATCCTTAATCCTAAAAGAAATAGAGTTAGCAAACCTATAGTAATTAGGCCCTAAGTAAGACTCTTAGATATATAAATAGGGAACATAAGGAGGCACCTAGAACTCCCACTACAATAATCCCTCACCACACAAGAAGCTCCAAGAATTCCCCTAGGAGAAATCAAGAAAGAAGAAAGCTTCAAGAAAGACCCTTCATAGCCAAGGAATTAATTAAGGCTAAGAGGTAACCCATGTCTCAACAAAACCTATTTTCATAGCTATGATTCCCCTCCTAGGATTTCCCCATATTATTGTGTATTGATGATTTGTGATATTATTATTGACGATTGGTATGATGATTCCATGGGTGATCTGGATGATGAGAAGTTCTTGATAATTATTGTGTTCTTGATGATTATATGACGTTCTTGATGATTATATGATGTTCTTGATGGTTGTAGGATGTTCTTGGTGTTTATGTGATATTCTTACCGAATCTTGATATTAGAAGATAAATTGTGTCCTTGTTGATTTAAAAGTGATTAGAACCCTAAGTTGTATCGTATGATATTATTCTTGGTGTATTGGGTAGGAAAACGCATGTTTGGGTGTTAATTATGTTTAGAAAAGCATGATAGGTTATGTGCCGTATGTTCCTCGCTTTGATCCGTTAATTGTCTACGTATTGTTGTCAATTGTATTTAAAAGTGTCTAAGCATGGTTCCGGGTTCCACAAAAGTTCCCGGGGCGTTTTTGGTGATGAAAGAATCAGTGGGGGGTAGGTCGGGGTAGGGGACCCGCCACCTACCCGCGGCTAAAGATGGCGTCGCCGGCAGCGGGCAGCTGCCCGCCGGGCACCCGCTGCCCGAAAAGGCTGCCGCCGGCGGGCAGCCGGCGGGTGAACCCTCACCCACCGGCTACCCGCTTGAAAAATACCCAATTTGGGATTTTGGCTTCCCCGTTTGATGTTCCCCCGATCCCCATGGTGTCCCAACGGACTCCGTCTATCGTGCCTATGTCTAGTTTGATATTTCGGGTACCGTTCGTAGGTTGTATGAGTCTCATATATTGCATGCTAGTTGAATTGGTATCCCGTTGACCTAGGTGAAAGAAGTATGAACCCCTTAGGATTATTCTTAGTATGTGAAGGATCACGCATAGGTTTTGTTATACGTTTTCTCCCCCTTCCCAATGTGTTAATGTGGGTTGCATGGTTTGATATGTGTTATGTGTGCATGATACCCCAATTCGGTTGCGATCGGATTGGTTATTCCTGAGATGCGGTTCAGAAGCTGGCTGTGGTCCACCGTTTGGTTGCGATCAAACGTTTCTACATGAGCTGCGGTTCATCGGTCGGTTGCGATCGACCCCTCCGTGTTGCGATACGGGGCAGGGTGCTGTGGGGCCGTGTCAGAGCTATATGCGCTGACCCTCATGTATGGGCATGCGATTGGTCCTGTGGCGCCAACAAAGTGTGCTATGTGATGAGATATGGATGAATTGTTGTTATGAGTGTCTTGGGGATGTGACTATGGGATTTATACTGGGAATCGTATATGTTGGGTTATGATTATTAATTGTGCTTATCTTTACCTGTCTTGCCTGTTGTAAACTGTATATGCTTGGTATCACTATTGTCCGTGCTTAGCTCTATCTGTCGAGTCTATCCCTGTTTTAAAAGCTAGAGTCTCGTAGGATATATCTTCATGCTTCAAAATGGTTTTCGTATACCTATATATATGTCTATATGTATTGTATTTCAACGCGTTGGAGGGGGTTACCAACATCTCTCACTTAACAGATATATTTCGCTTTCAGGCACAGAGGAGTAGACACTGGAGCGCGCTAGAGTCTTGAAGCGTAGAAGTAGATAGTTTTCCCTTCGGCCTGCGTGCCTTGATTATATATTTACATTAGTGAGGATAGTAGTTAGTTAGCCTGTGCACCTGAGTTCTCTGACTCAGGTGTGGCATAGCACCCCGTACTCTTTATGTTATGTTTTGGGATTTAATAAGAATTTACCTTTATTTTATAAGCTTCAAAAGTTTAAAAATTTTGGGGTGTTACAAAGGGTATCCTTGTCTTTTCACCAAGAGTTAGTATTGTAACCTAACCTAGAAGACTTCTTCATTTCATTCCCTACAAATTCTTAGAAATTAGTTCTACCTTCTCTCTAGAAAAGAAGTGTGGCTTATTCTCCAAGCCAAGTTGAGACCCTTGTCAAGATTCCAAGATTTGCTTCCAAGATTCAACCTTTCACCCATTTGGGCATCTAGGAGGGTAAGATCTAAGTTCATCTTGTGTTTTTGGTTCCATCTTAGTTGTCTATTTCTTAAAGGTAGGATATTTATGATCTTTTGGTTTAATCTTGAAGTGGGTTTGGAAAGTAAGCCTTGTGGGGAGCTTGTTGTGGTGTAAAGTGAAGTCTTTTGGTCTTCAAGAGGTAACCCATGCTCTACAAAACCTATTTTGCTTACCTATATGTGATTTCTTGGATTCCACATGTGTTTTGCTATGAAATGTGAGGGTTTATGCATTTGTCTTGTGATATTGCATATCTAGAGCTTGTGTTTAGGGTTCCTTTGTGCCATTGCTTGGCATTTTCCATGGTTCAAGTCATTTTGTTGTGTTTGGTGAGTTTTGGTGTGTTTTGGACTTGAATTTTTGTTTGGAGAAGAAAATCCCCGAAGGGATTTGTTGTGGAACAGGAATGTTCCCGCGGGCGGAACGGCGGGCAGGGCACCACCCGCCGGCCTACCCGCGGGTACATAGCCTGTGGGACTGTGTTCCCGCGGGCGGAACCACGGGTGGGGCACTACCCGTGGGTCCACCCGCGGGTACACGAGTGGTGGTGTGATGGGATTTGTTCCCCGTGATCCGTTTGACTCGGTATTTGGTCTTTTGACTTCCCGATGTTCTTTTGTGGAACTATTCGAGTGTCTTCTTGATGTTTCGTATGTCTAGAACTATATGGTAGGTATCCATGTAGGACTTTGGTGTCTTGAATCGTGCTAAGTGTTCAACATTGTGTTTCGTTGGACCAAGAGGTGTCTTGTGTGTTCCTCGGAACTAACTTGAGTTTCCCCGTTGATAAGCATGCTAGTTTGTTGTCTTAATGCTTGCGTGCGTGTTGTTTGTACCTTCCGTTTGGTTGATGATAACTTGTGTTATCCATCGTTGTTGTCGTTGGGCTGTGACCCTGTAACACCCCAGATTTTCAAGACTTTTTAAACTTATATAATAAAGATAGAATCTCATTAAATCCCAAAATACGATACAAAGAGTACGGGGTGCTATGCCACACCCGAGCTAGAGAACTCGGGTGCACAGGCTAAATTCTAAAACCTCAATCAGTATCAATACTAAATCATGGCACGCAGGCCGAAAGGGAAAACTATCTAAGCTATGCCCCAAGCTTCTAGCGCGCTCCAGTGATCTACTCGTCAGTGCCTGAAAGCCAAATATATCTGTTCAGCGAGAGATGCTGGTAACCCACTCCAACGCGTTGAAATACAATACATATAGATATATATATAGATATACGTAAACCATTTTGAACATGAAGATATATCCTACGAACTCTAGCTTTTAAAACAAGGATAGACTCAACATATAGGGCTAAGCACAGACAGCAGTTATACCAAGCATATACAGTTTACAACAGGCAAGACAGATAAGATAAGCACAATTAATAATCATAACCCAACATATACGATCCCCGGTACAAATCCCATAGTCTCATCCCCAAGATACTCATAACAACAACTCATCCATACTTCATCACATAGCACACTTTGTTGGCGCCACAGGACCAATCGCATGCCCATAAATGAGGGTCAGCGCATATAGCTCTGACACGGCCCCGCAGCACCCTGCCACGTCTCACACTACTGAGGGGTCGATCGCAACCGACCGATGAGCCGCAACTCTATATAATCTTTATATACCTGACCGGTCTTTACCAGCCTGGTTAATAGTTGGGATGGTTCTCAACCCATTCAACTGCCCGTATAGTGGACCTTTGTCCTATAGAATATTTATATACCTGACCGGTCTCTACCAGCCTGGTTAACAGTTGGGATGGTTCTCAACCCATTCAACTGCCCGTATAGTGGACCTTAGTCCTATATAATATTTATATACCTGACCGGTCTCTACCAGCCTGGTTAACAGCCTGTATGGTTCTCAGCCCACCCGACTGCCCGTATAGCCCGATTGATCTCAACCAAATCGGGGCAACATGCACACATAACACATAGCAAGCACATGCAACCCACATTAACACATTGGGAAGGGGGAGAAAACGTATAACAAAACCTATGCGTGATCCTTCACATTCTAAGAATAGTCCTATGGGTTCATACTTCTTTCACCTAGGTCAACGGGATACCAATTCAACTAGCATGCAATATATAAGACCCATACGACCTACGAACGGTACCCGAAAATCAAACTAGACATAGGCACGATAGACGGAGTCCGTTGGGACACCACGGGGGTCGGGGAACATCAAACGGGGAAGCCAGGATCCCGATGTGGGGTACAAACCAGCGGGTAGCCGGTGGGTGAGGGGTCACCCGCCGGCGGCACTGTTCCGGGCAGCGGGTGCCCGTCGGGCAGCTGCCCGCTCGCCGTCTGCCCGCTGTCGGCGTTGCCCCAATAGGCTGCGGGTAGGTGGCGTTGCCCAAATAGGCTGCCCGAAACCATGCTTAGACACTTTCAAACGCAATTGATAACACACGTAGACAATTAACGGATCAAAATCAAGAAACATATGGCACATAACCTATCATGCTTTTCTAAACATAATCAACACCCAATCATGCGAATTCCCACCCAATATACCAAGAATAATACCATACGAATCCCACGATATAACCTAGGGTTCTAATTATTTTTAAATCAACAAGAACACAATTCATCAAGATTCGGTAGGAATATCATATAAATACCAAGAACATCATATAATCATTAAGAACATCAAGAACACAATATAATCATCAAGAACGTCATATTATCATCAAGAACACCATAATTATCAAGAACCTCTCCTCATCAAGATTACCCATGGAATCATCCCACCAATCATAAATAATAATATCACAAATAATCAATACACAATAATATGGGGAAATCCTAAGAGGGGAAACATAGCTATGAAAATAGGTTTTGTTGAGACATGGCATACCTCTTAGCCTTAATTAATTCCTTGGCTATGAAGGGTCTTTCTTTAAGCTTTCTTCTTTCTTGATTTCTCCTAAGGGGATTCTTGGAACTTCTTGTGTGGTGAGAGATTATGGTGGTGAAAGATCTAGGTGCCTCCTATATCCCTATTTATATATTTAAGACTCGTAATTAGGGTCTGAATGGTATGGGTTTACTAATTCTATTCCTTATAGGACTAAGGGCTTATTTTAGGGATAAGAGTCCATGGTCCATAGTGGACCATATTAATTAATTAAAGGGAATCCTAATCGTAGTCTGAATAGTAAAAGGCCTACTTCCTTTATTCCTAATAGATAACTAGGTCTAGGATTCCTAATTAAAATCTGAATAGTAAAGGGTTTACTTTCTTTATTCCTAATAGGCTTAAGACTCTAATTTAGGCAAGGGTCCACGGTTCATGGTGGACCTTATTAATTAATTAAAGGAAACCTAACCGAATTAAATCATATTTAATTATTATTAACGGGATTAATTAAATAATTAATCTGGGATTGAAGGCCGTAACACGGGGTGTTACACTCTCCCCCCCTTACGAGAAGCTTCGTCCCCGAAGCTTGGAAATCATTGCGGGGGTAACGAGTCCAAAGTAGTACGGTGGTCCTATAGCGAAAGCATTCTACTGGGAAACTGTATAATTGTATGTTTATGTGTGCTAGGTTTTTGGGAACGATTAGGTTTAAAGGGCTAAGAGAGTGGGTTTCAAACCTGAGGACAAAGTGAATTAGGAATTAGGATCAAAGTTTTCAAGGTTGCAACTTAGGGTGTGAGGTTGCCACCTTGTATGGAATCGTTAAAACAGGGGATCAAGAGTGTGGTTGAAGGGTAGAAAGGGTTTTGAAATAAGGAGGGGGGGGGGGGGGGGCCGATTTTCCGAGGGAGGGAAGGGAATTCGGCTAGGATGGGTTAAGGGTTCTCGATCTTCAAGTGACTATTCTGGTTTGATGCTTTGATCACGACGTATTGACGAACTGATGATCCTTCTTCCTTGGTGTTGGCACTTGCTTGACTTTAAGATCCTTGTTAGACCTTGCTTCCCAGGCTAAGGTTTCATCCTTCTCCCCTATCTTGAGGGAATCTCCCGTGATGATTTAACACTTACTTCTTTAATGCGTCCAAGGTCTTAACCAAGTTTGGTCAACCAAGCCAATCTCTTAGGGCGCACTTCCCAAATTCTTCCCAAAGTTTCTTGGGAGTCGGTAAACTTTGGGTTGATTTTCCCTTCTTATTGAATTTCATCTCCTCTTTAGTGAATGAAATTCTTAGTAAGACTTCATGTCTTCCCCGAGGTTCGACTAGTTGTGCCTTTTTGTGTTACTTTTAATGGTGAAGGTGTCCTTGCATGCTCTTTTTCTTTTTGAAGCGCAGTTGGTTACCTAACCTCGTTGTGGAATGACTTGGTGACTTTACGAGTCACCTCATTTCCTTGTGGGTCCTTAATGACCCTTGAGATCTTGGCACAAATGTGCTTTTTACTCTTTTTTTTTTTGCCTAGCACCACGGACTACGTAGTTCTTGATTCCATACAAGTTGTAAGGAGTCCTCTGATTTGCTTGAACGATATCCATGGTTTGAAGGAGTCCCGGTCCATCCTTAGAATTTTGACTTTTAAGGTCTTTGTGAGTCCTTAGCACGAGTTCCCAACTCGCCTCCTTGGTTTGCACAATCCTTTATGCCAATTATCCGTAGTCGGTTGCATCGTAGAGTCCAACTTCAACTCCACATGTAATGCAATTGGTTGTGCTTTTCCGATGGTGTCTTGCGTGTCAAGGTCTTTTACCGATGACACCATGTTTGGGCGACCCATGGTTCTTTACCCAAGACTCGCGTTCATCAATCGAGGCACACAAGTGCGCCATGAATCAATAAAGTGAGGAGTTAAGAAATCAGCACATTGTACCAGAAGGCGCGAGGTGGGCGGTCGTCCGCCTGCCAAGCTCCTATTGGGGACCCGCCAAGGTCCCGTTGGGGACCTATGGGAAGGTGACTAGGAAGAGTGAATTCCTTCGGGGAAAATCCCAAGAATGCACAGATTCAAGTCCCGACAAGCCCCATGTCCATGTGTACAATAGAAGGGACTTGAATACCTAGGGTGGCCCATCGTATAGTTTCATTGATCCTTAGGTACGAGTTATAGATGAGTCAAGACTCTCGCATGTTCTTTTTGCTCAGTAGGTCGGGTCCGGTTTCCAATTAGCGACCTCGTCACCTTCACCGGGTGGTTGGTTATAAGCCAACTTTGTCTTTGCCTTGCTTGATTAATGATAAGCCTTCTTGGTTTTTCTTGGAGTTCGGCTTGTCGCTCGTTCTTTGTTCAGTCCTTTGGTGACCAAGTGCTCGGTGATGCATTTCTCTTCCTTGGAATGCATTGATTGACTGCCTTTGACGTCGCATGGTGTTTTGGCGATTTTGTGTTACATGTACTTCTTACGGTGTCTTAAAACCATCAAGGTCCTTGTTCCCAGGTAAGACCCTCATCGCCGGGAGGCTCTAGTTGTAGGATACTTTCCATGCGTCTGTTGCCTCTTCTTGTCATATCGAGTCCCTTTCAACAATTCGTGCTAACGATTGAGAAAAGACGTTGTTTATGTACTACTTTTCTTTCTTGCATTTAATTGGCGTTCCTGGTCTCCGAGCTGGGATAGTTACGCCCATTCTTAACCAGTTCCGGAATGGTTTGCTCATGCTGGAGGGAGCGGTCTCCCACTTCCGTTACTCCTTCTTTCGGGTTTGTCCCTAAATTCCCCGTTTGGTAGAAGTTGGCATTACTGGTGTAGGCTTCGTTGGGTGTGCGGGGTTTGCTTACGATTAGGGCCTTCTGGGTTTCGTAGTTGTGGTCTGTCACAGACTTCTTTATCTTGGTTGTCTTTGTAGGATCTAATTTAGGCGCGAAACGAGCCAGCTGGAGGGATCGTTTGAGGTATTCCCTGATGGTGGCCATCCCTTGTTTTAGGTGGAGGATTTTCCTCGTACATGGTTGCCCTTACAGGTGCGGGGTGGAATCGTCCCCGTAGCCGTGCCCCTAGGCACTCCTAATTGAACCCCTGGTTGTTGCCCATAAGTGGGTTCTTCGTGGATTTATCAAAGATCAGCCTCGTGTCTTGAAGTGGAATGAGGCTATCCCTACGCGGCGTTCCTCTGGGTATTCCACTAACCCGAGGACTTTGTTGAAGGTTTGGGTTCATTCTTCGAGGAGTGTGGGATCCTTGACTGTCTTCTTGTTGGCGCCATGCTGCTGGTTTTCAGGGTCAATATTTATTGTATCGATGAGTCAGTGTGCTGCACCCTTACCTTGGTGTGGTAAGCGTAGGGGGAAGTTATTTTAAGTTAGAGAGGGATAAGGTGAGGGGAGGTTACGTGTAGGTTTCACAATCTCACCGCGCGTCCTAAGATTCCTGAATTCTATGTTCCTAAGTACCTAGAGTTCAAGCCTAATGTCCTAAAGTCCGGTCTTAAGAGTCTTATCCTAGGGTCAAACTTAGGCTCTGTTACCAACTGTAACTCCCCAGATTTTCAAGACTTTTAAAACTTATATAATAAAGATAGAATCTCATTAAATTCCAAAATACGATACAAAGAGTACGGGGTGCTACGCCACACCCGAGCTAGAGAACTCAGGTGCACAGGCTAAATTCTAAAACCTCAATCAGTATCAATACTAAATCATGGCACGCAGGCCGAAAGGGAAAACTATCTAAGCTATGCCCCAAGCTTCTAGCGCGCTCCAATGATCTACTCGTCTGTTCCTGAAAGCCAAATATATCTGTTCAGCGAGAGATGCTGGTAACCCACTCCAACACGTTGAAATACAATACATATATATATATATATATATATATATATATATATATATATATATATATACGAAAACCATTTTGAACATGAAGATATATCCTACGAACTCTAGCTTTTAAAACAGGGATAGACTCAATAGATTGGGCTAAGCACAGACAGCAGTTATACCAAGCATATACAGTTTACAACAGGCAAGACAGATAAGATAAGCACAATTAATAATCATAACCCAACATATACGATCCCCGGTACAAATCCCATAGTCTCATCCCCAAGATACTCATAACAACAACTCATCCATACTTCATCGCATAGCACACTTTGTTGGCGCCACAGGACCAACCGCATGCCCATACATGAGGGTCAGCGCATATAGCTCTGACATGGCCCCGCAGCACACTGCCCCGTCTCACACTACGGAGGGGTCAATCGCAACCGACCGATGAGCCGCATCTCTATATAATCTTTATATACCTGACCGGTTTTTACCAGTCTGGTTAACAGTTGGGATGGTTCTCAACCCATTCAACTGCCCGTATAGTGGACCTTTGTCCTATATAATATTTATATACCTGACCGGTCTCTACCAGCCTGGTTAACAGTTGGGATGGTTCTCAACCCATTCAACTGCCCGTATAGTGGACCTTAGTCCTATATAATATTTATATACCTGACCGGTCTCTACCAGCCTGGTTAACAGCCGGTATGGTTCTCAGCCCACCCGACTGCCCGTATAGCACGATTGATCTCAACCAAATCGGGGTAACATGCACACATAACACATAGCAAGCACATGCAACCCACATTAACACATTGGGAAGGGGGAGAAAACGTATAACAAAACCTATGCGTGATCCTTCACATTCTAAGAATAGTCCTAAGGGTTCATACTTCCTTCACCTAGGTTAATGGGATACCAATTCAACTAGCACGCAATATATAAGACCCATACGACCTACGAACGGTACCCGAAAATCAAACTAGACATATGCACGATAGACGGAGTCCGTTGGGACACCACGGGGGTCGGGGAACATCAAACGGGGAAGCCGGGATCCCGATGTGGGGTACAAACCAGCGGGTAGCCGGTGGGTGAGGGGTCACCTGCCGGCTGCCCGCCGGCGTTTTACTATTCCGGGCAGCGGGTGCCCGGCGGGCAGCTGCCCGCCCGCCGACTGCCCGCTGTCGGCGTTGCCCAAATAGGCTGCGGGTAGGTGGCGGGTCCCCTACCCCCACCTACCCCCCACTGACTCTTTTTCACCAAAAACACCCCGGGAACCTTTGTGGAACCCGAAACCATGCTTAGACACTTTCAAACGCAATTGATAACACACGTAGACAATTAACGGATCAAAATCAAGAAACATATGGCACATAACCTATCATGCTTTTCTAAACATAATCAACACCCAATCATGCGAATTCCCACCCAATATACCAAGAATAATACCATACGAATCCCACGATATAACCTAGGGTTCTAATTATTTTTAAATCAACAAGAACACAATTCATCAAGATTCGGTAGGAATATCATATAAATACCAAGAACATCATATAATCATTAGGAACATCAAGAACACCATATAGTCATCAAGAACGTCATATAATCATCAAGAACACCATAATTATCAAGAACCTCTCCTCATCAAGATTACCCATGGAATCATCCCACCAATCATAAATAATAATATCACAAATAATCAATACACATAATATGGGGAAATCCTAAGAGGGGAAACATAGCTATGAAAATAGGTTTTGTTGAGACATGGCTTACCTCTTAGCCTTAATTAATTCCTTGGCTATGAAGGGTCTTTCTTTAAGCTTTCTTCTTTCTTGATTTCTCCTAAGGGGATTCTTGGAACTTCTTGTGTGGTGAGAGATTATGGTGGTGAAAGATCTAGGTGTCTCCTATATCCCTATTTATATATTTAAGACTCCTAATTAGGGTCTGAATGGTATGGGTTTACTAATTCTATTCCTTATAGGACTAAGGGCTTATTTTAGGGATAAAGGTCCATGGTCCATAGTGGACCATATTAATTAATTAAAGGGAATCCTAATCGTAGTCTGAATAGTAAAGGCCTACTTCCTTTATTCCTAATAGATAACTAGGTCTAGGATTCCTAATTAGAATCTGAATAGTAAAGGGTTTACTTTCTTTATTCCTAATAGGCTTAAGACTCTAATTTAGGCAAGGGTCCACGGTTCATGGTGGACCTTATTAATTAATTAAAGGAAACCTAACCGAATTAAATCATATTTAATTATTATTAACGGGATTAATTAAATAATTAATCCGGGATTGAAGGCCGTAACACGGGGTGTTACAGACCCGTTCCTTGATTGAGTATGTTTCATACCTTCGTTGTGATCCGTTGTTTGACTCTTGTTGAGTTGTGGTGCATGTGTGGCTTTACTTGGATTGCACGATTAGTGGTATGGGACACTAGTCACCAAGGTATTGCGGCGGTCCTCGTGGTGGCCGTGACGTGATTATGGAGTTGTGGCCTGAGTGATGGGTCCACGTTTTTGGGGGATAACATGTGTTATCCGGGCATGTGTTGCCGTGATTGGTGGTTTTCGTTGGTGGTTGTTGGTGGGGGACGACGGTCCCGGGGGAATAAGGTTGGACTGAGAAGTACAGGGGTCCTGGATATAATGGTTGGAAAGAATGTACAAGGTTGGGGGTAGCCATAAGGTTGGAACAAGGCATAAGGAAGGCATACCAACTCGTGATGGGTGATGTTGCGAGGGCTTGTAAAGCCGGCGTTGTGTGTTCTTCTCTCGTGACGTGTGTAGTTACGGAGGCTTGTGTTGTTTTGGCATGTGTTGCCGTTGGGTGAGTCTTTATCCTTTGCGTGTGGTTAACCTTTGTGGTTTGGGATGTGTTCCCGTGTTATCTTTGAGAGTGATGAGTCTTGTGTTGACTGTTGATCTTGGTTTTGACTTATATATATGTATTCCGTTTCGACAATGGTTTTTATGACGTATATCTACCTATTTATGATACTTAACGGTATTGGTGGGTTACCAGCATTATTCGCTTACCGGGCGTCATCCCATGTTTATCTTTGTATCTTTCAGGTGATGTTTAGACGAGCGCGATGTCTAGAGCCTGGTAGCTTAGCACCTTTACCCTTGCTTTTGTAGCCTGTGCGCCAATGTAGTTAGATTGATGTTTTGGGATAGATGTATACACTTGCAGATTGTTTGCCGTAGTGTTTACCGTGTTTGGTAGACGTGGCGTGACACCCCGTTGGATTTCTTTTATCCGGTTTCGTTTTATCTTCCGCTGTGCTAGTTTTGTTGTTTAATCTGCATGTGTTAAGGCTTTTATATGGGTCTTGTTTGGGGGGGGGGGGGGGGAGTGTAACACGCCATGTTACGGCCTTCAATCTCGGATTAATTATTTAATTAATCCCGTTAATAACAGTTAAATATGATCTAATTCGGTTAGGTTTCCTTTAATTAATTAATAAGGTCCACCATGAACCGTGGACCCTTGCCTAAATTAGAATCTTAAGCCTATTAGGAATAAAGAAAGTAAACCCTTTACTATTCAGATTCTAATTAGGAATCCTAGACCTAGTTATCTATTAGGAATAAAGGAAGTAGGCCTTTTACTATTCAGACTACGATTAGGATTCCCTTTAATTAATTAATATGGTCCACTATGGACCATGGACCCTTATCCCTAAAATAAGCCCTTAGTCCTATAAGGAATAGAATTAGTGAACCCATACCATTCAGACCCTAATTAGGAGTCTTAAATATATAAATAGGGATATAGGAGGCACCTAGATCTTTCACCACCATAATCTCTCACCACACAAGAAGTTCCAAGAATCCCCTTAGGAGAAATCAAGAAAGAAGAAAGCTTAAAGAAAGACAGTTCATAGCCAAGGAATTAATTAAGGCTAAGAGATAACCCATGTCTCAACAAAACCTATTTTTCATAGCTATGATTCCCCTCTTAGGATTTCCCCTTATTATTGTGTATTGATGATTTGTAATATTATTATTGATGATTGGTGGGATGATTCCATGGGTGATCTTGATGATGAGAGGTTCTTGATAATTATGGTGTTCTTGACGATTATATAACGTTCTTGATAATTAAATGGTGTTCTTAATGTTCTTAATAATTATATGAGGTTCTTGATAGTTATATGATATTCCTACCGAATCTTGATTTTTGAAGATGAATTGTGTTCTGGTTGATTTAAAAATAATTAGAACCCTAGGTTATATCGTGGAATCCGTATGGTATTATTCTTGGTATATTGGGTTGGAATTTGCATGATTGGGTGTTGATTATGTTTAGAAAAGCATGATAGGTTATGTGCCATATGTTTCTTGATTTTGATCCATTAATTGTCCACGTGTGTCATTAATTGCGTTTGAAAGTGTCTAAGCATGGTTTCGGGTTCCACAAAGGTTCCCGGGGCATTTTTTGTGAAAAAGAGTCAGTGGGGGGTAGGTGGGGGTAGGGGAACCCGCCACCTACCCGCGGCCTATTTGGGCAACGCCGGCAGCGGGCAGCCGGCGGGTGGGTAGCTGCCCACCGGGCACCCGCTGCCCGGAACAGTGCCGCCGGCGGGCAGCCGGCGGGTGACCCCTCACCCACCGGCTACCCGCTGGTTTGTACCCAATTTGGGATTTTGGTTTCCCCGTTTGATGTTCTCGACCCCCGTGGTGTCCCAACGGACTCCGTCTATCGTGCCTATGTCTAGTTTGATATTTCGGGTACCGTTCGTAGGTTGTATGAGTCTTATATATTGCATGCTAGTTGAATTGGTATCCCGTTGACGTAGGTGAAAGAAGTATGAACCCCTTAGGATTATTCTTAGTATGTGAAGGATCACGCATAGGTTTTGTTATACGCTTTCTCCCCCTTCCCAATGTGTTAATGTGGGTTGCATGTGCTTGCTATGTGTTATGTGTGCATGATACCCCAATTCGGTTGCGATCGGATTGGTTATTCCTGAGCTGCGGTCAGATTTACACTCCCGGGCTGCGGTCCACCGTTTGGTTGCGATCAAACGTTTCTACATGAGCTGCGGTTCATATTTCCTAGCTGCGGTCAGATGACATACTCTTGGGCTGTAGTCCACTGTTTGGTTGCGATCAAATTATGATGAGCTGCGGTTCATCGGTCGGTTGCGATCGACCCCTCCGTGTTGCGATACGGGGCAGGGTGCTGCGGGGCCGTGTCAGAGCTATATGCGCTGACCCTCATGTATGGGCATGCGATTGGTCCTGTGGCGCCAACAAAGTGTGCTATGTGATGAGATATGGATAAGTGTTGCTATGAGTACCTCGGGGATGTTTCTATGGGATTTATACTGGGAATCGTATATGTTGGATTATGGTTATTAATTGTGCTTATCTTACCTGTCTTGCCTGTTGTAAACTGTATATGCTTGGTATAACTATTGTCTGTGCTTAGCCCTATCTGTTGAGTCGATCCCTGTTTTAAAAGCTAGAGTCTCGTAGGATATATCTTCATGCTTCAAATGGGTTTTCGTATATCTGTATATATCTCTATATGTAATGTATTTCAACGCGTTGGAGTGGGTTACCAGCATCTCTCGCTGAACAGATATATTTGGCTTTCAGGCACTGATGAGTAGACACCGGAGCGCGCTAGAGATTCGAGGCATAGTGTAGATAGTTTCCCTTTCGGCCTGCGTGCCATTTACATTATTACGGAATTTAGTTAGTTAGCCTGTGCATCTGAGTTCTCCGGCTCAGGTGTGGCATAGCACCCCGTACCTTTATGTTTAACAATGCTCTGTTTGGGATTTAATAAGAGAATACCTTTATTATATAAGTCTTTAAAAGTTTTAAAATTTCAGGGTGTTACAGTTACAATATCTCTTTTTTCCCTTTTATTATTGAGATCTTAACCATGCTTGGCTAGATCTAGTGGTTAGGATTGAGGTTTAGATTGTTGTTGTGATGATGCTTTGATTTGCTTATCTTGTGATGTTTGACTGATTGTTAACTATGTGGATGTCTTGTTGTTGAGATGATCTTTGTGACATTCTTGGATTGGGGCCCAACTCCTTGGATGGTGTTCGAAACCAAGGTCTAGGCAAGAGATTGCTAGATCCGGGTAGCCTTTATTCTCTTCATTTCCCCGTCTTCGATCCGAGAGGGCAAGACCCGGAAAGAAGTGAGGGCAAAGTGTTTGTTTAAATGCCCCGTAGAGAACAAGAGTTCCTACGGGTGGCGTTAGACCGAATCAGCTATCGCACTAGCCATCCGCTTTTCTTGACTAGTAGCGCACAATCAAATCACCACAAGACTCCCCTTGCGGGATTGACCAATCACACAACATAATCAAAACCTAATCCTACCCGCGTTTCTCCCTCTGAGTAAATTCCTATTCCCCCGATCTACCTTTCTCCGTTTCAATAGCGTTCTAATTTCCTTCCAAACCAACAACGTCAATTCACTTTCCCGAATTGAGCCTTCAAGTGTCTCATCTACCTCACCTTTTCTCAAGCCCAACTTCCAAGTTGTCATTCGTCGAGGGAATGATACTCGAGGTGGTTCCGACTCCCCGTTTTACCATCTATCCATAACAACCCCAAACACACACAACTTCAATCTTTTGACTACGCTTGATCCGGAACCGCACTTATTAATTAAGAAGTGAAAAGCGGGTGATGTCAAACATGAAGACCATGCAGCTGTGGGATAGTGTTGAGTGAGTCAGCGAATTAGACTGCAACAAAGTGGTTCTCCAAGAAAGGACTTCTTGGACTTCTAATTGCACAGATCTCCGACTTTGATGATTTACTATAACCACTACAGTTGGGTACTGACCGTGTGTAGATCACATTGGGTGAGATTATTTCTTCTCTTACATTCTATAAGTTTGGTGTTGAAGATGGTGGATTGGTTGCACTGATAGTCGTCCCCCAGATGTAGATACATGTTGTATCGAACTGGGTAAGCAATATCTGTGTCATTTACTTTCTTCCAGTTATATTTCCGCACTTTATTATTTTCTATTGAAATATATGTTAGATCGATCGGTTAGGGTTCTCATGATATCAACATCGAATTGTTTAACTCGAAAGTCAATTAGTCAATCTAGATTATCAAAATACCCAAAATCACAATATATAATAACACAATTCCTCAAGAGTTCTATTTTTGCCAACATCATCTCGGTCGAATCCATCACACAAGTCATTTCTAGAGCGAGAAGTTTATCTTTCTTATGTGATTTGTAGGTTGCGCTATTACACAGGATGATTTACCCAGTATATACCATTGGATAGTGATTGTTGGTTTCCCTCGTTGTACAAAAAATATTGGGAAAATAATTTGTATATTGTTAGCGAACCTTGTATCACTACTTATCCTGATTTTATTAGATGAAAAAAAAAAAGATAATTAAAGAAAACTACAACCTCATTTATTTTGCGTAAATAAATCAATCAATGGGTATCGCATCAGTAAAATAATAAATAAATAACTTTTTTCATCCCTATATTCGTGTGAACTAACAATTTTAGTACATCATTTTTTTTTTTTTTTGTGGTCAGGGCAGTACATCAATTGTTAAATAAACATAATTGACTCTTAAGACTTTCATGAGGTGGCGGGAAGCGATTACAAATAAGATCGATAGAACGGTATACCATTCCTTACCATCAGACATAGAAGCAACTTCCCTAGCAATGCTACAGAGAACTTGAATCGCAGATTGTTTCACAAATTTGAAGAATTGATCAAATATAGTCAAGACTAACTTTCGTTGAAAAGTCTTTCACACCACCTGAGTATATGTTTTCCATCTGTGGCTCATTGACAATATATTCGTCAATGATAGAGTTCACATACGCCATGACCAACTTATATGTTTCACACTTACGATGAAAAGAACTCGCCAAAAGAAACGAGAGAAAAACAAACTCGTCACACAAACGAGAGAAACACACACACACACACACACACACACACACACACACACACACACACACACACACACAAAAACCAGAACACAAAAGAAAAGAAAAGTAGCAATACACCTTTTGAACTTTATTTTACGGATCGACGGAAATCAAACCACTTCTTTATCCAGATCTGGCGGAATCTTTAAGCTTTAGATCTTTGGAACTACTGCAACTTCCTTGAAGGGTTGGTGGCTGAATCGGCACTGGACTTTATTATGAAACTAAAAAAACAAAAACAAAAACAAAAAAAAAAAAAAACCAAAAGAAAATAGGAGACCACTAGCCAAGAAACGAAGCTCCGTTAAAGGCTCAAAGCTTCAACTAGAGGCCGGTGGCCACCAGATGAAGAAACACCCAAAAAAGAAGAAAAATTTCGTGAGACATAAAGAGAGGTTTCGAGAAAATTAGGGTTTTGAGAGTTCTAGAGATACCTATGATCTTTAGATAATTTGGCCCCTCTTTTTATAATGTGATGATCTGATTTTAATTGCTTGACCTATATATTAATTATAAATTTATTGATAAGTCAACTATCATGTAGTGTGATGACATATTTGTTACCATTGAAAATGGGTAGTCGCAGGATCAAACCCTAGTGGTGGACGCATTGATTCTTTGGGATTAAAAATGCGATACCCCGAAAATTATTTCATTTCCCGAATTAACTTCTACGAATATTCTCTAAGGAAGAATTGATTCTTCTATTTAAAAGCCCAAATTCTTCTATTTAAAATAATCCTAGCCTAGTATTTACCTTGAGCCCAAATTTTTCTAAGTCTTATATATAAATATAATTGGATTCTTAGTATGGACTTCATTATATATATTCCTTGTATAAAACCTATTTAATTCTTCTAGCCCAAGCCCATGTAAATATTATTATATCTATACAAAACCCACCCATATAATAAAAGTCAATTATCATAGTCTTGCATTCCTTATTATATACACATTACTCCTTATCCACAAGACTTATTACCCTAGATATGGCCTTGCTGGGGTATTCAACGGGCTCGGCACACCCGTTGAACCCACCCGTGTGAAGGCAAGAGGGGTGTTTGGCGGGGGTGGAGGTCCCACCAATCCCTACCGTGTTGTTCGCATGGGATTACTTGACAGGCCCTCCGATCCGGCCAGAACCACCCGCTGGTTCATTGTTGTTTGGCTTCTTGAATTGTTTTGTTGCCTCCCGTGCACTTTTGAGTATTTGTTGATGTTACTTAAGTCTAGAGCGAAGTATTATGAGCCCATTAATTAGGATTTGAGTCTTGATTCGTTGTAAAGGTCCAATCTTTATATTCGTTTGAATTATTGTTGAATTCTATGTTGAGAATCCTTTGTATTTCGTTCGTAAGAATCCTTGTGAATATCCTATTGACGTGCATGCTAGTAATGTTGCTTCTTGATGCTAGTATGAGCTCTTTTGATACCCTTGCTTGATTCTTGGTTGAATTGTTGACTTGAGCTTATCTATTCGTTGTAACTTTTCTTTGGAATCCTTTGAAATAGAGCTAAGCTTTGAGATCATCTCTTTCTTGTATCTTTCTTGAAATCCGTTGACATTGAGCTATCATTGTGAGATCATATCCTTGTTGTACCATATCTTTGGAATTCCTTATTCTTGAGCTATTGATTGAGATTCTTCATTGTTGAATACCTTTCTTGTGGAATCTATTTCTTTGCCTTGCTTCTTGAGATTCCATTTGTTGAATTGAATCCTTGTTGAGATTGTTATGCTGGCACAGTGGATAGTGTGGGGAACTTATTTGATTGACTTGAGATGATATTTGAATTGCGGGCACCTGGTAGAAACGTATCATGGATTGTCAGATCTAGTTCTACTTATTGGGGCCTGGAGATCCCAATAAGGGTGTATACACTTACGGATTTAAAACTGCCTCCATTTGTTTGATTTGATTGAGATATTTGAGATATTGTGTCGTTGAGTGGACTTGAGCTGTCTGGGAGCCCTCCACACTAATCCACTAGTGTGGATTGACTTTGCGATACTTGAATTGTTGATTGTCCTTGTGAGGACTTGGAACTTGATATTGATATTGATTGTATGACTATGATGAGAACTGGATTATGTGTGTATATTGTGATTGATCTACACTTCTTTTTATCCATAACTCGATATTGTTATCTCATTGAATCAGTCTCGTTATTGATATCCTTATTGTATACTGTCATGTCATGGTGTATGTTTCTCGAGTTGGTCTTGATTCGATTCCATTCTCTAACATTTATTGAATTAGAGTTGAGTAGTGATATACACTTATGTATTCCCAAGTCTCAAAACATATTTTGAGTATGGAAAGTATATCTCTGTATATTTACATATTGGAGTGAGATTACTTAGCATCTATCTCTAATCCTTTTAAAATGTTTTCAGGTATTGAGTAGAGATCTTACCCGAGCGCGCTTAGAATGATGTCTAGCTTCTCTACCTTAGCTAGTTAAGTTTTGCTTTCTAGGCTATGATGTTTTGTTGGGATGTAGTTTAAACCCTTGATGTTGGTACTATGTTTTGAATTCATTTTAGCGTTAGCCTTAGCACTTAGGCTTGTTAACCTAAGTGTAACACCCCCTAAAAACAAGCTATTTAAAAGTCTTAATCATGCAGATCACTGAACTAAACAACAAACACAGCGGAAGACTGAAAGATAACTAGATAAAGATAATCCGAAACACGGGGTGTTATGCCACGTTCACCAAAAGGATGAAAGCTACGGC
The DNA here is from genome assembly GCF_001879475.1 of Ipomoea nil. Lineage (NCBI taxonomy): Eukaryota > Viridiplantae > Streptophyta > Magnoliopsida > Solanales > Convolvulaceae > Ipomoea > Ipomoea nil. The sequence goes on from NW_017616542.1 coordinate 1,751,143, forward strand.
AACATCTGCAATGTTTACATCTGTTGCTAGAAAGAAGGGACATCAACGTAATGTGTTTGTTCTATTTTCTGTGTGTTCTTCTTCACTGCTACACTTAGATATATATACTACCACAATGGACTGTTTTACAACTCTTCACTTCCTAGTCTATTTAATTCTATGCCTTTCCATCTTCTATAACTGTTTATATCTAACACTCCGCCTCAAGCTGGAGCATAGATATTAATCATGCCCAGCTTGTTACAAATATACTCAACCCTGTCCATGCTAAGCCCTTTGGTGAACACATCAGCTAGTTGATCGCCGCTACGAACATGAGCCATGGAAATGAGGCCTTGTTGAATCTTTTCACGCACAAAGTGACAATCTACCTCAATATGTTTGGTACGCTCATGGAACACTGGATTGTTTGAAATATGTATCGCTGCTTGATTATCACACCATAAACGTATGGGCTTCATCACTTCCACACCAACCTCCTTCAACATATTGTGCACCCAAGTTATTTCACACGTCACATGAGCCATCGCCATATACTCAGATTCTGCACTGGACCGAGCCACAACAGTCTGTTTCTTGCTTTTCCAATAAACCAAATTACCTCCTATGAACACACAATACCCTGCTGTGGATTTCCTGTCACTTAACGAACCTGCCCAATCAGCATCTGAAAATGCCTCAACTCTGGCATGTCTATGATCAGCATATAGAATGCCTTTACCTGGTGCATTCTTGAGATACTTTACAATTTGAACTGCTGCTTCCCAATGAGTTCGCATGGGTGCTTGCATGAACTGACTTACCACACTGACTGGAAAAGCAATATCAGGACGCGTAATGGTGAGATAATTCAACTTTCCCACCAACTTCCTATATCTTTTTGGAGAATCAAAGGCCTCCCCCTCACCAGCCACAAGTCTCACACCCTGCTCCATAGGGGTCTCACATGGTTTTGATCCCAACAACCCAGTATCACCAAGCAGATCTAACACATATTTCCTTTGGGAGAGAAATATTCCTTTCCGAAAGCGAGCAACTTCAATCCCTAAAAAATACTTCAACACTCCCAAATCTTTCGTGTGAAACTTTTCTTTGAGGAAAGATTTAAGAGCTTCAATACCTACTATATCATTACCTGTGATTACTATATCATCAACATAAACAATCAAGAGAATGCACCCAACATTACTAAACCTCCCAAACCAAGCTCGTGGAGATTGCTTCAGGCCATATAGAGACTTTTTCAATTTACACACCCTTCCAGACTCCCCCTAAGCAACAAACCCAGGAGGTTGCTCCATGTAGACTTCCTCAACCAAATCACCATGTAAAAAGGCATTTTTGACATCTAGCTGATACAGAGGCCAGTGGTTAGATGCAGCTAAGGAAATAAAAATACGAACTGAAGCTATCTTAGCTACCGGGGAGAAAGTTTCTGTATAATCAACACCATAAGTCTGTGTATATCCCTTTGCTACAAGACGAGCTTTAAGTCTGGCCACAGACCCATCAGGGTTCATTTTCACAACATAAACCCACTTGCAACCAACTGCAATCTTACCGACCGGGAGGGGTACCAAATCCCAAGTATGGTTTTCCTCAAGAGAAGTCATCTCATCCTCCATTGCATGTCTCCACCCATCATGTGCTAAAGCCTGACTCAAAGTGTTTGGAACTGACACAGAATCTAAACGTGATAGAAAGGTGCGAGATGATAATGGTAAATGATCATAAGACACAAAAGATGAAATAGGATTTTGACAACGTCGTTTACCTTTACGAAGGGCAACGGGAAGATCCAGATCATTTGACGAAGATTCTGGTAAGGAAGAAGTATTCACTTGTGGTTCGGGTGGTGCCACTTCATCTCTCGGCCGCCGAGTATACACCTGTGTAATGGGAGGTCTAGAAATAGACTCGACAGGTATGGTAACAGTATATGTAAGAAAGTCATTGTCTTGAGTAGATCCATACCCAGACGACCCAACACCCCCAGTGAACACCATGTTTTCAAAGAATGTAACATCAGTTGACACTAAATACCTCCCCAAGTCAGGTGAATAGCATCTATAACCCTTCTGAGTATGCGAGTATCCCAGGAATATACACTTAAGAGATTTTGGATCAAGTTTTCGGCGTTATGGACGAACATCCTGGACAAAACAAGTACATCCAAATATTTTGGGTGGGAGATGAAAAAGAGGTTCAGTCGGATACACTAAAGAATAAGGAATTTGACCTTGAAGGACTGACGAAGGCATCCAATTGATCAGGAAACATGCTGTATGAACAGCATCAGACCAAAAGACTTTAGACACTTTCATTTGAAACAAAATTGCCCGAGCTACTTCTAACAAATGACGGTTTTTTCTTTCTGCCACTCCATTCTGCTGAGGTGTATACGCACACGAGGATTGATGAACTATCCCATGTTGGCCCATATAAGTGGAAAAGGGTTTAGAGAAATATTCTTGTGCATTCTCACTTCGCACACACTTAATAGTTTTATTAAACTGGGTTTTGATCTCAGCACAAAAACTACAAAAAATTGTAAACAACTCATCTCTAGATTTCATAAGATATAACAATGTACACCTAGAGAAGTCGTCCATAAAGGTTACGAAATATCTAAACCCATTCTTCCCTGTGACATGACAAGGACCCCAGACATCAGAATGAACAAGTTCAAATACAGATCGTACTCTTTTATTGACACGAGGAGGGTAGGAAACCCGACAATGCTTAGCAAACTCACACGACTCACACTGCAAAGTAGAAAGTGATTCTAAGCTAGGGAAGAGTTTCTTTAGGACTGACAGTGATGGGTGACCATATCGACAATGTAGCTGGAAAGGAGAGGTATCACTCCACATGGCCTTGGACGGAGATATAGATTGTTCTAACACATACAGTCCTCCGACTTCCTTCCCCTTACCAATAATCTTCTTCGTCAAAAGATCTTGAAAGAAACAATAACTCGGAAAAAATGAGAGAGAACAATTCAAAGACCGTGTGATCTGGCTAACAGAGAGCAAATTAAAGGGAAACTTTGGAAGATATAATATAGATGACAAGGGTAATGATGAGGCTGCACCAACACTACCTCTTCCCAAAACTGGAATGGATGACCCATCTGCTAGAGTAACCATAACCCCAGCATTAGATGGAAAATATGTGGAAAAAAAACCTTAGAATTACCTGTCATATGGTCACTAGCTCCAGAGTCAATGACCCACTGTGTAGACGAAGAAGACACACACGCAACAGGATTACCTGTTTGGTCAAAGGTTGCAGAATAAGACGGTTGACTGAATGGAAACTGGCTGGAGACTGCATAGGAGAAGACATTTTCAGTTGATTGAACGCTGCTAACTCCTCATCTGTCATAATTACCATATGTCCTTCATATCCGGAGGTTGTGTTAGCAAACCTTTATTGCCTAGGTAATTTAGGACATTGATTTTTGAAATGGCCCGGTTCTCCACAATTGAAACATACCCTTGGTCCTCCACGACCTCCTCCACGGCCTCTTCCACCACGTCCTCGTTGGCGACCATCTCTACTTCGACTATTATACCCTTCATTAGTATAATTTCCTTGAGATACAAACACACTTCCATCACTATTGCTCCCTTGTGATATAAAAACACTATTCTCAACCGGTTCATTATTGTCAACACTTACTGCTGCATTTTGTATCTGAGAAAATACTTGGTCCAACGACCCTAATTCCTTGTTTCCCAATAATTGTGACCTAAGAATCTCATATTCTTTGTCAAGCCCAGAAATCCAACTAAAAACAATTAACTGATCACATTGTTCTTTCATTGTTTTCACATCAGTTGTAATAGGCATTGCAGTGCATAAAGCTTCACTTAAGCTTTTAAAATCATAATAGTAGTCTCTCAGATCTTGACCTTTTTTATTAGGTCTATAGACATCTTGAGACAACTGATATAATTTTCTCAAATTACTTGTCCCACTGAACCATTCAGATACTAACTCCCACACTGCTTTAACCGTGGTACAATGTTGCATTGATAAAATCACCTTTCTATCAATACAATTAATTACCCGTGATAATAAAGCTTTATCATCCATTTCCCATTCTTTATTATCTGCAGGGCAATCTTTATCAAAATGGTCACCTTTACCCATTCTATCTAAATTAATTTTAACCAAGAATTTCCATTCAGCAAAATTAGACCCATCAGCAGCCATTACTACATCAATTAATTTAGATGGAGTAGATACAACAGTAATATTCTTATTACTTCCTTCTGCCATGACTGCCTATTCACGTTGATGCTGTTACAAATTAATTGATAGACCACTATTTGGAGACTTCTAGAAGCAGTGATTCAACAGCCCAAAAACGTAAAGCAACAATGAACTGCTTATTCACGTTCAACCTAGGTTCGAAAACCCTAAGTGCAATCATCCACAAACCAAAACTCCACACAACATACCTGGGCAGAGCCTACTCCTCACGGCGAGTTCCCCGGAGTAATCGACGTCGTCGATGGTGGCCGGAGAACGCCTCACGCGCCGGCGCATGGCGTCGGAGCAGCTGGACGACGGCGGCGCGTGGTGGCGCGTGGAAGCTCTGATGGCGGCGCGGCTTGAGACCTGGCGTCGCCTCCTCCTTCCGATCACGGCCCACTACTTCACTCTCGCCGGCTCTGATACCATGTTGCTAGAAAGAAGGGACATCAACGTAATGTGTTTGTTCTATTTTCTGTGTGTTCTTCTTCATTGCTACACTTAGATATATATACTACGACAATGGACTGTTTTACAACTCTTTACTTCCTAGTCTATTTAATTCTATGCCTTTCCATCTTCTATAACTGTTTATATCTAACAACATCTAAACCCATAGTCTCAAAGTGCTACATCTAAACTGGCACACAGGCCACAAAACAAAGAGGGAGAAGCTATACTAGCAAACACTAGACCGCGCACTCGTCTAGACATCACCTAAAAGAACACAATAAAACATGGGACGACGCCCGGTCAGCGAATAATGCTGGTAACCCACCAATACATGTGAAATATCATACATAGATAAGATATAAGTTGTAAAGCCATTTTCGAAACGGAATACATAAGTATATAAGTACAAAACCAAGAGCAATAGTCAACACAAGACTCAACACTCTCAACAAGGATATGGGAACACATTCCAAAACCACAAAGGATAACCACAACACAAAGGATAAAGACAAGACCGATGGCAACACATGCCTAAGCAACACATGCCCTTGTGACTACACGCGTCACAAGAAGAGAACTCACAACAACGGCTACACAAGCCCTCGTGACATCACCCATCACGAGTTGATATGCCTTCCTTATGCCCGATTCCAACCTTATGGCTACCCCCAACCTTATATCTAGTTCCAACCTTTACCTCCAGGACCCCTGTACACCAAGTCCAACCTTATTCCCCTGGGAACCGTCATTCCCCCTCCAACAGTCCCTCCAACAAAACCACCAATTTCATAGTACACGAGGTACCGATCACACATGGCAACACATGCCCTGGATAACACATGTTATCCCAGAAATAAACACGTGAACCTTACACAAAGGCCACAAACTCCATAATCACGTCACGACACCACGAGGACCGCTGCAATACCTTGGTGACTAGTGTCCCATACCACTAATCGTGTAATCCAGGTAAAGCCACACACACATCACACCACAACAGGAATCAATCAACGGATCACAACGAAGATATGAAACCATACTCAATCAAGGAATGGATCACAGTCCAACAACAACAACGATGAATAACACAAGTTATCATCAACCAATCGGAAGGTACAAACAACACACACGCTAGCATTTAACACCGAACTAGCATGCTCATCAAACGGGTAAACCAAAGGTAGTTCCGAAGAAGACACAAGACTCATCACGGTTCAACGAAACACAATGTTGAACACGTAGCACGATTCACGACACCAAAACCTACATAGAATCCTACCACATAGTTCTAGACATAAGAAACATCAAGAAGACACTAAAATAGTTCCACAAAAGAACATCGGAAGTCAAAAGACCAAATACCGAGTCAAAAGAATCACGGGGAACAAATCCCCAATCAACCACACTGTGTACCCTGCGGGTGGGCCCACGGGTAGGCCCCTACCCGTGGTCCTGCCCGCGGGTACATACACTCACAAGCCTCATGTTCCCGCAGGTGGGGCGGCGGGTAGGGCTCTGTCCGCTGTTCCGCCCGCGGGTACATCCCTTTGCACCAAAATAATCTCTTCGGGAATTTTCAACTCCAAGCTCAAATTCAAGTCCAAAACATGCCAAATCTCACCAAATACAACAAAATGACTTGAATCAAAGGAAATGCCAAGCAATGGCACAAATGAACCCTAAACACAAGCTCTAGATATGCATTTTCACAAGATAATGCATAAACACTCACATTTCATAGCAAAACACATGTAGAATCCAAGAAATATTCATATAGGTAAGCAAAATAGGTTTTGTAGAGCATGGGTTACCTCATTCGCTTATCCAACCAAAAACAACGCCAACAAAGGCTAGGCTCGACTCATAAGCCAAACGGGAACCTGTGAATCACATCGGCTTCCACTAATTAACAAGAGTACTATACAAAACTAATCGGCTTCCACTAATTAACAAGAGTACTATACAAAACTAATTATGCTCAAAAGGGGAATTGAACCCTAGATATTTCTTTAATTACCCACAAGCTCAACCACTAAGCTAAGGATACTATTGTTATCCCAATCACAATACTAATAAGAAAACTATTAATTACACTTCTAGGGTAGGACTTATAATTAAAACTTAACAACTTAAGCAAAGCTAAAATTTGAACCCTAGCCACCCATAAGCATAAACACCACTCTTACCACCAAGCTAATTAACCACTTAGTAATTAACTAACATAAAACCTATTTAAACACTAAGCAACAACAAGAACCAAAGCTAAACCTCACCATCGATCTTCTTCGTCTTCTTCATGAACTGCATGCCGAGAAGCCGCGGGTAGGCGACGGGCACATCACCACCCCATCCTCTGCCCGCAGGGTACACGAACTGCCACCAAGTCGCCGGAGAAGCTACCACGCCGGAACTCCGTCGAACCCGCCGAGAAGGAAAACACTACGCCGCTACCTCCAAACTGCGAACGCTGAACTCACACCACCGGGGCTTCGAAGTCGACGTCTCCGCGTTTTCCGAGCTGCGCCACTATTGTTCAACCACTGCCGGAAACAGGGGAAGGAGGAGAGAGACGAGAAAGACGTTGCCTTTGTCCGAAAGAGAACCCACACCGCCGCTGCTTTCCTACCGTCGACGAGGGAGAGAAGAGATCGCCGACTAACGCTGCTGCCTAGACCAGTCCGAGATGTCCACTTCGCTGACCAAGCCTTGTTGCTTCTGTCCGATGATGACGCCGGGAAAAAGGGGAAGAAAACCACCAAGTCGTGCATCACCGCCGTTGAGACGCCACCTGCGACGCCGGTCTACATCTGCTGTTGGATATTGTTGTTTGGCCGAGAAGAACGAGAGAGATAGAGAGAGGTGCTAACAGCTGGTTTCGAACAAAGGAAGAAGAGGATGGAAGGGGAGTGTTTGGCTACTAGGTTTAGAATACACATAACATATACACCATAGGTTATTTTTAGTAGGCCACAAAACTAGTTGGGCTTAGGCTAGACTTGGGTTGGGTTAATTCTTTTGGATCAAGGGTTCATACAAAATATATAAATATATTTTGGGCTTATGGAATTTGGGTAGCAAGATACATAATAATTCATTTATAAAATAAATACACCAAAGCCCATTCTTGGAAATAACTATTTATATAAATATTTTTAATAAAAATATTTAATATCGGGACCATAGTTTATTTTAGGAAAATACCGGGTGTCACACTAAGTGTGGCATAACACCCTGGTTAAGACTTAGACTTTATTTATTCATCTTTATTAAGTTTTATTTATACTTAGAATTATGTTTAGAACCGGTAAAATTGAGAAAGTACGGTACAACTTGACAAAAATGTTACCTTTCAATTTATAGTGTTAATTGGAGTACAACTTTCTAAAAAGAATTTTCAAGTTTAGTTTGATATCATAGGTTGGTTAGTTTGTGTGAGGTAAAATTGTCCCAACGGGTTGGGTTAGAGATTTTCAACCCAAACTGGTAGGTCGTTGGCCTGTGTAACCTGTGAGCCAACCCGTATAACCCACCACCCCCATGTTTATCTAAATATAATCCTAATATAGTATGAATTTTTTTGGGTTTGTATTAGTATTTAAAACCATTGTTCAAGGGAAGAATTGAATCTTAATCTTTCAATTAATCTAATTCTAATATAACAAATTATACTAACGATATGATACTTATTAAAAAAAAATTATGCAATTATATAAATTACTAGGAATCTAGGAATTGGATTAGATTTGCTTGTGATTATGCATTCTAGATCTTAATGATTCATTGAGAAGAATTGGTGCATTGATGACATATTGCTTTTGTTGGGAGTGAATTTAGTATTGATCCTTGCACTTTGATGGCCACATTGTGTTAGGAGTTTGAGAGAGTGAGTCTTGCAAGAGATTAAGGTCTCAATATAGTCTTGTTCACTTGCAATCCCCGCCTTAGATCTGAGAGGGCAAAGTTTGGATGGAGACATGTAGACAAATTGTTTGATAAATTTCCTTAGAAAAAATAATTGCCTAAAGAGGCTAGAACCGTATCGACTTAGTGTTAGTAAAATGTCTCCCATAGATAGTCAAAAGATGCACAATCTCAACTCTAATCCACTTTCCCCATCATTTTACTTGATTACTTCCTTTACTTTTGATTACTTGCACTTGTGAATTGAACCTTCAATCAATGCCTCTAGTTGCATTTGCTTCAACTAGTCTAAACTTGTCATTGCATCAATTATGATTACTATACACTTGAATCACTCCAAGTTTTCTCCCTAGAATACTGCTAACGTTGACGTCGGCGGTAATTACGAGTCAACAAGATCAATGTCGATCACCCGATCAAACCTCCCGACTAGTCTAAGCTTGACTAGGTCCGGGTGCAATAAATTGCAACAACCATGATTCCCGAGCGTCAGTTCGACATTGGCTAGGACTACGTCTCCAAGCGTGGGATCACGACGAGCAATCTTCTGAGGACCCCAAAAAGGCTTTGGAATAAAATAATATATCAAGCCGAAGGCGTCACCAGAAACTTCGCATCGGAAATCGTCATCGAAATTAGTGGCAAAGCGACACTGGTCTTTTACGACGAGAAGCCAACCAATCGGCCGCCTACTGATTAGCTCGGAAACTTTAAACTAATGTAATATCCTTGATGTAATGTGTTTTTCAGTGAATGAAATTGGTTGTTATTCTACTTTATTGCTGACACCCCTGGTACCAAAGAAGCGAATTCTGACAATGGCCAAAGAGTGACCTTCAAATCATCATAAACCCGATCTCTCGATCAAGGAATAAATCCGTAGAACGGTCCTTAGACTGCAACTAATTCGATCCCTAGATCTGTGTAAATCTAACCTCCCTAGATCGATGAGACGATCCCTAGACTGCATCAAATTCGATCTCTAAATCGGTGTAAAATCCAACCTTTGCATCCGTAGAAGACGGTCTTTAGACTGTATCAAATCCGATCATTAGATTGGTATATAACCGACCTTAAGGTTGTTTTGGCGATCCCGGAACTACACTCTACTCGAAATACGGTTGGATTATTTTGTTTATTCCCTTGTTGTGGTGATCCTAGCACCACAGGGAGTGGGGGGCTAGTAGAGTTATCTTCCATAAGTGAACTTGTTCAAAATCCTAAGTGAACTTGATCGAAATCCTTTGAGTTTTGAAAGAAGTTGGGCGTTTAGCAAAATATCCATTTTATATAAGTGATTAAGGCGATATTGCATGTAACTCGTTGGTTGGTCAGAGGGTCAATAGTCATTGTTTAAGTAATGCTCGGCTATAGTCGGTTGTAGGGTAAGACTAAGCCCAATCCGTAGGTAGTTGAACGTCTAATGAATACCCGATCCACTTAGTCGTCTGGACCGAGATACCTAAATGGGCAAAATGATTAAGTAACAAAAAATTGACGAAACACTTGACCCCGGGATGGTGAAATTGGCAACATTCATACAAAATAATGCGGGAGAGGAGTTAATAATGACCCAAACAGTTGATATCAAGAAATAAGATTCATAAGAAGCCCAAAAGAGCGCAATCATTGCGCTCGACACAAGTGGGGCCGAGCTCCCAAAAAATACAAGTTTAAGTTAGTTTGCCCGACACAACTAACGGGATCAGGCTCCCGAGCGAACTACCTTACTCCTCCCGATGGGAGTCGTCTCCCTCACCTCTTATGGTTGCCCCGATGTCGTCTCGATTGGACCAAGTTTTGTGTAAGGCGCCGGACCAGGATCAGCAACCTCTTCGGGAAAGACGCCTATGATGGTAGCCAAATCATCGTCGTCCAGCACTTCAGCTATTGTAACCCTCACCTAAGTCTACATCTTGCGCTTACTACACAAGAACGCCCATTTGGCTTACGTCGCACCAACTCTTACCTGAATTGCATGCTTAGAAGCGACCTAAAGAAAGGCTTAGCGACATTGATCCCCCAAAACACTAAATAATTTGTTGTCATTTTCGTCACTGTTGCCACCATCGACCTACCATCGCTGTCGACCTGCCGCTACGGCTACTTTCTTCTAGATTTGAAAGGCCATGACCTTTTTTCTAGGAGAAGGCAACGAAAGTTGGCAGTGATGGCTAATAGCAACATCCGCGGTGACGATAAGCCTCGACAATCAGCGGTGACTATGAGATGGAGAATAATCGAAAATTTGTTTATTTTTAATTGAGAAAAAGGGTCAAATACACCCTTCAATTTTATGTAAGAAGTTAATTAGGCCCTTGAACTTTTGAAAATTGCAATTAGACTAATTAACATATTAATTTACTGCATCAAGGTCCAAAACCCTAATTTTAACCTACTATAGCAGGTCAATAATGCATCGGCGGAGCTCCGATGACATTCTAGCCAAGGCATGACCATGGTTGCAGTAGGCGCTGGGCGCTAGTCGGGCGCCCGGGCAGCGCCTAGCGCCTAAGCGGCCTAGTCGGCGCCTAGGCGGTGCTAGGCGGTCGCGAAAAAAATAGTAGCAGACTTGCAATTTGACAATTTTAATGAGTCTGTTTTCAACATTCAATCAAATAACACATCCAAATAAATGAAATAATGACAATACATAAGTCATAACATCAAAAGAATATTAAAAAAATAAAAACTCAAATGAAATACCCAAATACTTCAATCATCCAAAGATTGAAAGTATCAAACTAGTCTACGAGTGTATATATGTCATATTATATGTATTTGTCATATAAATGGAAAAAATTAGCAAGGTCGAGTTGGTCAGGTTAACTCGACTAACTCGACAGAAATTGACGAGTTAACTCGGCGTAATCGGACGAGTTAGGCGCTAGGCGGCTGAATTAGGCGCTAGGCGGGCGCCTAGGCGGGAGCCTAGGGCGGAAATCGCCACGGCCTATGGGCGCCCAGCGCCTAGGCGCCGATTACTCGGTGCCTAGGCGGGATTTTTACAACCCTGGGCATGACAATAGGTCGCCATATCCGTCGATTGGAGATAGAGCCGTCAAAACGGACGTAGCTCACCGGGTTAGCCCGTTTCGCCCGGCAAAAAGGGCGGGGCGGGCTTTGATATTTTGGGCCCGTATTTTGGCGGGCTTTTTAGTCCGCCCCCGCCTAACCCGCAGGCTTAAGGCGGGGCGGGGATGCCGACTTCCCTTAGGCCCGTATTTTGGCGGGCTTTAGCGGGCCCCGCCTCGCCGGCCCATTTCGACAACTCTAATTGGGAGATGCGACCAAACACTGGAAAAGGCGACCAAAATAGTCGCCTTCTCTCGTTGGCAGAGATAGAGACTAGTTTGGCTGCCATCTCCAACGACTTGGTCACCATCTCCAATCGATGAAGATGGCGACTAATTTGGTCCCCTTCTCCAGTCTACGAAGACGGCAACCAGTTTGGTCACCTTTTTCGGCGAGCTGCTGGTCATGCCTTCGCCGGAGCTTTGTCAATGTATTATTGACCTGCTATAGTAGGTCATAATTAAGATTTTAGGCCTTGATGCACTAAATTAATAATTTAATACGTCTAATTGCAACTTTTAAAACTTCGGAGGCCTAATTGACTTCTTACACAGTGTTGGAGGGTATTTGACCCTTCTCCCTTTCTAATTTATTATTATTTTATTACTAATGAAAAATAAAATTTAATATTGTATATCATTATTAAAATATGTAAAAGTCACAATATCTTGAAAAAATTAATCATAAAGTAATTTATCGATTATCTAAAAGGTTGTATTTGGCAGAGCTTATTTATGGATTATTTAAAAGGCTCTGTTTAGCAGAGCTTATTTTGGAGGTTATAACTTATTTTAAACTACTAATAAGCTATAAGTTCTGTTTGTAATGTTCCTAAAATAAACTCGTAGCTTAAAATAAGAGCTTAGTTATTTTTTTTTTCATCTTTGTCCTTATTATTTTAAAGAAATGACATCCTTTACCCTTCCCAATTAAAATCATTTTCTCTTCTCATCTATCCACAACTTTCACCGCAATTATTATTATTATTATTATTATTATTATTATTATTATTATTATTATTATTATTATTATTATTATTATTATTATTGTTGTTGTTGTTGTTGTTGTTGTTGTTGTTGTTGTTGTTGTTGTTGTTATATGAAGGAGATTCACAACAATATTGCTACTTTACTATGGGATGCTAGATCATGATTATGCTAATAATTTTATTTCAAAATGTTTTTTTTTTTTTTTTGAAGACAAAATGTTGAAGTTTAATATGTAAACAAACTAATTTAAATTTTATGAAGATGCCCTTTTTTGCCTTTTTATATTTATCAGCTTATCAAAAAGTTAATTTTACCAAACACTTTCAAGCATAACAGCTAGTTTAACAGCTCTTCAGTTTTCAGCTCCTAGCTTATAGCTTTTCAGTTTTCAGCTCCTTTTAATCTTTCAGCCACCTTTTCAACTAGGTTTGGCAAATATAGTCTAAATGTAACGTACAAATAATATTAATGGCACTTTTTTATTATTTATTTATTGTAAATTTGAGGTTTGATTGAAACTTTATGAAGTTAAAGGTTCTAATTGTACAAATCAATTTAATTAAAGATTTAATTGACCGTTATATTGCCCCACGAATTGTTATACCGTAGACCAGTGTCCACAATGTACTGTGGACCCTGGTCCTATGCGACGTCATTTTGAACTTTAATTTTAACGGCCATCGTTTATTGTTCAGTTCGCGTTGTACAAGTTTTTTTTTTCATACTGTAAAGTATATGTATGTATCTCGTGTTATGTGTTTATGTAAATCATGTCATGCAATTCTATATACATTAAGCGTAAGGATTCTGTACCTGAAATTGATTAGTAGTTGCATACAAAATATATTGTGTGTCTTATTTTACAAATTTATATGTTGTATTATGAAATTATGTGCCTATAGGACATAAATTATTTACATAAATCAGACATGAGAATAAGTAAAATAGAAACCATGTGTATGTATCGCGTAGTAAAATAGAAAACATGTGTATGTATCTCGTGTTATGCGTTTCTGTACATCATGTTATGCAATTATTTACATTAAACGTAAGGATTTTATACCTGAAATTGATTAGTAGTTGTATAATACAAAATATATTTTGTGTCTTATTTTACGAATTTATATCTTTTACTATGAAATTATGTGCCTATAGGACATAAATTATTTTCATAAATCAGATATGAGACTAAGTAAAAGGGAGAAGTGTCAAATAGGCTCATGTACTATTTTCAAGTGCTCAATTCTCACCATGAACTAAATTAAAGGCTAATTAACCACAGTTACCTACTAAATTTGTTCAAAAATTAGCTTTTTTTTTTGCAAGTAATTGAGTTTTTTTTTGCAGGTTACCAATTCAATTAATAAAAAAATAATTTCAAAATAATTTAAAAATTATTATAAAAAATAAAAAAATAAAAAAAAAAAGAATACAACCACCGGCTGTCCTCGCCGGACAGCCGGTGGCTGCCATTTCAAAGACAGTCGTGGCTGTCCGGCCCGGACAGCCGGAAAGCCACGGCTGTCTAATATGAGGTCCAGATCTGGACCTTAAACGGCCTGGAATGAGGCGCCGCCGCCTCCGTTCCAGGCCATGGCCGTCTAAAAAAAAATTTTGAATTTTTTTTTTTTTAGACGACCATGGCCGCTGCCCTCGTTCCAGGCCGTTTGAGGTCCAGATCTGGACCTCATATTAGACAGTCGTGGCTGCCCGGCTGTCCTCGCCGGACAGCCACGACTGTGTTTGAAATGGCAGCCACCAGCTGTTCGGCGAGGACAGCCGGTGGCTGTATTCTTTTTATTTTATTTTATTTTATTTATTTTAATAATTAAATAGGTAACCTGTTATTAACCTGTAAAAGAAGTCAATTGAACAAATTTAACTCGTAGGTGGACCTATTCGACACTTAATTAGTTCGTGGTGAAAATTGAGCACTTCGCAGTAGTAGATGGGCCTATTTGACACTTGTGCCTAAGTAAAATAGAAAACATGTGTATGTATCTCGTTGTAAAATAGAAGACATGTGTATGTATTTTGTGTTATGCGTTTCTGTACATCATGTTATGTAATTTTGTAAATTAAGCGTAACGATTCTATACTTGAAATTGATTAGTAGTTGTATAACACAAAACATATTGTATGTCTTAATTTACGAATTTATGTTTTGTATTATGAAATTATGTGCATATACGACATAAATTATTTACATAAATCAGATTTGAGAATACATAAAATAGAAAACATGTGTATGTATCTTGTGTTATGCGTTTCTGTACATCATATTATGCAATTTTGTACATTAAGTCTAAGGATTATGTACCTAAAATAAATTAAAAGTTGTATTGAAACATGAAAAACAAAAAATTAAAACATATGTTAAAACTTAAACATCAAACGACGTTATTTTGATTCAGGATTTACAATACTATGTAACCTAGCCCACGATATAAATTGCAGTGGTGGGCCCTAACAACATTTATGTTTTCCTTAAATAAAGGGGGACATTGCTTGTCCCTGTATTATTAATTTATTACCCTTTCCAAACAAATGATGTTAAGTTGGTGACACCTAGTATAGGTTCAAGTCTTTTGTCTTGGATTTTAGGGGGTATTGCAGTGAGTTGCATTTCATCATTTGGATAATGACATGATTAAGTTGTTTTAAACTTAAACTTTGAATTGTTTCACAATAAGGATAAACAAATGGCCCCATATCAACTGTGCAAAAGATTTCATAGGTAACAAATCAGTGGCACCAAGATCTTTCACCAATTTTCATATCGCCAAAATGATGTGATTTCCCATCTTAGCTTAAGTATTGACTGTTGAGAGTGATATTATATATCTTTTAATATTCTCTTCATCATATCACACACAAACTACATATATATATATATATATATATATATATATATATATATATATATATATATATATAAAAGAGCGCTCATATGTGGTCATGTCATTAAGTGTGGCGGTGTGGTCGTATCTGTGTCGTTGAATCAGTTTAATCTAACGGCAGTGGCTAATTCTGAGGATTTGAGGATTTTTGCACGTGGGGGTGTTATGGTAATTACAGTGGCTATTTATAGCGACCGGGTTCCAGAATACACCAACAGTGTTGACAACATGCACCAATAGTGTAATAAAACACACAACAGTGAAACATACCAATAGTGTATTCCCGAACCTGTATGGTGTATTTATTCATATCTAATATAATGGCGCGTTTTTTGTGATGCGCATCGACCACACGGGAAGGCGTTGCTGCACCTGAACTTGGCACCAATGTGAATCTACAAATACACCAGAGTAAGTCTAATAATGCACCAATTACACAAATAAAACACACAACAATGTGATTTTCCTATTATGGTGCCTTATGACGAGTTTACCCTTGCAGTTCGCTGGCCGGGTAGGAGAATGTGCGCGAAAATACTAGAAAAATCTTGATTAATGTGATTCATTGGATCTATCTAATCTAATGGTCTATAATTGGCTATATGACCACACCTAACAACATGGCCACATGCGATCACCCCTCTCTCTCTCTCTCTCTCTCTCTCTCTCTCTATATATATATATATATATATGTATATATAAGATTATGTGAGAATAGAATAGTAGTTGATACGAGTGTTGAGTGTATAATATATAAACATAAATGTGCAATTCAACTATCAGTTTAAACTCTTTAGTTGAAATGGAGTACATGCTTTAATTACGAGAAATGAGAATAAATCATGTTCAATCATAATAAAAGACGAACGAATGGAGATTTGAACTTTTAAAAAAATGATGGTGACATATATGTAAATAAGTAAAAAATTGAACGAATGGAGATTTGAATGTTTAAAAAAATGATGGTGACATATATGTAAATAAGTAAAAAAATTTAAATGAATAAATCATGGTGTATTTACACAAAACAATGCGGGTTAGGCTTCATGATCTAAGAAAATGTGTGCATATAGCATTCCTGAATTATTTATGTGTATTTAGGTCAAAGTATGTAATACATATTTTGACAACAATAAAGTCAATTTTATCTTTATCAAGTGCATGAATTTTAAATTTTTTTTAAATTTTTGCATATTTAAAAAAAATACCACTATCATTCTTCATTTAAATTTATGCAAATATATATCCCCAAACAATGTTTTTTTTTTCAAAGTAATGTCGATTTTATCAAAGTGATGCGCGCGCGCGCGCGCACACACACACACACACATATATATATATATATATATATATATATATATATATATATATATATATATATATATATATATACAGACACACACAGAGTGAGTTCCTATTAAATTTGCAGCATAATCAACTAATTTATAAGTAGTAAATGAGTACAAAATGTTTTATTATTTTGTTACGAGTTGAATTTATAAAGGAAAAAATTTTCGAATTTTTTAATTATTTCATCTATGTCACTTCATGTGTTATGTTTGGTCAAACAAACTACATATTTTTTCTTTGCTTATTTTTTAAAAATATTTACTTATAATGTGTGAATTCATATTTTAGAATTTAATAGCACTTTTAATGTAATTTTTATAAATATAAATTTTATGTATTAAAATAAATATTATAAAAAATTATATAACTTGCGTCAATCCCCATTAATCAAACCAAATATATAAAATTAGGAAAAGGGTGTAATTTATATATATTAAAAAAATTTATTAAATTTTGCATTATTTGGTATAGTTCAATTAAATTATTTTGTGATAAGATAAATTAATTAATAAATATTTAAAAATTAATGCTTATAGAAAATTACTATAATTAATACAAAATTTGATTGAATATTATTATTTGGAGTTAATTCTATTTTTTGTCCTAGATTTATAAGTGGGAGTCTACTTTATGTCCTTTTTTATCCGAACATCCATTTTTTTGTCTTCCTATTATTGTGGCATGACCATTTTTGTCCTCTATCAACAAAACAAGTTTAAATATCATTAAATACAAAAACATCTTCGTCTTCAATTATGAATTTTTTCAAAAAAAAAAAAAAAAAACATAAAAATATAGCAGGTTAACTTACTTTGCATAAAAAAGATCAAAATGTTTTTGTATTTAAAAATAGTCGTACCACAATAATACTAGGACCAAATAAGAATATTTTAATAGAAAAAAAGACTAAAAGTGAATTGTCACCTATAAATCTTAGACTAAAAGTGAAATTAAGTCTTATTATTTGTTTTATAAGAACAAACTTATAAGAATGTCCTTGTAATTGGTCCCTACCAAGTACCAACCTACATATTAATCAAGACCCTTTATAGATGGTCTATATCATCAACTAAACGTGGGGCCTACCGCAGGAAAACTCAAGATCATGTTACTCCGCAAAATATTGACAATATATGTTAACTGTTATTTATTAGTTTTAAGCAAATGTTTAATATTATATTATTTATTATCATTTAAGTAAATTTTTTAATTGTATATATAGTTCGACTTACATTTTTTTTTTTTAAACTTAGGTGATCTCAGCTTTTCCGAACTAATTCTAAGTCCTAGGACCCGGCCCCTAGAATTAGTGTGGAGATAAATCGCAAATCGCGCAATTAGCTCACTAGTAAGATTCAAGTCTTTATGTGTGCATAAGGAATCCAATCTAGACCTTCCAGCCGCTTCCACTCATGACCTTTAAGTCAAATGACGAACCAGCCCCGGGGACTATATTAATCAATTTTGAGTTTTTATAATATTATTAATAAAATCATACATTCATAGAGTTAATGTTTCTTAAATTAATTGGGGTACAGCCTTTTTGGAAGAATGTTTCTTAAATTAACATACAGCCATGCACAACGCAAATTATATCGTGGACCACAGTATACCATGTGCATTGTGGACCATGGTTCTGATTGTGTATTTTTTTTTATTTATTTTTAGTGAAGTTGATTATGTATATACAATAAACATATTATATATTTTAATATAACAGAGATTATGTGCATTTATTTATAATTAAATGTACATAATCTGTTAATTAAAATATGCATAATAACTTAATATATATATATATATATATATATATATATATATATATATATATATAAAATTTGAACTCTGGACCATAATATAACGATTGCATGCACAAGCCATATTTTTATCTCTTTATACTAAACTAATTAATTTATTATAATATTCGATAAGTTCGAATTATAAAATGGATTATATATTGATGAAAAGATTAGATAAGTTAATTAGGGGACAACCCACTTAAATTGATTGTTGGCTTGGTAAACCAATTATTATTTCATGGACCATGGTCCACACATTTGTGTAAACTATAAGTAAAAAGTATATTTTTAATATATTAAAAGTACATATATTATTTGTATACATAAAATACATTATTTAAAAGTACATGATTTTTTATATATTATCAAATAATTGTATATTCAATGGTACCCGGGTTGGACTTCCATTTGGAAGATTATGAGTTCAAGCCTCAGTGGAGGCGTTATTGGTTCTTTGTGTTTCAGTAGATTGAGAAAGTATATGAACAGATACTACAATGTAATTGAGCCAGTAGCTTTCAAAAAAAAAAAAAGTATATTCAATACACAAATAATGTATTTTTTTTTTGGTGAAATTAATTATTATAACAGAAATTATGTACATTTATTTACAATTGAATGTACATAATCTATTAATTAAAATATGCATAATAACTGAATATATACAATCTGTACTGTTAATTATATTATATATATATAATTTGGACTCTGGTCCATAATATAATGATTGCATGCACAAACCATATTATTATCTCTTTATACTAAACTAATTAATTTATTATAATAATATTCAATAAGTTCGAATTATAAACTGGATTATATATTGATGAAAAGATTATAAAAGTTAATTAGGGGACAACCCAATTAAATTGATTGATGGATTGGTAATCCAATCATTATTTTATGGATCATGGTCTACACATTTGTGTGAACTATAAGTAAAAAGTATA
The DNA here is from genome assembly GCF_001879475.1 of Ipomoea nil. Lineage (NCBI taxonomy): Eukaryota > Viridiplantae > Streptophyta > Magnoliopsida > Solanales > Convolvulaceae > Ipomoea > Ipomoea nil. The sequence continues at coordinate 1,770,843 of NW_017616542.1, forward strand.
TTTTAAATATATTAAAAGTACATTATTTGTATACATAAAATATATTACTTGAAAGTACATGATTTTTTATATATTATCAAATAATGTATCGTCAATACACAAATAATGTATTTTTAGTGTATTAAAAATGTAGATCATGGTCCACGGAGTAATTTTCCCTTGACAATCTCATTCATCTGTGATCTTTTTGAACTGTTTTGTACTTAGGTTAGGAAGTGAGTTTTTTTTACAGAACTTTAAAATATCATATCCCATTTTGGGGAGAGTTCATTTATTCGGAATTATTGGATGATTTTAGTTTATTGATAGTAATTTATTTATTGTACAATCGAACTATGAAAACATAAAGATGGGAAAGGAATTTGCATGATTGACTAACATTGGAAATTGGTACCCATAAAGGAAAAAAATAGCATGGCTGTTTAAGCTATCTATAGTTTCAGAGACAAGTCTAAATCTATTTCTTGCTGAGATTTCGAACTAGAACCGCCGGCGCCGGCGCCGGAGATGTCCATTCTGAACCCGTCTCCGATCCCATCAAACATACCCGTTGCAGTGTTTGGCAATGACGACGACGAAGGCGGCGGTAAACTTGTCCCCGCATGGTAACTCTCCGGCGCCAGCCGCCCTATCGCCGGCTGTTGATCAAACGGCCGTCTGGTCCATGCATTATAGCCGTAGATGGAAGGTGACGGGGAGTGTGAGCCGCCAAAGGGATATGGTGCCCCGAAATAACTCCCGGGTTTCTGGATCATGGAATGAACATGAATCCCAAGGGATCTATTGTATGGCCCATGCAGAGGCAGAGAAGCGGCGCCGGGATGATACCCAAACCCCGTGGCCGCCGCCGCCGATGCCCCGACTCTTTGGCCCCTCTTCGCCATCGTCCGCTCTCGCTTGTGCGCGTTCTGGTGGCCGCCCAGCGCCTGCGAGCTGTAGAATTTCCTCTGACAAAAGTTGCACGAGAAAACGCGGCGATCACCGCCGCTGCCGTCGTTGTTACTCTCCGACGCATCCGACACCGAGTCTTGCGGCGACGTCACCTGAAAACTATCCGCGGCGGCGTCCCGACATCCGAGGCTCAGATCGAGCGAGACCTCATCGTTTTCCTCGTCCGCCTGTTCTCCCTTTTCATTATCATCATCATCCCCTACTAGTGTGTAGCTGTACTCTTCTCTGTGATTATTCTCCATCTCAAAGTTTATACAAGCTCCAAGATTATATTTTTTATTTTTGATGGGATGGGATGAGAAAAAAAGCAGAAGAATATATATAATTGACCGGTTGGGTGATGATGAGGATGAAGAATTGAGATATGAAATTTTGGGTTCAATAGCAAGAAAGGTGAAATGTTAATTGATTGCAAATAAATGCAATTGTGATATGTATGGGAGCAGGAATTACAGATTTACAGTTACAAGTTGCTATTATGGTAAGAAGTAAGAATATTTGAAGAATTTTGATTATTACTATCATGAAAGACAGATGTGCACGTCAACCTTGTATTAATGTGTTCCCACTGCGGGCTGTCCTTCATTCCACAATCCTTGAATTCTGTCTTTTGTTTTTTTAGCCCATTTTTGGGAGTTGTTATGGTTCTTTTTGTGTCCCTGAAATGATGAGAAAAACATAATTATTAATTATAAATTATTAATTATATTAAAGAAACATATTTTGGGTGATTTCTCAGGTCAATATTGTGTAAAAAGTGGGAATAGAAAAATTAAATGTAGTATAACTCTTTAGAAAATACATCAATGCATTCACATACAAAATCACGAAATAGAGACTAATATCTCCACACATATTATTGGTATAAATTTGAACTCCTATCTTTTGAGATTTTTTTTCTTTTTTACTTTTGAATAATTGGCTAAAAATAAACAATTAATAAATAAAGATCGGATAAATTAGAGTTACGTGAACCAAACATTTTATCATTTGATATGATAATAAAATTCTTTTTATGCCCACACAACTAGCTCATTTGATTCCTGGTGATAAATTTTTGGCAATAACGACACATGATTTGTGATTTATGAAATCCCTCTACAATCTTGACGGACCGGGATATGGGAGCCCTTGGGACAAGGAATTTCGCTTTTGTGAAGAAATATAATATAACTTTTTTTATTCCTTAATTATCCTGGATTCACAAACACATGTCCGTGTTAAAAAATGAATCTACTTATATTCTCACATCAAATAGTTAATAATTTTTTTTGTGAAAATTTTTTGTACTTGTAGCATGTCGCATGATCCTATTAATAAAGAACGACAACATTAGCTGACAAATATAATAGTCATGATCAAATATGACACTATTATTTTTATGTTTAGATTAGATGAAGTTGTTATTTAGTCAAAGTTTTGATCGACTCACGTTTGAAAATTTTGAAGGTATATTACTTGACTAAAAAGTTATGGGCATGGTGTGTTAATTAATTAGCTAATTTGAAGATCAAATTGTGATTCTAAAAGGCAAGGAGCAATTATGAATGGAGTAATTAATTGCGTAAATCATGCAACTATACTATACCAGTTACACATTATTATTCAAACTAATTAATTAAGATCAGAATTCCATATTTTGGAGTTTATTTCTTTATTTATTTAATTAATTAATTTGAACTTTCCAGGAACAACTTCATTCACCAATCACGACAAACATTTAATTAATTTAATTAAATCAATTAGGCTCTTTATTTCAAAGGGAAATTATTATTTCCTTACATTTTTCACTCCTAACATCCCTCCTTGAGAGCCAAGCACCTTGTGCTAAGATGACAGGTAGTGACTCTCTCATATGGGAGGTCATGAGATTGAATCTCAGAGGCGGTATTAACTATTTGTGCTTCAACAAGTTTAGAAAGTATAAATGAGAACATGAGATCGAGCTTAAAAACGGTTAGTGGTTACGATTTCTCATATCACCCAAAAAGGGCCACTAAATTTTAAAAGGTTGAATAGTAAAAGCATTTTTAAAAAGATATAATGCATGATTGTTAGTAATTATTAATTATCATTAATTAAGTTCTTAAATAAGATTATAAATTTTGGGGATTTTGACATGTAATGAGAGGCAGTGGGGTCAAGCATTCAAATGAAGTTCACAAGAAGCATGCCATTTGAGTATATTGCCACTTTAATTAGAGTGATGACAACAAGATTTGTAAGTAAACTATAACGAGTCATCAATTATTATTTATTTTTTGAGAAAAAGTCATCAATTATTATTTATCAAATTTCATTATTCTAAGAATTTCCATATTAATATGTATTTCACCTATTCTATATTTAGATGTTATATTCTAGCATTTGAAGAAAATAATAACATTTGAGTATATTGCCACTTTTTTTTTTTTTTTTTTTTTTTTTTGAATACTATAGTATATTGCCACTTTAATTGGATTGATGACAACAAGATTTGTAAGTAATCTACAACCGAGTCATCAATTATTATTATTTATCAAATTTCATTTTACCAAGAATTTCCACATTAATATGTATTTCACTTATATATTTAGATGTTATATTCTAGCATTTGAAGAAAATAATAATTGGAAAACTATCAAAGAGTTTGTAAAGAAATTTGTCAGAGGTCATACTTACAAGATAGAACTACGAACACTTGTAGAATTTAACTTTACTGTCCGGATGGATAGCTCAACTAGTTCTAGAAGTAAAATTTATCACAAAATGCAAGGATCGAATCTCATCAGCACACAGTGTGGGAGCAATCTCTCAAAATGAGGGGTTCCTTCTCGATCTCATTATCTTATATCCCCCTTAATCTTTGTTGTCAGCATGCCCTTAATCTATGACCCCGGGTTCCGAAGGCTAAATCCCAACAAATAAAATTTTCTGTAATTAATATGAAAACAAAATACATTTTGATATTGGTTGAGTCAATCATGATTAGCATGTATATACACATAAAATGTGACAAAAGATCAGAGTAACATTTATGCTTATAAACTACATTTCCATGACTCTCAAAACAAACAAATAAATAAATATAAAAATACTCTTATATCTCATTTTAAATGTTATGACTGCAATTTGAAAATCAAATCAATTATTTTTATTATATTATTTAATTATTTTTGCAAATTTGATATACAATTGTGTGTGTGTGTGTATATATATATATATATATATATATATATATATATATATATATATATATATATATATATATATATATATATATAATGATATATATATATATATAATGTGTGTGTGTTTGTGTGTGTGTGTGTGTGTGTGAAATTGCTCAAATGCGGCCGAACCCTCTCGTGCGGTCGTTTTTGATGAACTATCAAAATAATGCAAAGGGCATTCTTGTATTTTCCTCTAATCTTTCTGTTATAACTGTTAGTTTCCATCAGCTTCCAACTACATGTAATGCTTCTTCTTTTCTCTGTTGTAAGAAGAATCAGAATGCAATGTCAATCGTTTTTTCTCCTTTCTCTCCACTGCTTAGCTAACATTCGTTGAGTCTCAACCATTCCAACATGATATCAGAGTGACATCGTAGCTATGCCGCCGCCGTTGTTATGGATGTCGAAGTCGGCGAGGAAACTTCAACCGGGAACGCGACAACTCCGATCAATCAAACTGCCTCAAATTTGAGCTCCCTTAATCAGATTCTGTTTCATCGAGCGGATGAATTTGCTGATCCATTGTATCTCCACATCACGGGGAATCCAAACCTAATCCTTGTATCACCCCCCCTGTCCGAGTGCAATTACGCTTCATGGAGCAGGTCAATGAAGATCATAATGGGAGTGAAGAATAAATTCGGATTCGTGAACGGGGACATTCCAAATCCAGGCGAGGGAGACATCAAGTATGCTGTCTGGAAAAGATGTAATGATATAGTTTGTTCTTGGATATTGAAGTCTCTGAATTCAATAATAGCATAAAGTGTTCTATACTTTGAGTTTGCAGAAGACATTTGGAAGGCTCTCAAGAAAAGATATTCGCAGGCCGATCCACACAGAATTGTAGAGATTCAGAATGAGATTTATAAGAACATGCAAGGTAATATGTCTATCAACGAATACTTCACTAAATGCAATGCTCTGTGGGAACAATTAAATGCAATGAGACCTATGCATGTATGTGAATGCTTTCCTAGATGTTCCTGTCATATCATGAGTAAGATACAAAAGGGTAAGGAAGATGATTAGGTCATTAGATTTCTGGAAGGGCTAAATGATGAATTTGAAACTATAAAATCTGGAGTGCTTGTTGTGGATCATATTCCAACAATGGAGAAAGTCTTGAATATGGCTTTAAAACTGGAAAGATAGCTTAATGGCTCTACTAGCAATAAGAGCAATGAAAGCGTTCAGTCCAATGCTGTTAAGAACAATTTAAGTCAATGCATAGATGATCAAAACATTGTGGCAGTATCAGCCTCATATAACAAGAAGAAATTTAACACCAATGGGGGAAAGAATGTACCAAAGTGTACCTATTGTAATATGCTTGGCCATACCAAAGAGAAATGCTATAAGAAGCATGGATACCTGGTTGGGTAGTTGGTTACAAGACCAGAAACAAGCAGAGTCAGGATAATCAATAAACAGCAAATGGCTCAGTAAATCAAGTTGGGGATATAGGACTGTCTGCTGACCAGTTCTAGAGGTTGCTATCCTTGTTGCAGAATCAAAACCAAGGACATCAAGCCTCCACTAGTACTGCTGTCACAATGAATAAGTCTGGAATGAAATCAGACTTCAAAAACATGTTAGAAGAATCCAAAGAAAGCAGGTCTATTTCTAACCCTCTTGTTAGTTCTATTCTGAATTTCTCTACTGTCTGGATTCTAGATTCAGGAGCAACAGACCACATTACTTGCGCCTTAGAATACTTTGAAAGATATCACAAAACTCATGAGACATCTGTCAAGCTACCTAATGGAAAATCAGTGGAAGTCACTCATGTAGGGGAGATCAGACTCCATCCTAATTTGCTGTTGGAGAATGTATTATATATCCCATCTTTTACATTCAACATTGTATCCACTAGCAAATTGACAAAACAAGGGAGTTGTAAACTTGTTATGACTACTAAATTATGCAATATTCAGGATTTTTATGGGATAATGAATGTTTTTGCTGAAGAAAAGGTGGACTCTATCTGCTTAAAGATCCTCCTGCAAAAGAGAGAAGCTCAGCAGCTTGATAATGATCTCAGTAGCCAATGTAACAGTGTGACCCTACAGTTGTGGCATAATAGACTAGGGCATTATCCCATGTATAAGGTTCAATGTTTGAATGGAATAAAACATGCTCAGCTTCATAAAACTAATGATTATGCATGCGATATATGCCATTTTGCTAAGCATAAAAGATATGTTTTTCCTATCAGTACATCTAAAGCTGAAAACTGCTTTGATTTAATTCATATGGATGTGTGGGGAACTTTTGCTGTTGCTTCTTTAAAGGGGGAACATTACTTCTTGACAATTGTTGATGATCACAACAGATTCACTTGGCTACATTCAATGATGAGAAACAAATTAGAAGTTAAAACTTTGTTTCAGAACTTTTACTACTATGTTGCGACACAATTTTCAGTAAAAATTAAAGTGGTGAGAACAGACAATGGTAATGAGTTATTTATGAGAACCTTTCTTAATGAGAAAGGAATTGTGTGCGAAAAATCCTGTGTAAATACTCCCCAACAAAATGGAGTTGCAGAGAGAAAGCATCAGCATGTTCTGAATGTAGTAAGGGCACTCAAGTTTCAATATGATTTACCAATAGAGTTTTGGAATCAATGTGTTTTTCATGCTTCATATCTTATTAATAGGCTGCCTACTCCCAAAAATAATGGAAGCTCCCCTTATGAGATTCTGTTTGGAAAAGAGGTGAGCTATGATAAGCTTAGAGCCTTTGGTTGCTTATGCTTTAGTGCCACTACCTCACAAGGAAGAAATAAACTGATGCCCAGGGCAAAAAAGTGTGTCTTCTTGGGATTTCCTACAAATGTTAAAAGATATATACTCTATGACATTGTTGATAAGTCTATGTTTATCTCCAGGGATGTTCATTTCTAAGAAGAAATTTATCCTTTCAAAGAAATCAATTCAGGAATCAAGCCTGAGCCATCTCAGATTGAGAGATTTAATCTATCTCTACCTCTAATCCCCATCTTAGTTGATGGAGAAACTATACCCCTAAGAGCCACAGAAAGGCATGCAAGTCCTAATGTCATACCAAATCCTGTGGAAAGTGAGCTGACAGACATTAACATGGAGAACAATTTGGCCACTATAACCAATTATGAAACAGGCATGAAGGAGACCCTCAAGAGGAAAGTGTCAATCATTTGCAACCTAGAAGATCTGGGAGAACAAGGACTATTCCTACTAGACTACAGGATTACTACTGCCAGTCTATGGTGAGGGACAAGGTAATTAAGATGACATCCCCACACTCACTAGATAAGGTCATATCTTATGATTCTCTTTCCCCTAGTCATAAGATGTGTGCATCATCCATCTCCTCTATACATGAACCACAATCATATAATGAAGCAATCCAACATGAGCCATGGAGGAAAGCAATGCAAGATGAGATAGAAGCCTTGGTTACCAACAACACATGGACAGTAATAGATTTACCAACAAGAAAGTGCCCAATTGGCTGTAAATGGGTATACAAGGTAAAACTTAGAGCAGATGGGTCCATAGAAAGATATAAGGCTAGACTTGTTGCCAAGGGTTACATTCAACAGTTAGGAATTGATTATACTGAAACCTTCTCACCAGTGGCCAATAATTGATGAAATTGGTTTAGGTTGAATTTGGTGAAATTTTTCTGAATTTGGTTTAGGTTGAATTTGGTGAAATTTTTCATATTATTCTATTGAGTTTTTGTATAGTTCATATAAGGGATGTCAACACACGAGCACACATTTTATATTTATGTTAGTTGTTAAAGTTTTTAATTTCTAGTCAAATATTTTATACATTCTTTGAGTTGGCACTAACCTTGCATTGGTGGCAATAAATTTGAAAGTCTATTTGGGTAAAGCTTGGTCTAATACTTGTTTTATTTTTAATTTAATATCTTTTCTTTTTAATAATGTTTTTGCTTGAGGGCAAGCAAATAAATAAGTGTGGGGAAATTTGATAAACATTATTTTTGTGTCATTTTAAATAATCTTTTTATAGTTACGTTGCAAATAATTGATTAATTCTTATCTATTTTTATTTATTATTGCTATAATTAGTTTTTAGTAATATTATTTAATTTTATGTTTTAATTATTAAATTTGTTTTATTATTTGATTTCTGTTGGTCCAATAACTCTTGATCCTAATTTGATAATAATAATAATAATAGTTGTAGTAATATATGGTCAGCAGGAGTTTTAATAAATGTAGATTAATTATAAATGGTCTCTAATTTATTTTATTTAAATAAATAATAATAATTAAGTCTTCGGTCAAAAGCTTTTGTGCGGGTGCGGTGCCGATTCAACAGAAGCCAATCACAGATCAACCGAGAAAGGAGATCGCAAACTTGCAGAGCGTCTTCCTCGGCCATTGACGAGCGAACCAGCAGCCTTCTGATCTACGGTTCTCCTTAATTTTTGCGGCTATTCTCCGATGAGTGTGAAGGAGCAGTTGGGGTACTGGGTATAAATATGGGCGATTTTGCAGAAGAAAGATGACCAACTCACTCCGGAGCGATTCCGGTTCGGCGCCGGCGGTGCTGAAAAATTTTCCTCCGGGCAGCAATTTTCCGGCGGCCAAATCTGTTCTGTTCCGGTAGCTTCATCTTCAATTTCTGGTGGCAGTCCCTTCGGCGAACAACGATCAATTTTGCTGGTGCTAATTCATTTGGTGGCAACAGATAATCGTAGCTTCTTTGCCCTTCTAATTACTGTGTTTTGGTTTTGCATTTGTAGTCAATTTTTCTTATCATTGGCTAGAAGGGTTTAGGAGTTAATTACTTAATTGTTGCGTCATTAGTTTAGATAATTCTGGGCACAACATTTCATACTGTCATTTCTTTCTTTCACTTTATTTTCCCTTGTTATTAATCTATTTTGAAATTAGTTACTTGATGAAAGAATGATAGTGTATGGTGTTTCTTGTTAACTTTAAATATGCTTTGCTAAATCTAGCATTCTAGGATCATTTTAGTAGTAGCATTCCGTTTCTAATTCCTTTTAAATATTGCTTTTCATTTTCTTGAGTCAAAATATATTCATTTAATTTGTTTACCATTTGATTATCAAAGAATTATTAATTTAATTAATTTCAAACGTAATTGAATTGCATCGTACAATTCCCTGTGGGATCGACCATTGCTTTTGCATATTATAACTACAATTGACTCGTGCACTTATGAGGACTTAATTAAATTGTCCATCAAATGACAACAATTAGGACATTCTTAGCTCTGGCAGTTACAAAGGGCTGGGATATTCAACAATTGGACATCAATAATGCATTCCTACATGAAGACCTAGAGGGGGAGGTTTATATGGTCTTGCCCCCTGGTTTCCAGAGTGACAACCCTAAGCAAGTGTGCAGACTTCTAAGATCTTTGTATGGGCTAAAGCAAGCTAGCAGACAATGGAATGCTAAGCTAACAAAAGCTCTGAAATCTACTGGTTTTCATCAGTCCACAGCAGATCCCTCACTATTTACCAAAACTTCAGAGACTTCATTCACTACATTACTTATTTATGTGGATGATATCTTGGTGGCTGGGACAGATTATATTCATCTCAGATCAATGAACTGAAGATGTTTCTAGATAAATCTTTCAAAATAAAGGACCTTGGTCATTTGAATTATTTCCTAGGTATTGAAACTCTGAGAACCTCTCATGGCATTAACATTTACCAAAGGAAATACACATTGGAGATGTTGAAGGAGAATGGCTTCTTGGAAGCCAAACCTGCAAAGACCCCTGCCATCACAGGTCAAAAGCTCACCAGTTCAGATGGTACAATGATTGGCAATCCTGAGGTGTACAGAATGTTAGTTGGTAAACTTTTATACCTAACAAATACAAGACCAGATATTTCACATGATATTCAACAATTGAGCTAGTTTATTGATAAGACTACAAACATCCACTTAACAACTGCTCACATGGTGCTTAGATACTTAAAAGGGCCTTCTGGTAAGGGACTCTTATATCCCACAAACAATAAGCTCATATTACAAGGCTTTTCTGACTCTGACTGGGCTAATTACACAGAAACCATAAAATCCACCACTGGCTACTGCATCTACCTTGGGGAAGCTTTGATTTCATGGAGAACTATAAAGCAAGCCACAGTGTCAAGATCCTTTTCTGAAGCTAAATACAGGGCTTTAATCTCAACTGTGTGTGAAATCCAATGGCTTCACTACCTGTTAGCAGATCTGAACATAACATTTTACAAGCCAACCACTCTATTTTGTGATAATCAGTCTACTATTTCCATAGGGGAGAATCATGTCTTCCATGAACACCCCAAACATATAGAGATAGACTGCCATGTTGTCGGACAAAGGGTGCAAGAATGACTGATCAGATTGTTGCATATTCCTTCACAGAAGCAGATTGGAGATGGCTTCACAAAAGCTTTGCCAAAACCAGCATTTGACACATTCCATTCTAAGCTGGGCCTTCAAGATGTTCATGCCCCAGCTTACGCGCGGGGGAGGGGGGGGGGTGGGGGGTGGGGGATGAACTATCAAAATAATGCCAAGGGCATTCTTGTATTTTCCCCTAATCTTTCTGTTATAACCATTAGTTTCCATCAGCTTCCAATGACATGTAATGCTTCTTCTTTTCTCTGTTGTAAGAAGAATCAGAATGCAATGTCAATCATTTTTTATCCTTTCTCTCAACTAGTCCACTTCTTAGGTAACATTCGTTGAGTCTCAACCATTGCAACAGTTTTCAGAATACACCAACAGTGTTAACGAAAGACAAAAACCATGTAAGGGAAACACACAACAATGAAGTGCAAAAATACACCATGAAATACACAACACATCCAAAAAATACACCATATAACTCACCACCGCTAATGGTGTATTTCCGAACACTGTGTGGTGCTTTTATTCATACATAATGGTGTGTTTTTGGTGATACGTACCTAATTTGTGTGCTTTTTATAGTGCATTTTCTAACGTTGATGGTGTATATTCTCTTAACCATTGGTGCGGCAGCACTGATCGCACCGGAAGGCGCGGCCGCACCTAAACTTAACTCTCTCTCTCTCTCTCTCTATATATATATATATATATATATATATATATATATATATATATATATATATATATATATATATATATATATATATATATATAATACAGTTCAAATGTGGATGTTATGCTCAGGTGCGAACGTGGGGTGAGATGAGAGTCATTGTTCTTGCCAAGTTCAACTGTACTCCAGGACTAACAAAGATTTTTTAAAAAAACACGGTGACAATTTGGTCTTTTTGCATCTAGGTCAAATTTAATGTGCGTGGTTTTCCTTCTTAAGGTGCGTGGTTTTTGTGCTGTGTGCTTAAGGTGCGTCAATTGTTGAAACTTAAGTATGTCGGTCTAAAGCTTTAAGTGCGTGGTTTCCATTCTTAAGGTGCGTTGTTTTCTTTCTTAAGGTGTGTTATTTTCCTTCTTAAGGTGCGTCGCTCTGAAGCTTTAGGTTCGTGGTTTTCCTTTTTAAAGTGCGTCAGTAGTTAAAACTTAAGGTGCATCGGCCTAAAGCTTTAGGTGCGTGGTTTTCCTTCTTAAGTTGCGTTGTTTTTCTTCTTAAAGTGTGTTATTTTCCTTCTTAAGGTGCGTCGGTCTGAATCTTTAGGTGTGTTATTTGCATTCTTAAGGTGCGCCATTTTTTACAGTTTGTTTCTTGAATTGAGGACGCACCTTTTTTTTTTTTTTTTTTTTTTTTTTTTTTTTTTTTGCAATCCCAAAACACAACCACTATCCTTTTTTAATCATGTTCTGCAATCATAATAGAGATCAAAGGAAGTAGAATTGCATATGAGTAGTCATTAGCATCCTGAACAACGCTTTAAAAAAAAATTCATTGATTTGAGTTAGATCAACCGCTTTCACCTGAGAGCATCTTCGCACCCGAACCACTCCATATATATATATATATATATATATATATATATATATATATATATATATATATATATATATATATATACATACTAGTTTTTTACGCGCATTGCGCAATTGGGATAATGCCCAGTGTTTTTTTTTTTTTTTTTTTTAAATAAGTACTTTAAAGTATATTAAGGCAAGATTATATTGAAATTGTTCATGCATAGATAATTGAAGGCTGAATTTGCGTATTTAAATAGGTAATTCTTCTCCCAAAGGTTGAGTCCCCAACCCCAAGGGTCCCCCACACTCCGACCCGACAGAGCATTGTGGAAGTTGTAAATCACGGTGACTCAATGGTTCAGCAGACAGGACCAAATGCCGGTGTGAACAAGGAATCTGCCCACTTTAGACATAATTCCCGCATTGCCGCCGCCGAGGTTCAAACCTTGGTCTCTTCTCCTAAATACTGCCCACTAAACTATTGAGCTAAGCCCGTGCGGGTTAAATAGGTAATTCTAAGTTTACAAATGCAAGATAATATATCAAGATTGATTATAATTGTCAATAAAATAATTGTATAGGTATGGTTGAAACCAAATACGGGACATAAGGGAGAACAAATAAAAATTAGGGCATAAAATATTAAATATATACTAATATTGTTTGAGGAGATTTCGACATTAGGATTTGTGGTTAAGTTCTATTAAGACTTTAATATTAGAATTAGATTAATGGTGTAATTATAATTCTATATTAGATGTTAATATTAGAATTAGACTAATGGTGAATTAACTGTATTTAACGGAAAAGTTAAATGGATAATCATATAATTAAGGATAAATTAGAAAAACTTTTAAAAAAAATTAAAACCTGAACAATTTGAACCATTCATTTGATTTAATAATTTGGCGATCATTTTTTCTACCCAATGTTAATAATTAAATAAATTCATTGGTCAAATCCGCTAATATAATCCGCTAACTGCTGATTGTCAAACAAAGACATTGCAAGGTTGGCTTTATTAATTATATATATATATATATATATTTTTTCATGGTATTAATAAAATACTTGGTAAATAAATATATAGCATTATTTTGTATTATAACTTTGATATTTAATTAGAAAAATAGTGCACAAAAAAGATAATAGACAATGTAGTGAATATAATCAATTGATGAATTTGAATGTAAAAATTTTTACATTTGAGAAAAATAAAGACAATATAACTAATGAAAATATTTCTCTTAATTAATTTATTGATAATGAATAATTTTTTTTTCACTGAATTAAGACATTGTAAAGACAATGTAGCGAATATAATCAATTAATAAATTTGAATATAAAGAATTTTTATATGGTAGAAAAATAAAGACAATATAACTAATACAATTATTTCTCTTATTTAATTTATTGATAATGAATAATTTTTTTTCGAATAAAGGCATTGTGGACACATAATTCTAAATTTTTTTTTTTGAATGTTACTGGCCCTATTACATATCTATAATTTTTTGTTGTAGCTACTAAATTATTATTTATATAATTTAATAAGAGTAAAATAGAGTACTAATTATGCCAACTTTGATTGGGATGAGGTTTGAACCTAAGACATTTTTTTTTATTGAAATCAATGAGTAAGTTAACGGTGAACTGACGGCAATTCTTAAAATTTTAACGGAATTAGTAACGGTGTGCGGGTATTTTAGGAATTTTTAGTGTAAAATTTAAATCTTATTAATCTTTTAGTCAATCTGAGCCATTCATTTAATTAAAATCTGTGAGCGCCATTTTTTTTACCCATTATAGGCCTAACTCTCTTGGGCTCTTATTAGTATAGTAGATAGTAGATAATATATATATATATATATATATATATATATATATATATATATATATATATATATATATATATATATATATATATTGTGTGCGTGGGTGTATAATCATTTCCAATGTCATCAGTTATAATTGTTGTATTGCAAGTTTGTTATTAACCTTTGCAGACCTTAGCTCGCAGGAACAGTGAAACAAAGAGCAGTATGAAGAAAATAAAGAAAAGTGAGAAGAACAATTTTATTGCCTTGCTATATGTCAAACTTCTGTACATGAATACAATAATATATAGAGTACAAATGTAACCTTCTCATTAAGTACAAAAACTGTTTCTGCTGTTACAAATTATCATAATAATGTCCATTAAGATTTTGATTTATAACACTCCCCCTTGGACATTATTTTGCCATAATCATGCCTCGTTAAAAAATCGCTAGAAAAACCCTGTGGGAAAAACCTAGTCGAGAAAAGAGTACACGATTTATGGATAATGCATGTGTTGCTTCGGTTGCCTCATTAAAAACCTTACACTGAGAAAACCCTGTGGGAAAAAACTCAGTTAAGGGAAAAAGAGTACAACCGTAAACCTTCTGGGTTTAGGTATAAATCATAAGAGTATGTCTTTGATCTTCTGGATCGAAGTGAATGAGTTAATCTTCTGGACTAACAATTTCATTACTTTGAAGATGTTGTTGCTCCCCCTGAAGACAACAACCTTCCTAATCTACGCATACCAATTTTATATACATACTTTTCAAAAGTAGATGTAGGTAAGGACTTAGTGAATAAATCTGCTAGATTTTCACTTGATTGGATCTTTTGGACTCGTATTTCACCACTCTTCTGGAGTTCATGTGGATAAAAGAATTTTGGTGTAATATGTTTGGTGAGATTACCTTTAACATATCCATTACTCATTTGTGCAACACATGCTGCATTGTCCTCGTACAGGACAGTGGGGATCTTTCCATTATTCATTATTCCACACGAGTCTTGAATATTGTGTATTAATGACCTCAACCATACACATTCTTTGGAGGTCTCGTATAAGGCAATAATCTCAGAATGGTTTGAGGAGGTAGCTACTAATGTTTGTTTAACTGATTTCCATGAAATAGCAGTACCTCCAGAAAGAAACACATATCCAGTCTGAGATCTAGCATTATGCGGATCAGACATAAAGCCAGCATCCGCGTATCCCACTAATGTGGTGTCTTGGTTTCTTTTAAATAGAAGGCCAAGATCCTTTGTACCTTGCAAATATCTGAGGATATGTTTTATGCCATTCCAATGCCTTCTGGTTGGAGCAGCACTAAAACGAGCTAGCATGTTTACTGAAAATGCAATATCAGGTCTAGTGCAGTTGGCAAGGTATAGAAGTGCTCCAATGGCACTTAAGTAAGGAACTTCTGGTCCCAGAATATCCTCATTATCCTCTTTAGGTCTGTACGGGTCCTTATCAACTTCAAGTGATCGGACTACCATTGGAGTACTAAGTGGATGGGACTTATCCATGTAGAATTTTTCCAATAACTTGTCTGTGTATTTGGATTGGTGTATGAATATTCCTTCAGGGAGGTGCTCGATCTGCAGGCCGAGACAGAACTTGGTTTTTCCCAAGTCTTTCATTTCGAATTCCTCCTTTAGGCACAAGCATGCCCTCTTGACGTCCTTGCTCGTCCCTATGATGTTTATATCATCTACATAGATTGATATAATACAGAAACCATCAGTTGATTTCTTTGTAAAGATGCAAGGACTAATATCTTTATTTTCATATCCTTGTTTTAAGAGGAATTTACTCAATCGACAATATCACATTCTTCCTGATTGTTTTAAGCCATATAATGACTTTTGTAGCTTTACGCTGAACATATTTTTATTTGTATTTCCTTTACATAAAGGATTTTGGATGCCCTCAGGTACTTTCATATATATGTCAGCGTCTAGTGACCCATATAAATATGCGGTTACAACATCCATTAACTGCATTTCTAAATTCATTTTTACTGCCAGCGATATTAGATAACGGAACGATGTGCCATCTAAGACAGGAGAGTAAGTTTGTTCAAAATCTATTCCGGGTCTTTGTGAGAACCCTTGAGCTACCAGTCTCGCTTTGTATCTGACCACCTCATTTTGTTCATTCCTCTTTCGTACAAATACCCATTTGGATCCTACTGGGATCACGCCTTTAGGGGTAAGTACAGGAGGACTAAACACTTTTCTTTTATTTAGCGAGTTGAGCTCAGCCTCAATTGCTTCTTTCCATTTCAACCAATCGGAGCGCTTCCGGCACTCCATTATAGTTTTTGGTTCTGGATCCAGATTATTGAAAGAAATGTGAAGAGCAATTGTAGAGGCGAATTGGTCGTCGACGACTGTTACATTTCTATTAAGATTTTCTCCTGTTTCGAAAAAGTTTATGGCAGATTCTATATTTACTTCAACCAAATCTTTCTCATTTGCTATCATATCTTGGTGAAGGTGTTCCGTATTCCCAGTGTTAGATTTATTTGTAGCACGTGCATTTACACTGGGTATTTCGTCTTCAGGACGATTTTGGAGTAACTGTGATTGTTTATTGTTTTTAATTTTCCGTGGATTTACATCTTTTGCACCAACTGGTCTTCCACGCTTCTGGCGTCGGATAGTGTCGGTGTTATTATTTGGTCCTTTGGGGACAATTATCCTTGATGGAGCATTTTCTGCAGGAATATAGGACCTAGTTACTCTTTTATAATCAGTAAACGCATCTGGCAGATTATTTGCTAGTTTTTGCAAATTTATTATTTTCTGAACTTCAAGTTCAGTTTGACTAGTACGTGGGTCAAGATATTGAAGATCTTTTTCATCCCATGAAATTTCGTGGCATTTTTTCAAAACTGGGCTTTTCTCTCCCCCTAATGCCGGGAAATGATCTTCATCAAAAATGCAGTCAGCAAACCGTGCATTAAACTGATCTGCTGTCATAGGCTCGAGGTATTTAATGATAGAAGGCGATTCATACCCAACATAAATACCTAATCGACGTTGCGAGCCCATTGAAGAACGATGCGGAGGTGGTATAGGTACGTAAATCGCACAGCCAAAGACATGCAAATGAGAAATGTCTGGCTCATTACCACGTACAAGTTGTAGAGGGGAATAATCGTGATATGCAGTTGCCCGGAGTTGAATTAGGTTTGCAGCATGCAGCACTGCGTGTCCCCAACAATTTACTGGTAGACTGGACCGTTGCAGTAATGGTCTAGCTATTAGTTTAATTCTTTTGATAAGAGATTCAGCTAAACCATTCTGGGTGTGGACATATGGTACAGGATGTTCCACCTTAATTCCCATGGCCATACAATAATCGTCAAAAGCTGACGAAGTGAATTCACCAGCATTATCCATTCTTATGTTCTTAATAGGATAATCGGGAAATTGGGCATTCAACTTAATGATTTGGCTCATGAATTTTGCGAATGCCATATTTCGAGTGGACAACAAACACACATGTGTCCATCGGGTGGAAGCATCAATAAGGACCATAAAATATCGAAATGGTCCGGATGAAGGATTAATTGGTCCACAAATATCACCCTGTAGCCTCTGCAGGAAGACAGGTGACTCAAAATCAATCTTAGGACGTGAGGGACGAACAATAAGTTTTCCCTGTGCACATGGAACACATGTGTAATCTTTTGTAGAAAGAATGCTTGTCCTAAGAAGGTTATGTCCAGTTGAATTTGAAAGAATCCGGCCTATCATTGTTTGCCCAGGGTGACCTAAACGGTCATGCCATAGACTGAAAGAATGTGTATCTTTAAACTTCACTGCGAGTGCAACGCAGGAGTGCTGGGGCCTGATATATGAATAATACAGGCCTGAAGAAAAGGAAGGAAGTTCTTCAATTTCCTTTTTCTGGTTATTGACCGTTTTGGTCAAAACAAGGAATTCGGTATTGTTTTTAGTTTTAGTTTCTATGTGGAAACCGTTGGACCGAATATCCCTGAAACTGAGCAAAGTTCTTTTTGATTGAGGATATAGGAGGGCTGAATCAATGATCAACTTTGTTCCATTAGGAAGAATAAGTGAAGCTCTACCGGAGCCCACAATAGGAATGTCATCATTCGCTATGGTTGAAAGGTTGCCTTTGTGTTCCTTGAACGTTTGAAAAAATCTTCGGTCTGTCAGAATAGTGTGCGTAGTCGCACAATCAACCAAGCATAGGGCTGATTCGTCTCCCATATCTCTAAAGAAAAAGAATGGGTATCAAGATAATGTCTAAGAATGATCCATTGTATTTATTCAAATAGAACAGAAGTGTTCAAAGATAAAGGATCCGTTATTCATATAGGACAAAAGAGTTCAAATATAAACATGCACGCAGGCATGAAGTAAAATGGATGTTCATAAGGGAAAGAGAGAGAGAGAAAAAAAAAAAGGAGTATCACTCCTGATCTCCATAATCAGCTAGTTCATCGCCTAGCAGGTCATCATTCCCTAAGATGAGGGCATTTGCTTCAGGCAAAGATGATTGCCCAGAATCTTTCTTCTTTTGTCCTCCTTCCTGCTGTAGCATCTTTTGGTAAGCCTCGACCAGATGCTTAGGAGTCCTGCATGTCCTAGACCAATGTCCTTTGCAACCACATTTATAACATGGCTGCGACTGACCGGAGTTCTGTTGTGACTTGTTTGGTCTATTTCTTTGAGTTTGCTTGTTCTGAGGACGGTAGTCACTACCGCTAGCTCCCCCTCTGCCACCTCGCTTTAGGCCCCTGCCACGACCTCTCCCCCTACCCCGGCCTCGACCCCGCCGATTGTTGCTCTGCTGGGCAACAGTGTGTGCTTCAGGCATAGGAGCAGCGCCAGTTGGACGCGCATTGTGATTTTGCATCAATAACTGGCTATGCTTTTCCGCCACTAGTAAATCCGTAATGAGCTCTGGATGCGTATCATATTTTGTATTCTTGTACTGCTTCTGGAGCACAAGGTCATTTGGATGGAACGTGGATAGAGTTTTTTCAATCAGATCCTCGTCCGTAATTGTTTGCTTACAGAGCTTCAATTGTGACACAATTTTGTGTAGGGCGGAGTTGTATTCAGTCACAGACTTAAAGTCTTGAAATCGGAGGTTAAGCCAATCATGTTGGGCCTGGGGGTGGACCAATGACGTCTGTTGGTCAAAGCGTGCCTTAAGAGATTTCCAGAGGACATAGGGGTCTTTTTCTGTTAAGTATTCATTCTTGAGGTCGTGGTTAAGATGGTGGCGGAGGAAAATGAGCGCTTTCGCCTTCTGGGCTGCAGTGCTCGTAGATGTCTCTTCAATGGTGTCCAGCGGTTCTGTAGATTGGAGATATATCTCAACATCAAGTGCCCAAGTGAGGAAATTGTTTCCATCGAGGGCGAGTTCAGCGAATTCTCGTTTTGCGAGAGCAGCCATTTCTACAGAAAATATTTGAATGAGGACCATAAAAAATGGAATGTGTGGCCTAGTTTATTTCAATAAACAAAAGGCCCAAAGAAAATATTATATATCATGCCCCAAAAAAATGGTCCAAATAAATTAGGGGCTTGAATGAGAAGAAAAAAAACGCATCTGCGTTTATTTACATTGAAAAGGGAGGGGAAACCACCGCCGATTAATTAGGCAATAAAATAAAAGCCTTATTTTTCGATTAAACCGAAGGGGAAGGGTAAGCGACGAAGGGAAAACGACAAAGCTTCCGCCAAGCGCCACCGTCGATCGCCATTACCGCCGGAGCGTCGAAGAACTACCGTCGGCCACCATACGAGGAGCGTCGGCCATCAAGAAACAACGCCCACTGCCGTTGATCGTTACCGCGGCCATCGTCTCCACAACATATCACCGGTCGCCGCTACCACGGAGGAAACAGCTTCGCGATCCACCGCCGGTCAGACCACACCACCGCCGATCTCCGAGAGGATCGCCGCCGCCGCGAACAAACGTCACCGCAACCAGGTATTAAGTCCGAAAAGAAAACCATATATTATCGTTTTTGGTTGATGAAAATTTCGATTTTGTTTGTAGTTCGAGAAAACAATTAAGGTTCTGAATATATTCTCTTATTCAGCAAATCCATTCTCATATTATGGATTTTGTTTGTACTCCAATCCAAGGTTTTCCCAAAAAAAATTTTTAATACGAAACATATACATATACGCAATATGTAAAAGAAATACCGAAAAAAAATATATTTTTGAGAAAATCGTAAAGCATATGAGATAATATAAATACCATTTTTTGTGTGTGTATTTCGAAAAGCAGATCAAGTCAATGTAGCAGGTATCTAGACAACTATGATTAATACGGGAAAGAAAAATGTATATCATGCATTCATACCATACGAATTGTCTAAAAAGCATATAATTCAAGAAATATATCCACTGATCATAAAAATGATAGTATATGCAGTTGCATGTAGCATTTCAGGATAATGATAAAAGTTTCTAGCATGCTTTAAACGAGTATAACGTGCATTAGAATAACATAAAATTACCGTTCACCAAGTTTGAGCGTGCCGATAACGTGTTGTATTGCAAGTTTGTTATTAACCTTTGCAGACCTTAGCTCGCAGGAACAGTGAAACAAAGAGCAGTATGAAGAAGATAAAGAAAAGTGAGAAGAACAATTTTATTGCCTTGCTATATGTCAAACTTCTGTACATGAATACAATAATATATAGAGTACAAATGTAACCTTCTCATTAAGTACAAAAACTGTTTCAGCTGTTACAAATTATCATAATAATGTCCATTAAGATTTTGATTTATAACAATAATAATATTATTATGATGCTGTATCCCACAAAATTTGTAAAGCCATATTCTAGTTCTAGTGTGAATTATTAAGGAGTTAATTGTAACTTTGATACATTTATCATTCAAAGTTTTAGTACATCTAAAAATAGTTACAAATTAATTTATGATGTTCTATCTAAAATCATAAATTTGTGTAGTATCTCATGATCCAACAATGTTGAGTTTTAATTAATTCAAAATTGAGCCATTAGCGAACTTATTTTCGACTAAGCTCTCCCGCATGCATTTGTCAAATTATTGAATTATTCCATGGATCAAGGTGGACTCGGGTCCAAAGATATACAATTTACATACTAAATGTTCACAATTTATCTTTTAAAAATTCAAAATTTGTGATGACATTGTATTGTATTCACAAATTTTCAAAATTTAGAAACACAATTTATTTTCTAGGATGTTCGAAATTCCCAATACTAAAAATACACAATTTAAGGTCAGGTCCACCTTGCAAGGTGGACTATGGTCCATGGTATAACAACTGCATACATTTTGTAACACCCCCCAAAAACAACAAGGCCCAATTGAAGCCCTAACACAAGCAGATTAACAACAACACTAGCACAGCGGAAGATAAACGGAAACTGGATAAAAGAAATCCAAAAAAAGAGGTGTTATGCCACGTATACCACACTAGGTAACGCTAAGGCAACAATCTACAAGTGTATAAAACTATCCCAATACATCAATCTAAAACAGTCTAAAAACATTGGCGCACAGGCCACAAAAACACAAAGGATCTAAGCTACCAGGCTCTAGACATCGCTCTCGTCAAAACACCACCTGAAAGATACAAAGATAAACATTGGGCCGACGCCCGGTCAGCGAATAATGCTGGTAACCCACCAATACCGTTAAGTATCATAAATAGGTAGATATAAGATATAAAAACCATTTTCGAAACGGAATACATATATATAAGTCAAAAGGCAAGATCACCAGTCAACACAAGACTCATCACTCTCAAGACCACACGTGAACACATCCCAAACCACAAAGGTTAACCACACACAAGGATAAAGACTCACCCAACGGCAACACATGCCAAAACAACACAAGCCTTCGTGACTACACATGTCACGAGAGAAGATCACACAACGCCGGCTTTACAAGCCCTCGCAACATCACCCATCACGAGTTGCTATGCCTTCCTTATGCCCTGTTCCAACCTTATGGCTACCCCCAACCTTGTACCTTCTTTCCAACCATTACCTCCAAGATCCCCTGTACAGCCAAGTCCAACCTTATTCCGCCGGGACCGTCGTCCCCCACCTATAACCACCAACGAACCACCACCAATCACGACAACACATACCCGGATAACACATGTTATCCCCCAATCACGTGGACCCATCACTCAGGCCACAACTCCATAATCATGCCACGGCCACCACGAGGACCGCTGCAATACCTTGGTGACTAGCGTCCCATACCACTAATCGTGCAATCCAGGTAGAGCCACACACGTACCACAACTCAACAGGAATCAATCAAAGGATTGCAACGAAGGTATGAAACACACTCAATCAAGGAACGGGTCACAACCCAACAACAACAAAGATGAATAACACAAGTTATCATCAACCAAACGGAAGGTACGAACAACACATACGCTAGCATTAAGACAACAAACTAGCATGCTCATCAACAAGGAAACTCAAGATAGTTCCGAGGAACACACAAGACACTTCTTGGTTCAACGAAACACAATGTTGAACACTTAGCACGATCCAAGACACCAAAGTCCTACATGGATACCTACCATATAGTTCTAGACCTACGGAACATCAAGAAGACACTCAAATAGTTCCACACAAGAACATCGGGAAGCCAAAAGATCAAATACCAAGACAACCGAATCACGGGGAACAAATCCCGAACGAACACCATCGTGTTCCCCGCGGGTGGACCCACGGGTAGGCCCCTACCCGTGGTTCTACCCGCGGGTACAACACCCACATTCCCATGTACCTGCGGGTGGGTGGCGGGTAGGGCTCTCCCCGCCGTTCCACCCGCGAGTACATGCTCCTGTGTAAATAATCCCTTCGGGGATTTTCTTCTCCAAACACAAATTCAAGTCCAAAACACACCAAATCTCACCAAACACAACAAAATGACTTGAACCATTGAAAATGCCAAGCAATGGCACAAGGGAACCCTAAACACAAGCTCTAGATATGCAATATCACAAGATAAATGCATAAAACCCTCACATTTCATAGCAAGAACAAGTAGAATCCAAGAAATCACATATAGGTAAGCAAAATAGGTTTTGTAGAGCATGAGTTACCTCTTGAAGACCAAAAGACTTCACTTTACACCACAACAAGCTCTCCACTAGGCTCACTTCTTAAACCCACTTCAAGATCAAACCAAAAGATCATAAAGATCCTACTTTTAAGAAAAGACAACTAAGATGGAACCAAAAAGACTAAACATGCTTAGATCTTACCCTCCTAGATGCCCAAATAGGTGAAAGGTTGAATCTTGGAAGCAAAGCTTGAAATCTTGATAAGGGTCTCAACTTGGCTTGGAGAATAAGCTAC
Source organism: Ipomoea nil (assembly GCF_001879475.1). NCBI lineage: Eukaryota > Viridiplantae > Streptophyta > Magnoliopsida > Solanales > Convolvulaceae > Ipomoea > Ipomoea nil. The sequence goes on from NW_017616542.1 coordinate 1,794,140, forward strand.
ACTTCTTTTCTAGAGAGAAGGTAAAGATATTTTTCTAGGAATTGTAAGGAATGAAATGAAGAAGTCTTCTAGGTTAGGATACAATACTAACTCTTGGTGAAAAGACATGGCTACCCTTACTAACCCTTAGAAAGTGTAAGGAACAAGGGAACTCCTCTCTAAGCACAAGGTACAACACAACTTAAAGATTGACTAGTCAAATTCTAGTCCTTGAGTATTAAAAATCAGGATTTTAGGAATCAATTCCTCAAAAGAATTAGAATTAATTACTCAATTAATTCATGGATTGGAGTGTGGATTTTTGGGGTGTCACATCCTCTCCCCCTTCAAAGAAGTTTCGTCCCCGAAACTTGGGTACAACGAATTGAAAGCAAATGGTAACAAGGAAACGAAATTGTGACAAGAAATTTCAAGAACAACTCTTTTGGTCAAAACTCCAAAAGTACTCACAAGGGTTCCAAAGCAAAGAAGAAGACATTACGAATTCAAGGATTGGTCATGAGTTAAAAGAACGGATAGATTGAGCATCAAGAACTCTAACCTCAACACAACAACCAACTTCTAGACAACAACTAAGAACTCAACAACTAACCCCAAACACCAACTAACACACTAGCTAAACAACAAGGCAACAAGCAAAACAAGCAAGCACACAAAGCACACAACAACCTAGGAAAACGAGGTACCTTCCACAAACAACTCAGGGTACCGCTCCCGCATCGATGACTCCAGCTCCCAAGTAGCTTCCTCAACCCCATGGTGTGACCACCAAACCTTCACCATCTTAACAGATTTCCTACGAGTATCCCGAGTCTTGAAGTCCAAAATTCTGAGCGACCTTTCTTCGTAAGACAAATCTTCATCTAACGGTATCACTTCTGGTGGTAAAACATGAGCCGGATCGTGAACATATCTCTTAAGCTGCGATACGTGAAACACATTATGCACTCTATCCAACTCCAAAGGCAGCGCCAAACGGTAAGCCAAACTCCCAATCCTCTCCAGGATTTCATACGGGCCTATAAACCTAGGGCTCAACTTCCCTTTCTTCCCAAACTGCATTACTCCCCGGGTGGGAGATACCTTCAACCAAACCTTATCCCCAACTGAAAACTCCACCTGTCTTCTAACCAAATCAACATAAGACTTTTGACGATTCTGAGCCGCTTTCATCCTTTCTTGGATCTGTTTAACTTTCTCGGATGTGTCCAACAAGTATTGTGGCCCCAACACTATCGGATTAACAAGATCCTCCCAACAAAGCGGGCTGCGACACTTCTGTCCATAGAGAGCTTCATAAGGTGCCATGCGAATGCTCGAATGATAGCTATTGTTGTAAGAGAACTCTATCAAATCCAGATGGTCCTCCCAAGATCCTTGAAAATCTAGCATACAAGCTCTCAACATATCTTCGATAGTCTGAATAGTCCTTTCTGTTTGTCCATCGGTAGCTGGGTGGAAAGCAGTACTGAGACTTAGCTTGGTTCCAAGGGCTGCTTGCAAGGATTTCCAAAACTGAGACAAGAACCTTGAATCTCTATCGGAGACAATATCCCTCGGAACTCCATGATACTTTACCACTTGGTTGACGTAGGCTTGAGCCAACTGTGTCATAGTCCAGGTCTCCTTCATTGCAATGAGGCGGGCAGTCTTGGTCAAACGATCAACTATCACCCAGATTTTGTCCTTACCCGAACGGGTCGTCGGTAGACCTCCCACGAAATCCATAGATATAGAATCCCACTTCCCGTGTGGAACTTCTAATGGTTGTACCAACCCCTTTACATTACAACGTTCCGCTTTTACTTTCTGACAGTTAAGGCATTTCCCAACAAACTCTGCAACTTCCTTCTTCATATTAGGCCACCAGAAGAAGCCCTTCACGTCCTTGTATAACTTGTCTCCTCCGGGGTGAACCGAATAGGGTGTGTTATGACCCTCCTCCAAAATCTGCCGCTTCCACTGATCACATGACGCGGGTATGCATACACGGCTTTTGTACCTCAACACCCCATCCGTAGATAACTCAAACGGTCCCCCTTTTCCTGTAGCTAGGTCATCCCTTACCTTGGTCAGAAACGCATCCTTTTGCTGCTCATCCTTAATTTCTCCCAGAAATGTAGGTACAATCCTTAAGTTATAGCAACAAACTTCTGCCTCCACATCTCCCTGTTCCACCACTTCCAATCTCATCCGTTGAAGTTCCTTACAAAGCTCATCCGCCACCACCCAAATAGGGCTAGCGGTATGCTTCGATTTCCGACTTAAAGCGTCCGCCACTACATTAGCTTTCCCTTCATGATACTGAATATCTAGCTCATAGTCCTTGATGAGTTCTAACCACCTTCGTTGCCGCATATTGAGATCCTTTTGGGTGAAGATATATTTGAGACTCTTGTGATCCGTTAATATCTTGCAACGCACCCCATATAGATAATACCTCCAAATTTTCAAAGCAAACACCACAGCGGCTAATTCCAAATCGTGGGTAGGGTAATTCTCTTCGTGAACTTTAAGCTGACGCGGGGCGTAAGCAATCACTCTCCCATTTTGCATCAACACACAACCTAGTCCTTTCTTGGACACATCACTGTATACTTCAAACCCTTCTGTTCCTGATGGCAATATTAAGACTGGTGCAGACGTGAGCCTCTCCTTCAAATCTCGAAATGCTAACTCACAAGCTTTATCCCAAACGAAAGGCACTTCTTTCCTCAGTAACTTGGTCAAAGGTTGAGCCACCTTAGCGAAATCCAAAACAAACCTTCGATAATAACCTGCTAAACCAAGAAAACTTCTTACTTCCGACACCGATGAGGGTGCAGTCCATTCCTTCACTGCCCGTATCTTGTCCGGATCCACAGAAATCCCTCTACTATCAATCACGTGGCCTAGAAACGTCACACTGTCTTTCCAGAATTCGCACTTAGAGAACTTGGCATACAACTGTTTCTCCCTCAAGATCTGAAGTACCGTCCGAAGATGTCCAACATGCTCTCTCTTATCTTTCGAATAAACCAAGATATCGTCGATAAATACAATCACAAAATCGTCGAGGTGGGGTTTGAACACTCTGTTCATCAGATCCATAAAAACTGCAGGGGCATTAGTCATCCCAAACGGCATAACTGTAAACTTGTAGTGACCGTACCGAGTCCGAAACGCAGTCTTAGGAATATCCTTGTCTGCTACCTTTATCTGATGGTATCCTGACCTCAAGTCAACTTTGGAAAACACTCCCGCGCCACGGAGTTGATCAAACAAGTCATCTATTCTTGGAAGAGGGTATTTGTTCTTGATGGTAACTTGATTCAGTTCCCGGTAGTCGATACATAACCTCATACTCCCGTCCTTCTTCTTTACGAACAACACCGGAGCTCCCCAAGGCGATGTACTTGGCCGGATATAACCCTTGTCAAGGAGTTCTTGCAATTGAGCCTTCAACTCTTGCATTTCAGGCGGAGCCAAACGATACGGGGCTTTAGAGATGGGTGCAGTGCCCGGCATAAGATCCACTGAAAATTCCACTTCCCTAGCAGGCGGCATACCCGGTATTTCTTCGGGAAAAACATCAAGAAACTCACGGACTACGGGAATAGATTGAGCTACCTCTCCTTTTGCCTTCAAGTTCTCGACCGAACACAAGTACAACTCATTGCCTTTATCCATATACCTCTTCATCTTCGTCATGGATACCAGCTTAATTCCGGGTTCCTCCATCTTTCCACGGTATGACACTCTTTTCCCGCTGGGTCCTCGTAGTACTACCTTCTGATCCTTGCACAGAATTTGGGCTCTAAACCGCCCCAACTAGTCCATACCTAGGACCACATCCATCCCATCCAAGTCGTACTGGATTAGATCGCTAGGAAACTCTTCACCTTTGATACAAATCTTGATGCCCTCAAAAAGACGGTCACACATCCTAACTTCTCCCGACGCTACCTTCACGTTAAACCTCACTCCCGTGCCTCCAGACAAGCCCAACTTCTTCACGAGGCCGGGTGATATAAACGAGTTAGACGCCCCTGAATCAAACAAGACTGTTGTTGGCACAGATTGCACAAGGAAGGTTCCCACTACTACGTCACTGTCACTTGTTCGAACTTCATCTAAGGTGAGCACCCTCTCTTGAGATGACCCTACCGCCGGATGATGAACCTCTATCCTCCCACACTCTCTTACATCACGGTGTGCTGGAAAAGTCGCTGCACTAGAACTTACTCTTGTGGACGTACCACTCCGGATCCACTGCTCAATTACCCCAGAGGCACTGCTAGGTTCGGCTAATCGAGATTTCTTAACCACTACACCCACATCTTCAAACACTGAGGTTCGCTGGCGAGGAGGCATCACAGACTTCTGCTACAACAACGAGGTTACCAAAGGAGCAAACAAGCAAGACAGAAAGCAACACACATCTTACCGCACAACCTAGAGTCCTAAGCCTAACACTTATCTTCTTAAGGTCGCTTAGAGGTCTCAAAACACACTTAACCACTTAGAAAGTCTAGACTTAACTCTTCCTAGGCTCAAAACCTAGGCTCTGATACCAACTGTAACACCCCCCAAAAACAACAAGGCCCAATTGAAGCCCTAACACAAGCAGATTAACAACAACACTAGCACAGCGGAAGATAAACGGAAACTGGATAAAAGAAATCCAAAAAAGGGGTGTTATGCCACGTATACCACACTAGGTAACGCTAAGGCAACAATCTTCAAGTGTATAAAACTATCCCAATACATCAATCTAAAACAGTCTAAAAACATTGGCGCACAGGCCACAAAAACACAAAGGATCTAAGCTACCAGGCTCTAGACATCGCTCTCGTCTAAACACCACCTGAAAGATACAAATATAAACATTGGGACGACGCCTGGTCAGCGAATAATCCTGGTAACCCACCAATACCGTTAAGTATCATAAACAGGTAGATATAAGATATAAAAACCATTTTCGAAACGGAATACATATATATAAGAAAAAAGCCAAGATCACCAGTCAACACAAGACTCATCACTCTCAAGACCACACGGGAACACATCCCAAACCACAAAGGTTAACCACACACAAGGATAAAGACTCACCCAACGACAACACATGCCAAAACAACACAAGCCTCCGTGACTACACACGTCACGAGAGAAGATCACACAACGCCGGCTTTACAAGCCCTCGCAACATCACCCATCATGAGTTGCTATGCCTTCCTTATGCCCTGTTCCAACCTTATGGCTACCCCCAACCTTGTACCTTCTTTCCAACCATTACCTCCAGGATCCCCTGTACAGCCAAGTCCAACCTTATTCCGCCGGGATCGTCGTCCCCCACCTATAACCACCAACGAACCACCACCAATCACGACAACACATGCCCGGATAACACATGTTATCCCCCAATTACGTGGACCCATCACTCAGGCCACAACTCCATAATCACGCCACGGCCACCACGAGGACCACTACAATACCTTGGTGACTAGCGTCCCATACCACTAATCGTGCAATCCAGGTAGAGCCACACACGCACCACAACTCAACAGGAATCAATCAAAGGATTGCAACGAAGGTATGACACACTCAATCAAGGAACGGGTCACAGCCCAACAACAACAAAGATGAATAACACAAGTTATCATCAACCAAGCAGAAGGTACGAACAACACACACGCTAGCATTAAGACAACAAACTAGCATTCTCATTAACGGGGAACTCAAGATAGTTCCGAGGAACACACAAGACACTTCTTGGTTCAACGAAACACAATGTTGAACACTTAGCACGATCCAAGACACCAAATTCCTACATGGATACCTACCATATAGTTCTAGACCTACGAAACATCAAGAAGACACTCAAATAGTTCCACACAAGAACATCGGGAAGCCAAAAGATCAAACACCAAGACAACCGAATCACTGGGAACAAATCCCGAACGAACACCATCGTGTTCCCCGCGGGTGGACCCACGGTTCTGCCCGCGGGTACACCACCCACATTCCCATGTACCTGCGGGTGGGTGGCGGGTAGGGCTCTCCCCGCCGTTCCGCCCGCGAGTACATGCTCCTGTATAAATAATCCCTTCGGGGATTTTCTTCTCCAAACACAAATTCAAGTCCAAAACACACCAAATCTCACCAAACATAACAAAATGACTTGAACCACGGAAAATGCCAAGCAATGGCACAAGGAAACCCTAAACACAAGCTCTAGATATGCAATATCACAAGATAAATGCATAAAACCCTTACATTTCATAGCAAGAACAAGTAGAATCCAAGAAATCACATATAGGTAAGCAAAATAGGTTTTGTAGAGCATGGGTTACCTCTTGAAGACCAAAAGACTTCACTTTACACCACAACAAGCTCTTCACTAGGTTCACTTCTCAAACCCACTTCAAGATCAAACCAAAAGATCATAAAGATCCTACTTTTAAGAAAAGACAACTAAGATGGAACCAAAAAGACTAAACAAGCTTAGATCTTACCCTTCTAGATGCCCAAATAGGTGAAATGTTGAATCTTGGAAGCAAAGCTTGAAATCTTGACAAGGGTCTCAACTTGGCTTGGAGAATAAGCTACACTTCTTTTCTAGAGAGAAGGTAGAGATATTTTTCTAGGAATTGTAAGGAATGAAATGAAGAAGTCTTCTAGATTAGGATACAATACTAACTCTTGGCGAAAAGACAAGGTTACCCTTACTAACCCTTAGAAAGTGTAAGGAACAGGGGAACTCTTCTGTAAGCACAAGGTACAACACAACTTAAAGATTGACTAGTCAAATTCTAGTCCTTGAGTATTAAAAATCAGGATTTTAGGAATCAATTCCTCAAAAGAATTAGAATTAATTACTCAATTAATTCATGGATTGGAGTGTGGATTTTTCGGGTGTCACACATTTGTTGTTATATTCATTGAAGTCAGACTTAAAATCTATACTATATATAAAAACAAAATCCTAAACTTTAACTTTCCTCCCAATTGCTAAAAAATCCAGCTTTTTAATAAAATATATTGCTTTTTTACTTTCCTATTCGTACTATAATTCTAGGTTAAAATTCATATTCTAATATTATAAAATAGTATAATACAATTCCTAATAGAATATATTGTTTCTTACTTTCCCATCCGTACTATAATTCTACATTAAAATTCATATTCGTAGTACAATACAATTCCTAATTGAAAAATTATAAATATACTCCGTATAAGATAATAATAGTATCAGCCTTCGTTGCTCACTTGCTCGTCCTCCACCTCTCCAGTCCGGTTCCCGGGTTTCGACATTCAGGTAATAAAGCTTCTGCGTTTAGTCAGCTTATGTGGCTACTGAATTTTGTTCTTTTATGTTAGTGTTTAGGGTTTCTAAAAAAATCATGTTTTTAATCTGTCTTGATTGATCTGGAAATTGGATTCTTATTATTTGTTAACATTTTTTGTAACCTTTTTGGATTATTTTGAAGATATGATGTCTAAAAATATCTCATTAGTATCAATTATTCTGATATACTAGGCAAAATTTATTTGGTGACAGCAAATTTTCAATTTAGATTTGGAAGTGGATTGATTTGGTGACAACACATGAACACAATGAAGTAAACCAGTCTTGGTTGTCCAAACAAAATCCTCCATTTTAACTTCCAGCTCAAAACAGTCATATACTATTTTTATCGAATTTGTTTAATCGTTCATTCTGATCAACACTTTTTCTTCCGTTACATTGAATGACAACTCACATAGCTCTTCTCTTTTGACTTACAAAAAGTTCTGCGTCAAACCCAGACACCGGTAAAATATTGTCAGATAGAATTGGTTATTGTATGATGTGAAAATTCATCCAAAATAAGTTGTTGACCTAATAATTTTGAAGACAAAGTAAGCAAGCTGGTTGACCAATGCTTTTTGGAAGGGAGGCTTTCATACAAGTTTTGAAGTTCTTTGATGGCAATGAAGAACAATCTCCGGCATATTTTTTGGGGGGTTGATCACCATTCAAATTTGATTAGCTATAATATATATTTTTCACTACTTCTGTAACTCTTATTATTTTAGACCCACATTCATAAGTTTCATAGGAACTGTTGCACTTTAACTCCTAAAGGGGGTTGGTTGGGAGAGAAGGAACATCATACACATTATTTTTTTTTTCATTTTTCTAATTAAATTTTGAAAAATATTTTAAAATAGTGTAATATAATTCCTAATAAAATATATTGTTTCCTACTCTCATATTCATACAACAATTCTACATTAAAATTCCTATTCATAATACAATATAACAATTCTTTACACTGTAATTTATGATTATTAAAAAATTCTTTGTAGTTTTTCTATCGCCGTTTTCGCGAGCCAAAGTTGAGAATTAGGGTTTTTACGACGTTGAACACTACGATCGACGGCCTTGTTTCCTTTTTGGGGGGTCGTACAAACAACATGGCTACCAGTTCCTCTCAGGAGGATGTTGCAGATATGTGCGCAAACCTAACCCGTGCGGATGTTGATGATGAAGATGTGTCCGTGCAGGTGCCGTATGTCCGAACTGATACTATTGCTGTGGAAGATGTTTATTACGCTGTGGGCAGGCTTGTCACGGAAAAACCGATTCGGCTTGGGTTTTTTCATAACACTATGGCAGCCATGTGGAGGCCGGTTATGGGGGTGAATATGAGGGAGTTGGGGGATCATAAGTATCTATTCCGTTTCTACCATGAAAAGGACATTGCCAGGATTATTAGTGAGGGGCCATGGACCTATGAGCAGTGTTTGTTGATATTGAAGAGGGTCCCGCCAGGTCAAGACTCGGAGGCTATACCGCTCACATATGCGGACTTTTGGGTCCAAATTCATGCATTGCCAACGGGGTTTCATTCGGAGGTTGTTGTTTATGCGATAGGGTCCTTTTTGGGGACTTTCATACATACAGACGAGAAGAACTTTGATGGGACTATGAGGAGTTTCTATCGTGTCCGGGTGGGATTGATGTTAAAAAGCCGATAAAGAAGCAGATGAAGCAAAGAATGGGTGATGGGCTGTGGGTGTTTATTGATTTCAAGTACGAGCGACTGCCTAGGTTTTGTTTTCTGTGTGGGGTGATTGGCCATGCAGATAAGCACTGCCATAAGTTTCTGACGGCTGATCACGCTGCGGAGAAACCTTATGGAGTCTGGCTAAGAGCTGGCGGCCGTAGAGGGGTTCCGGGGAATGGGCAGCGGTGGATTCCACCTGAGGCTGATGTTGAACGCCAAAAGTGGAAGTCGGCGGTCGTTGGGGCCGCGCAGGCTGTTCATGAAGATCAGGTAACTGGGGTTGCGGGAGGGTTGCCTTGTGTGGCCGTGGCTGAGCAGAAAAGGAGGCGGACTGTGGACAGTGATTTTGAGGCGATGGAGTGTAAGGAATTGGTCTCAAAAAACTTGCAGGTCCGCAAGTCCCGCCGAGGATTATGAATATCATAACGTGGAATTGCCGGGAGCTTGGCAACCTGACGGTAGTTCGTGTGCTCGCGGATCTTGTCCACGATAAGAAGCCGAATATTGTATTTTTAATTGAGACCTTTTTATCGAAGCAGAGAATGGAGACGGTTAGAGCGAGATTGGGGTTTGGTAGTATGCTCGCCGTGAATGCGCAGGGGCAGAGTGGAGGCTTAACTCTATTGTGGGATGATGCTCTGGAGGTGGAGATGACGGGGTTTTCAACGAATCACATAGATGCAATGGTTATTTTGGATGTTGGTAGCCCTAAGTGTAGGCTCACTGGTTTTTATGGCTATTCCGGGAGATACCGCCGGTATGAGTCTTGGAATTTTTTGCGCACCTTGGCTAGTATTAGCAACCTACCGTGGGTCGTCGTTGGTGATTTCAATGACCTTCTCAATCAGAATGAGAAACGGGGCCAGGTTCCACATCCTCGATGGCTGTTGAATGGGTTCCGTGATGCAGTGGCTGATTGTGGCCTGTTGGATTTTGAATTTTCGGGTTATCAGTATACATGGCATCATCATCGGGGATCGCCAGATATGGTGGAGGAGAAGCTCAATCGGATTCTTGTATCCGCGTCGTGGATGGAATTGTTTGAGGGGGCTGCTGCCTGTTCAATCAGCTGTCCCTATAGTGATCATCTCCCCCTCATGTTATGTCCAATTGTGGTTAACCATCAACGCAGGCGGAGGAGGTTTTGTTTTGATAATATGCGGCTACGGGAGGAGGTGTTCACGGAGGTGGTCGAGCAGAGTTGGAGTAAGTCTGTAGGCTTGGATGTGTTCCAGCGAATCGAGATGTGTAGTCAGGATGTTGGGCGGTGGGGGCGCGACTATAATAAGGGGTTTCATAGGCGGATAGATCAGTGTAAGAGGATCTCGAGATGTTACGGCCACGCAGGGATCTGGCAGGGGTTACTGCTTATGATAAAGCCGAGAGGGAGCTGTTGGCATTGCTTGAACAACAGCATCAATATTGGCGTCAACGGGCCAAGGAACACTGGTGGAGGGGGGTGATTTAAATACGAGGTTTTTTCATAACTCTGTAAAAACTAAGAGGCGCGGAATAGAATAACAATGCTGTTGAATGATGATGGTACGTGGATTGAGGGATCCGATGAGGTGGGGGGTTTATGGTTGAGTATTATCAAAACCTTTTACTGCTCAGTCGGGGGATGATGCGAAGGTAGTGGCTTGCGTGAAATCCCTTGTTTCGCAGACTGATAATTTGATGCTGGAACGTGAAGTTAGTATGGAAGAGGTTAGACAGGCCGTCTTAGCTATGCATCATGATAAGTCCCCAGGGCCGGATGGCTTTGGGCCTCGCTTCTATTAGCATTTCTGGCCTTTAGTAGGAGGCGAGGTGACTTTGTTTTGCCGCGGTTTGTTGAGTCTGCAAAGCTGCCAACGAAGGCCAATGATACTTTGAAAGTATTAATCCCGAAAAAACCGGTGCCGGAGTCTATGAAGGACTTGCGGCCAATTGCATTGTGCAATGTCCTGTATAAAATAGCTGCAAAGGTATGCACTAATAAATTAAAGCCTTTATTAGAAAAACTCATTTGTAAGGCGCAGAGTGCGTTTGTACCTGGCCGGTTGATTACGGATAACATCATGTTAGCATATGAGGTGCACCATTACTTGAGGAGGAAGACGCAGGGAAGGAATGGGGTGGCTGCTCTAAAAGTTGATATGAGTAAGGCCTACGACCGTGTAGAGTGGCGGTTTCTCAGGTCAGTAATGCTAAAGATGAGTTTCAGCGAAAAATGGGTAAACATCTTATTGGAGACTGTGAGCTGTGTTAAGTATAATATCCTGCATGACCAGTGTTGGTTGGGTCCAATTGTGCCGGGGCGGGGGTTACGGCAGGGAGACCCGCTCTCCCCATATTTGTTTCTGATGGTTGCAGAAGGGCTGAGTGCGCTGATTGAGAATCGGATGAGTAGAGGGCTGTTGCATGGGGTTTGTGTTGCGCGGGGTGCTCCACCGCTTTCGCATCTCCTGTTTGCTGACGACTGCTTTCTATTCATGCGTGCAAATGCGGTTGAGAGTTTTCAAATGAGGGAGGTAATGAATGTGTATGCCCAAGCATCTGGCCAATTAATTAATTATGATAAATATGTGTTGTGTTTTAGTGCCAATGTGGATGAGACAAGCAAGACTAATGTGGTTAATATTCTATGGGTGGCGCAGGGTGACACGGGCAGAAGATATCTGGGGCTACCCTCGTTGGTGGGGCGCAACAAGAAGGCAATACTGGGCTTTCTGCAGGAAAGAATATTACAGCGGGTAAGAAGTTGGAACTCACGATTTCTATCCCGTGCCGGGCGTGAGGTGTTGCTGAAGAATGTGTTGCAGGCTATGCCATGCTACTCTATGATGGTGTTTGCTTTGCCAATCACTATGTGTAGGGAGATAGAGGTGATACTTAATCAATATTGGTGGTCCGGCAAGGTTAGTGACAGGAATGGGGTGTGGTGGAAATCTTGGCAGGCATTAAGTGTTCCTAAGGCGAAGGGCGGTTAAGGGAGATGAACTTGGCTCTTTTGGGAAAGCAAGCTTGGCGTCTACTCACTCGTTCAGACTCGCTGGTTGCACGGGTTTATAAGAGTAGGTATTACCCGCACTCTTCTTTGTTTGATGCGCAGCTAGGGCATAACCCATCATTTATATGGCGTGGGATTCATGATGCTAAGAATGTGGTGCGTGAATGGACGAGACGGAGCATTGGAAATGGACGAACTACCTAGATTGGGACTGATCCGTGGCTGGTCTCGGCAGTGCATCCGTATGTTCAGACAGGTTTGGACCCGTCTATTATGGAGGCTCCCGTGAGTAGTTTAATGCATGTGGAGGGGCATGGTTGGGATGTAAGTTGTGTTAGAGATGTTTTTAATGACCGGGATGCTGCTTGTATACTCAATATTCCGGTGAGTGTGCATTTGCCAAGTGATGCGTGGGTGTGGAACAGGGAGCCTAAGGGCAACTACACAGTAAAGTCTTGTTATCGAAAGTTGGTGGGGGAGTGTGTGGCAGATAGGCCGGGGCAGCTCATTTGGGGTTTGCAAGTGCCCCCGAAGGTTCGTGTATTCGCATGGCAGCTTGCTTCTTCTATATTTCCAACAAGGGATGCATTGCTAGCTAAGTGTGTCGCAAAGTAGGAATAAAGGCGTCAATACTGGCCAGCGTTTGGAAGGGTATGGTTTATGATGGACAGTATGTGAGGCATAAAACTTTGTCATACTGGGAGAGTTGGTGGGCAGTCAATGAGAGTGGTGAGCATGAAGCCGGGCAGAACATGAGTACGGAGGCTTGGAGGTTACCGCCGGTAGGGAGGCTGAAGCTGAATACGGATGCGTCGGTAGATGCTTTGAGAAATTCAATGGGGCTCGGATGGGTGTTGCAGGATGATGCGGGTAACTTCATGGCAGCATGTAGTATTTTTATTGCTGGTCTTCACACGGTGGCGGAGGCGGAGGCGGAGGCACTTTGTGTGCGGGAGGCGCTAACTTGGCTCAGAGGTACAGGGATGGGTGAGGTGGAGGTGGAGACTGATTTGTAACTTTGTTACCATGCTATACATGCTAGTTCTTGTTTTTCTGCTTTTGGCTTTTTAGTAGATGATATTTGACAAGTTGCCTCATCAATCAGTGGGGTTAACTTTAGTTTTGTAAAACGATCTGCGAATCGTGAGGCCCATGCATTAGCTCGGGAAGCCGTTTCAACGTCAGATTGTGGGGAGTGGTTTGATACGCCACCTCCGTTTCTGGTACCATTACTTGCTGCTGATTTAATGAATTGAGTTTCTTCTTCCCAAAAAAAAAAAATACAATATAACAATATTAAACATGGCTGCAAAAATAGCGCCTAGGCGCCGATTAATCGACGCCTAGGCGCTAGGCGGCTGCCGGCCGCCGCGAGGAAGGCCGGAATCAGCCTCCTCCACGGTCGGCCAGCAAGGCGGTTTGGTCCACTAATTTTTCCAAAAAATGCTTCTTTTGCTCTTAATTTTAGTTTTTTTTTTAATGTATTTAGATGGTTTCAACAATCTTTTGAACACTTTTACAACCACTTACGTAAATAGTTTGTAAGAAATAACTATAGAGACCTTATAAGTATTTTATTACTAAATTTTGAAAATTTTTAATTTTTAATTAAAAAAAAAAATCGGCGCCTAGGCGCCCCCTTGGCGCCTAACATTTTTTGCAACATTGATATTAAAATTATAAATATACTTTGTATCTAGTAACTATATTAGATTGAAAATGTTACGGAGTATAAAATATTTTAAAAACACTTTATATGTCAATCTTTATAAATTAGAAGGCATGATAACATTTTTTTGCAAATAAAATAATAAAATTATTCTGTCACTAATACAATTCAACAATATTATTCTTATTCCTTTTCATACTACAGTCTATTTATTCTTCCAAAAGGTTGAACCCCAACCCAAAGGGCCCCCCACACCCCGGCCCGACAGAGCATTTGGGAGGACTACAGTCTATTTATACTATTATTAAAAACAAAAGCCTCCTTCCTTGCATTCCCGTCCAAATAATAGAAATGGAAAAAAATTACTAATTAATAATACTAATCTATACTATTAATAAAAACAAAGTCCTCCATTTTAACTTCTCACGCAAAATAGACCTATACTATTAAAGTTTACGTAATATTGTAAAATAGTGTAATACACTTCATAATAGAATATATTATTTCTTTCATTTTAACTTCCCTCATAAAAAACTCCTATACTATTAGGTTTGCGTAATATTGTAAATTGTAAAATATATATGGTAATACAATTTCTATTCGTACTACAATTGTCGATTAAAATATAGTAATACAATTCCTAATACAATATTTTTTTTTTTTTTACTTTTCTATTCCTAATACAATTCTAGATTATTTAAACCAATAGTACTAATATAACAGGGTTATAATTAAGGAATTAATAGCGTATATAAATACATGCCACAAAATCCTCCATTTTAACTTCTCGCCTAAAAGACTCCTATACTATTAGGTTTGCGTAATACTGTGAAATATGGTAATACAATTTATATTCGTACTACAATTGTATATTAAAATATGGTAATACAATTCCTAATACCATATATATTTTTTACTTTCCTATCCCTAATAATTCTAGATTATTCAAACCAATAGCACTAATATAACAGTGTTATAATTAAGGAATTAATAGCGTGTATAAATACATGCCACAAAATCCTCTATTTTAACTTTCCGTAAAAAAGACTCCTACATTATTAGGTTCCTACATTTTAACTTCCTGTCTAAAAGACTCCTATGCTATTAGGTTTGCGTAATATTGTAAAATATGATATGATAATACAATTCATATTCGTACTGCAATTGTATATTAAAATATGGTAATACAATTCATATTCGTACTGCAATTGTATATTAAAATATGGTAATACAATTCCTAATACAATATATATTTTTTACTTTCATAATCCTAACACAATTCTAGATAATGATAATTGATTGAGAATAAATAATGGCACAAAAATTAAGCCAATTGAAAAATGAAATTAATGTTAATACTTGATTACAAATTAAAAATGATTCCAATTTGACTCAAATGAGAAAAAGAAATGCTTAGACCACCCAAACAACACTATAGATAAATTGAAAAAAGGAATCTGTTATTAATAATTGACTGAAAATATTAAAATATAATATATTAGTAATAATTAACTAATTGATATGTAGTAACTAACCAAAATATAATTGAGTGAGATTAAAAATGACACAAAAATTAGGCCAATTAAAAAAAAAAGAAATGAATATTAATAATTGACTGAAAATTAAAAATGATTTCCGATTAACTATTTCGAATAAGAAACCAATTAACTATAGTATATGTATTATATGGGATACATATGGATCCGAGCTCATTGATTATCCAGAGAAAATAGTTATGCAATGTGCATGCTATTTTGAGAACGCTTTGCACGGAGAAGATTGTTACTACGTTATTGCTTGACTATGTTAATTATATGTCAATTGAAAAAGGAAATGCATATTAATAATTGACTAAAAATTAAAAATGATCCCGATTAACTATTTCGAAAAGAAGCGACTTAACAATAGTATAGGTAAATTGAAAAAGGAATTTGCTATTAATAATTGACTGGAAATATTAAAAAAAATCGGTTATTAATCATTAATTAATTGATATGTGTTAACAAAATAATTGACTGAAATTAAAAAAAAAATAACTTGAAAATTAGGCTAATTGAAAAGGGAAATTAATATTACTATTTGACTCAAAATTCCAAATGTTTCCCGATTAACTATTTCGAAAAAGAAACGTATTAACTATAGTATAGATATTATATGGGATACATATGGATCCGAGCTCATTGATTTTCCAGATAAAATAGTCATGCAATGTGCAAAGTATTTTTTGAAAATACTTTGCACAGAGAATATTGTTACTACGTTATTGAATGACTATATTAATTATATGGCAACTGAAAAAAGGAAATGAATATTAATAATTGACTGAAAATTAAAAATGATCACCAAACTATTTCAAAAAGAAAACGGATTAACTATAGTATAGGGTAAATTGGAAAAGGTATCTGTTATTAATAATTGGCTGGAAATATAATCCGCAATTATATTAATAATTATAGTATAAACTAATTGATATGTATTAATTAAAAATAATTTTTTTTTGAAAATAAATAAAAATATATGACTGAGAATAAAAATGGAACAAAAATTAGGCCAATTGGAAACGAAAATAAATATTAATAATTGACTCAAAATTAAAAATGATCCCAGGATATAACTCACTGAATATAAAACGATCTATTATATTTCTCAACTTTCTCTTTATTATTTAGTAGTGTAGTCAAATTTTACTACCTGTGATCTATCTCCCAAGACAATGAAAAGTTATATAAGGCTCCGGTTATTTGTCCAGGGAATATTAACGCACAACCGTCAACCACCAAACACTGATTTCATGACTCTAAGGTAAATATTGCATTTTTACAATTTTTAAACAGCATTGTATTTTGGTGATATTAGATTAATATCAATTCATATTAATATTTATTATGTTGTATGTTGTATCACTTGTATGTTAAACAGTCATACTTCAATATACATCACTGAATGGATTTGTTTTCCACATGATATAATAAAAAAAAATTATTACTCACAGAATATAAAATTTATATTATTTATTTATTAATATTTGGTTAATACTATAGTTTAGACTCATACTATAATTTACACTCATACTCATACTATATTGGTTGAATATTTTATTTTAGAACACTGAATTTATGCTTTATGTTATATTTTAGTCATACTTTAATATACAACACAAAATATACTTACAGAATAGATTTGGTATCCATAGAATATATTCACAAAATGAATTTGTTACTTAAAATTTTTTATTTTATATATTTATTAATATTTATTTATGGGTGATTCCCTTAGAGAATTTGCATTCATTTACATATCTCAAAAGAATTTGTCAAAAAATTCAACAATCTCTTAAAGGAAGGAAAAACACATCCCACTTGCGAGATATGACAAGTTTGATGAATCGCACATAGAAGGTCGAGCGATCCTCTCGCCGACTTTAGATGTTGTTGATCAAATTAATCAGTACATGTGCGACATGAACACTGTATAAGGTCGAACATATTTAAATTGCGACTCTTTGTGTAAGGCATAATCAAACGGTGAAAATCTACCAGAAGTACACACTCATATATTCTTAAATAGTTTGAGATTATCTGAACTTCCTAATCATTCATTTTCATTAAAGGTTGGTGCACCTGTTATGTTATTGCGGAACATAGACCACTCTCTTGGTCTTTGCAATGGTACTTGTCTCATTGTCACCATATTGGCAGATCAAATTGTCAAAACAAGAATGGTTAATGGGACACATGAAGGAACCAAACTTCTTATCCCCTGAATATGTCTCACTCCTTCTAATACAAGATTGCCCTTCAAGTTCCAGCGTAAATAATTCCCGTTGATGCTTGCATATGCCATGCCAAAGCCAGTGCCAAACACTAACTCACGTTGGGTTATTGCTGAAAAAACCTGTCTTTAATCACAGTCAATTGTATATGGTTTTTTGCAGAGTCACCCATCATGGTGGCCTGAAGGTGTTAGCCGTAGACGAGGATGGACAAGATTCTGTTGCTACTACTAATATCGTATACAAAGAGGTTTTCAATAATGTGTAATTCCAACCATTGATATTATGTTTTCTTTTTATGCACAGATGACACAATTGGTATATATATCTATACAGAAAATATATCTTCCATACAAATAAATTAGGATAGCAAAAGATTTC
Organism: Ipomoea nil; assembly: GCF_001879475.1. Taxonomy (NCBI): domain Eukaryota; kingdom Viridiplantae; phylum Streptophyta; class Magnoliopsida; order Solanales; family Convolvulaceae; genus Ipomoea; species Ipomoea nil. The sequence continues at coordinate 1,811,986 of NW_017616542.1, forward strand.
TATAACTGAGTTGCTAGATAACGAGCAAATTTGCCCAATTAATACAAATCCACATATATATAAAATCTCTAAAGTTTCAGCACCGGATGCATACATCTACACAGAGGCTATTAATTGGACAATTATTTGCTCGAATTCAAAAAATGATTACAACAGAAAATACAATCGATCCAACCCATTATTCAATTGCACTATACAATATTCGATATTATAATTTATATAATTGTATATGAATCTAAATATTCTTAAAATATTATAACAAATTCATTCCGTGCATCGCACGGGTGAAAATACTAGTTTTATTTAAAAAAGAAATGAAACTCAGTCCATTACAATTACATATCATTAGAGAGTTGTGGATGGATTAAGATATTTTTAAGGTTAATATAAAAAATAGTTCATTGATTATGGCATAATTTTTATATTGAGAAAATTTTAATTTTAGTTCACTAACTATTAGAATTGTGTTAATTGCAACACTTGATTTTAAAAAATGTTAGTTTAGTACTTTGATTATGCAATTTCTATCAATTTTGGTTACACTGGCTAAATTGCCGGCCAAATCTCATCGGAAAAATGTAATAAGTCAAATAATAAGGATATTTTAGTCATTTTACTAATCTTTTCTTTCATCTTCGATTAGCTTCTCTCCATTTCCAGCAACGAAGGTCCCCCTGGACGTCCTAAAAAACAAATTGAGAATAATTTCATTTCGCATCTAACAAGTAATAGCTCATAGTTATCTTATCCAAAATTCTTGTTATCTTCCGTGGTAAAAATTAGTAAGCTGCTCCATCGGCTACTGAAATAACTGCAAATCTGCAATCAGGCACGGACAAGAGACGAACAAATTGTTGGAAAAGAGAAATAATGTAATAGAGAAAATAAGACTATTTTAAAATCTGGAGTTAATTAAAGATTATTAGGACTTGACTTTGGAAATTACTGGTAATAAAAGTGCCAATAATGATCGACAGACCATAAGAGAAATAGCTCACGACAGGTAACAAGATGTCGTCGTCGTTGGTTACGGAGGTCAGGGATTTCGACGAACGAACACCGCTTCTTGGGAGACCTTCGATTATAGAGCTCGGTGCGGACGTCCATGGAGACCTTCGATTGCGGTGTGCAATTCGCGAAGAAGAGAGAGTATTCGTCAGGGAATGTGATCGGATATGAACAGTTGAAGGAGGAGGCCGCTCATGAAGGTTGTTTGTCGCCGGAAATGGAGAGAAGCTCATCGGAAAAGAAAGAAAAGATAAGTAAAATGACTAAAATACTCTCATTATTTGACCTATTAAATTTTTCCGGTGAGATTTGGCGGGAAATTTGGCCGGCTTGATGATAGAAATTGCATAGTCAAGGTATTAAATTAACATTTTTGAAAGTCAAAGTGTTGCAATTAACACAACTCTAATAGTCAGTGAATCGGACCAAAATTGAAATTTTCTCTTTTTATATTAGTTCTTAACTATCAATTCATTCAAAATAACCTCTTGACTATGTAAATTTTTTTAAATTTAGTACTCTAATGTACTAAATTGAGGACTAACATAAGTAAATTTTGAATAGTTCAATGACCATTTTGAATGAATTAATAGTTGATGACCAAATTGAGAATTATGGCATAGTTGATGAATCATTTTGAGTATTATCTATATCTTTTACCTGCACAAGAAATTAAAAATGATAAGTATTACATAATTAGACTCTAAGATTTTGAAATAATAATATAATTAAGAAAAAATATTACTTTCTATTATTCAATTATAGTAACTTTTCTATTTTTACCATTAATTCAATCACTTTTAATTTTTTTTTTTATATTTTTAAAAACTCAATCTATAATGTTTGAAATATTTCACTTTCTTTTGTGAGCGTGGGTGTATAATCATTTCTAGTGCCATCAGTTATAATAATATTATTATGATGTTGTATCCCACAAAATTTGTCATATTCTAGTGTATGATAATATTTATGGATTAGTAAGCTAAGTGCTAAGCTTTTTTTTTTTTTTTTTTTTTTTTTTTTTTTTTTTTGAAAGCAGCTAAGTGCTAAGCTAGTTGTAGATTAGATACATTATTTATCATTTAAATCTTTAATAAATCTTAAAAGGTTAATTTTTTGGGTAACGTGGAAAGCCCGTAAATATTATAAGAAGATTTGCACGGAGTAAACTCTATTAATGTGTAATAGTTTGTAAATTATAATTAATAAATAAATTAAATTAAGAAGACATTGTGTAATAAGCTTGACCGAGATTAAATTGTTACGTTTTTTTTTTAAACAAAAAATCTAGTCATAAACCATTATTAGATTAAAAGGCTTTGGCTAGTTCAATGCTATACCTTTATCATGGTAGTATCTCATGATCTTCTAGCTAGCAATTAGTTTTAACTAATTTGAAATCCAGTCATTATTGAACGTAGTAACAACATTGAGTTTTAACTACTTCAAAATTGAATCATTTATTATGAGTTAATTACTGAAGTGGTCCCTTGACTATAGCAAAATTATTAATTTGGTCCTTGATTCTTTTTTTGACCAATTAAGTCCCTCAACTTAAAAAATCTTAACCAATTTAATTGGTCCTCTGTTTCTTTGGCCGTTAGTCAACCGTTAACTTGGGACAAAATTGGTAATTTTGCTATAGTCAAGGGACCATTTTGGTAATTAACTTTAGGGGTGGGCAATTCGGTTCAGTTTTCTCGAACCGAACCGTACCGAATCGAACCGAACCGAACTAGTTTGGTTCGGTAATATACCGAACGGTATTGGATTCATGTATACCGAACGGTTGTTTGGTAAAAAATTGAACCGAATCGAATACCGTTTGATTTTTTTTAAAAAAATATAATAATAATAATAATGATAATAAATAAATAAAAAGTAAATCCAAGTCCCTTGCTGCTTGCTCTGTCGTTCAGCTCATATTCTCACGGGCATCTCTTGTAAATGTTTTATTTGATTTCTTTATGGTTTGTTATCAAAAGTTACATATTACGTGTTATGGTGTTTACATAGTCTAAATCCAAAGTCTAATATATAACAAAATAGCAATCCAAAGTTCAAACGGTATTCGGTTTGGTTCGATTTTTACCGAACAACTCAATTCGGTTCGAGTTTTTACCGAACATTTTGGTATACAAGAATCTATTACCGTTCGGTTGTTTGGAATATATAATCGAATCTAACTAGTTTGATACGGTTCAATTCGAGAAAACTGAACCGAATTGTCCACCCTTAAAGTTAATTACCAAAATGGTCCCTTGACTATAACGAATTACCAATTTGGTCCCAAGTTAACGGTTAACTAACGGTCAAACAAACATAGGACCAAATTGCTTAAGATTTTTAAAGTTGAGGGACTTAATTGGTCAAAAAAAAATAGTCAAGAACCAAATTAGTAATTTTGCTATAGTCAAGGGACCATTTCGGTAATTAACTCTTTATTAAACTTATTTTTGAGTAAGCTCAGCTCTCTCATATCTGATCTCTTGCTCTATTTGTTAGAGTCATACTTAACATTTTATTTATAAAGAAATTGAACTCCGTCAACTAAAATCACATACAACTAGAGAGTAGTGAATAGAATAAAATATCTTACATGCACAAGAAATTAAAAGGGGCCAAAATATTTATGGTCAAGACTCAAGCGGCATAATTGTGGTAGCTCTCCCAAATGAGAGGTTATATAGATACTACATTGTAACAAAGTAAGTAGTAAAAAAAAAAAAAAAAAAAGACCAGTCTTACACAATGATTAACTACTACTCATTTTGATCACTTGTAATTTCTTAAACTACAATGTTTGAAATATCGATCTCCACTTTCACCAAACTTCACTTTTCATCATAAAATGATATCTCATAAATTTTAGTTAATGACATAAAGCAATCAAATTCAATAATCCATTAAAAAATAAAAGTAAAAATATAAGTTTGAGTTCCGAATTTAAGAGTTCCTCATCCCCAACTCCTACCTTGAAAATTGTGAATGAGTAAACTTGTGAAATTAAATACAACTCAAGTGGCCTACATTGCCCCCCAATGTGGCCAAGTCAATAACTCATGTTCCTCAAATGTGATAGGATTCAAACCCTGCACTTAGTGATTGATAACAAGGACAAAGCTTATAAACTTATTTTAGATTGGTTGACCAGTTGAACTATGCATTGGAGGTAATAAAAGTACAAATATGATTATATGATATAATGATGACAAATGGTATTAACTTTTAAGAAAACGGGCAAGTGAGAAATTAATTAAAGTAAAATTCTGCGTACACACACGAATGGGAATGCAGATTAGCACAAAATGCCGACAATCAGATCATTGCAATAACATGCTGGGATTAGTGATGTCTGTGATCAAACATCATATATAAGCAATCAATTAATACAAAACACATGATGTCATGATCATATATATCTTTTCAATGTACTAATGTAATCGAATTATCAAACACATCACAGGTGGGCTGCTTTGATTGAGTTAAGAAAGGAATCATTTGGCTTGGGCATGAGTAGTGCTCATTGTATTGTCTTTTATTAGGTTTATTTATAGAAAATTGTAAATGTGTTCCCAACAAACAAAATTCTCGTCATATAAATTTTATTCGAAAATGAAACAAGAATTATTAAAAACTATGGTAAAAAAAAAATCAACCGTCAGTATTGGGTAAACCCCACTTCTGTTCAATAAAATGCAAACTACGCCGAGAGGCTAAATTTAGAGGGTGTTGGCAATAATCAAACTTGTGACTTTTAGATAAAAGATTCATGCTCCATCTACTTGACTACCCTTGCCCACAAAGGCAAAATTCCCTCGCCCCTAGGACCCTCAAATCCTGACTTGACACGATAATGGATGGATAAAGAGTGAATTCCACTTTTGGTCCTACTGTTATAGGGGCGTTTCCAATTTCAGTCCACTTTAATTTTTTTTGTCATTTTACAACCACTGTTATTGAACGTGTTCCACTTTTAGTCCACCGTTAATATTTTCGTCAAGAGGCCGTATAATCAAAGGGTATTTTAGTTTTTTTATGTTTGTCTCTTCTCTTTTAATCTAGGCGCTTCAATTCGTTCTCCTCCTCCGATATTCGAAGATGGCTCTTCGAACAACGAGAATGGGAAGACAAAGCTACATCGTTTCGTTCGTTCCAACATGGGCCGGCGAGGTTTCTTAGGTTTTAGGTTTAATGTTCTCATTTCTTTAGTCAAACATAGTCGTGGATGAGAAGAAAGGTCAAAATACCCGTAGATTACACGGCCTCTTGATGGAAATACTAACGGTGGGACTAAAAGTGGAACACATTCAATAATAGTGGTTATAAAGTGGCAAAAAAAATTAAGGTGGACTAAAATTGGAAACGTCCCTATAACAGTAGGACCAAAAATGGAATTCACTCATGGGTAAATCATAAACTCAAAATGACTTAATGACCTATTAGGTGAGAGGATCAATGTTTGGTGTCCACAAGAATGCCCATCACATTAGGTGATCTAGTAAACTACTCTTTGGCAATGGTAAAGGTTAATATATAGTAGACTTAATTAAATATTGTTGTACATCATTCTCTCTAGCAAGTCTAGGGTTTTTTTCTCTCCTCCTAGGGATTCTTACGTTTTCTTCATTGTTCCTTTGTTTTAATCCGACATTCTTTCCGATTTTCCTTTTCTGGTTTAGAGACACTACCGGTGTGGCTTTGGTTCAGTCGTCTTGCATGGCGTCGGCGGGTACACAGGGAGAAGTTGCAGGTTTAACGTCACGCTGGGTAGATTTGGTGTTGGAGGATGAGGAGGCAGCGTTCGAATCGGCACCTGAAGCTGTAGGTGTGGTGCGTGAGGGGGAAGAGGAGACTTGGCTGGTCGTTGGCCGATTCTTGAGGGAAGTTGGTGAAAGTTGAATATATGCGGCAGGTCATGGCTTCCGTGTGGCAACCCATAAGGGGAGTTCAAGTAACTGAGATCCAACCCAACCTATTCATGTTCGTTTTCTACCATGTATTGGACATGCAACACATCTTGGATGAGGGGCCATGGTCGTTCGAAAATCATATGTTGGTTTGCCGTCAAGCTGTCGATAGAGTTATTCCCATGGAGGTTGCTCTCAACTCAGTGGATCGATATATTGGTGCAGCTTCATAATTTACCTGTGGGATATACCTCAGAATTGATCCTCGAACAGATCGGCAACTTCATCGACACTTTGGTCAAGCATGATGATAGGTTTACCGGGGCACCTTAGCTGTCCTTCTATCGCATTCGTGTTTTGATCCCGGTGTCGGAGTGTGAGACCCCAAAATATTTTCCCCCCAAATTTCCTATTTTATCAAATTTCAGAATAAAATTATTTTTACTATGGTTTTACCAAATAAATAAAATCTTTTTATTTTAAAAACTCTTTATTCCAAATGATTTAATATAAAATATTTATATATTTATTTATGGTTTCAAAAGCCCTATTTAAAGTATATATTTATCTTCCAAAACTTTGACCCAAAAGTCAATCTGAGAGTAACCTGTGAATCTGATAGAATTGTTTTTAATCCAAAAATGATTTTATAATTTACCTGACCTATTCCCATATTCATTAGGTTATATTTTTATCGGAACTTGACCCAACTTTTGACCCAAAATTATACCCCAAAGTTTTATAATGAAATTTCCATTTTGCCCTTAGCTTGCCGTTCATTTCATCCTTCAGACTTCTCTAGGGTTTTGTGCCCTACTATTTAAACAAAAAGTAACGCAGCTTGCCTCCCAAATCCATCCTTTTCCTTCTTCATCCCTATGAGAAAATTTCAGAAATTCTAGCAAGCTAAGAGAGAAAGTCTAGTAAGCTTCCACCTTTTTCCTCTTTCCTTCTTCCTTCTTCTTCTTCTTCTTCTTCTTCTTCTTTCCTTTTCCTGCTACTGATGTGCGTGTGTATATATGTGTATGTATGTTGTTTGGTTTAGAGCCCTAGAAAATGGTGATGAAGAAGGTCTAGCTTAAGGATAGAGATGGATGGCTCATGAGATTGAGGCTAGAAGCTTGAGGTATAATCCATGGAAACCCAAAACTCACATTTTTTATTCCAAGTGTTATTATTATGTGTTTTGTGTATTAATATTGGTAGATGTTGTGTTTGTGAGTGATGAATGTGGTGTATTGATGCTATATTGATGTATTATTTGTGGTATTATGTCTTTGGTATGTTAGAGTTCTTAGTTGTGGTTTTGGTTGCACTGTGGTTGCGATGAGATAACTGTTTCAGATTATTCAACCCAATAGGATAGGAGTTACAATATAAAACCAATAACAACTAACGTAATACTATCCTATCTAACAGGGAGACCATAACAAAACAAACCTGTTACAAGACTAGTCAAAGATAATAATAATAATAAATATACTATGGTTCACACACCCCCTCAAGCACAAGGTGGGTGAGCAACCACATTAAGCTTGTCACGAAGAAGAGCGAACCGCGAGCCGGACAGCGGTTTGGTGAAGATATCCGCCAGCTGATCCTTCGTAGATACAAAATTGACCACTAAATCCCCGGAGTCCACCTTATCCCGGACAAAGTGAAAATCGATCTAGACGTGTTTGGTCCTAACATGAAAGACGGGGTTGGCGCACAAGTAACTAGCGCCTAGGTTGTCACACCAGAGTGTAGAGGGCTCGCCAGAGTGTAGACCAAGTTCCCGTAGAAGAGAAACCACCCATATGACCACAGCGGAGACATCAGCGAGAGCCTTGTACTCAGCCTCGGTAGAGGAACGTGCGACCGTCCGCTGCTTCTTGGACAACCACGAAACAAGATTTGTGCCAATGAAAATAACATAGCCGCTTGTGCTCTTTCTGTCTTGAGGGTAGCCGGCCCAATCTGAATTTGAAAACGCATGTACAACAGAGGAAGCGGAGCTAGTGAGCCGTAAGCCGTAGTCCATCTTGCCCTTAATGTAACGTACAACTCGCTTTAACAGAGCCCAATGATCAACCGTGGGAGAGTGCATGTACTGGCATAGGCGATTAACAGCGTATGATAGGTCTGGCCGTGTGATAGTTAGGTACTGCAGGGCTTCAACAATGCGTCTGTACTGAGTCGAATTGTCAAACAGCTGCTCCGACGGTGATACAGGTTGACTAACAGTAGCGGGAGTGGTTAACGGCTTGCAATCGGTCATGCCAGCACGATTTAGGATATCCTTCATGTAACGCTGCTGGGTGAGTATGATCCCTGTATCAGTCTTGAGCGTCTCAATCCCAAGGAAGAATGTCGGAGTGCCAAGATCACGTATCTTAAAGGTTGTAGCCAGCCTGTCAAGTAGAGTGGAGACTAGAGTCGGATCGTCTCCCATCATGATGATGTCGTCGACGTAGACCAACAGGTGCACACGTGAAGTGCCAGTGGAATAATAGAAGAGGGAAACATCAGTCTTGGATGCCAAGAAACCTGCAGTTAATAAGAAGTCATGCAATCTCTTGAACCATGCCCGGGGTGCCTGTTTAAGGCCGTACAACGACTGTTGTAGATGGCACACATGATCAGGATGAACCGGATCTTCATATCCCGGTGGTTGCTTCATATATACCGTTTCAGCCAGATGGCCGTTTTGGAAGGCGTTATGGACATCTAGCTGTCGCAGAGTCCAATGCTTTGTCACGGCTAAAGAGAGCAGGAGCCAGACTGTAGTCGGTTTGACTACCGGACTAAAAGTATCAAAGAAATCTTCACCGGCCACTTGATTGAACCCTTTTGCAACCAATCGGGCTTTGTATCGCTCAACTGAGCCATCTGCAGTGCGCTTGGTTCGGAACACCCATTTGCAGCCAACGACATTCATGTGTGGCTCATCCGGGACTAGTGTCCATGTACTGTTATGTACTAGGGCATTAAACTCCTGATCCATAGCTTCACGCCACTCAGGATGCCCAACTGCTTGTGAGTAGCATGTTGGCTCTATAGTGGCATTAAGGGCATGAAACTCTTCGCCCATTCCCTGAGTCATGTGCCTGAGCCGCATTGTAAGCGGTTGAGGCGGAACTCGAGCCTTACAGCGTCGTGGCTGAACGGGCCCTTCAATAGCCAAGACTGGGGGTGTAGGGCTGTCTGTACACGGCTGAACAGTCGGTTGCATAGAATCAGACTGTGTTACTATCGACCCAGTCACTACTACAAAACACACTTACCATGACGGTTATTTTTATAAATACACGGCGGTTCTTGAAGTGCCGTTTAAGTGACCGCCTTTGTAAATAAAAACTTTCTACGGCGGTTATTTGAACCGCCGTGTATACTTCTAAAACACGGCGGTTGCTAACCGCCGTCTAATCTCACGATGTATGTCGTGTAATCTCAACAATTATATGTATAGACGGAGCTTTTCTTGAGGAACCGCCGTCTATTCATATGTATAGACAGCGGTTCAATATAAGAACCGCCGTCTATTCATATGTATAGACGGCGGTTTTCTTGAGGAACCGCTGTCTATACATATATTTTTCACCTTAAAAGAAAATAAAATAAAATGCTGGCTCCTGGAGTCGCTTGGTTCATTTCACTTATGAGTCACGTCTCGCAGTGCCATGGAATCAGACTTCCCGTTGGTTCCCAAGTACCAAGCGCACCACAATCCAAGTTATGCTCAGGGCTCAGGGCCTTGGTTGCTTAGGGTTCAGGGGGGCTCAAGGCCCCGAGCCCAAGGTGCAGTGTAAAGCCAAGGATCATTTTTATCAAAAATATTCCAATCCACGCTTGGGATGGGAATCAATCCCGAACCTACTTTTTTAAAGGTCCATACCAAATACCATCAAACCACAAGAGAAATGGTTAATTATGCTATGTAGGAACATAATATACGTGCACATGTATATAATTAGAAAATACTAGGTTTTCTTGGATTAAGAAACTATTAAGCTTAATGAATAATATTGATTTAGGAAAATTTAATAAAATTAGTCGTATGCACATACGGTCCTCGTACAATGCCCAAAAAAATATCGAGTATCACACCTTTACACGGCGACCGTCGTCTATTAAGTGACGTAAATATATATTAGAAGGCGGTTATTTACAACCGCCGTCTATTAAGTGACGTAAATATAAATTAGACGGCGGTTATTTAAGAACCGCCGTCTATTAAGTGATGTAAATATATATTAGAAGGCGGTTATTTAAGAACCGCCGTCTATTAAGTGACGTAAATATATATTAGAAGGCGGTTATTTACAATCGCCGTCTATTAAGTGACGTAAATATAAATTAGACGACGGTTATTTAAGAACCGACGTCTATTAATTGACGTAAATATATATTAGACGGCGGTTATTTAAAACCGTCGTCTATTAAGTGGCGTAAATATATATTAGAAGGCGGTTATTTAAAACCGCCGTCTATTAAGTGACATAAATATATATTAGAAGGCGGTTATTTACAACCGCCGTCTATTAAGTGACGTAAATATATATTAGACGGCGGTTATTTAAGAACTTCCGTCTATTAATTGACGTAAATATATATTAGACGGGGGTTATTTAAAACCGCCGTCTATTAAGTGGCATAAATATATATTAGAAGGCGGTTATTTAAAACCGCCGTCTATTAAGTGACGTAAATATATATTAGAAGACGATTATTTAACAACCGCCATCTATTAAGTGACGTCGTATATAATAGACGGCGGTTATTTAAAGACCGCCGTCTATTAAGTGTCGTAGTATATAATAGAAGGCGGTTATTTAAAGACCGCCGTCTATTAAGTGCCGTAGTATATAATAGAAGGCGGTTATTTAGAAAAGCGACGTCTATTATGTTTCGTAGTATAACAAAATATAATAGAAGGCGGTTATTTAAAAAACTGCCTTCTATTAAGCGACGTAGTATATCATTTCTGTAGTAGTGAGTGGCCAAGGGTGCCGGCTGTTGTATTACAGATGTTGTAGCCTGTTTTTTTAAGCCTGTAAAAGGGAAAACAGATTCATCAAAGTGGACATGGCGGCAGATATAGATCTTTCCACTCGTTAAGTCTATGCATCTGTAACCCCTAAAGGAGGGTGGATAACCTAGAAAGACACAGGGTGCCTAACGGTACTCTATCTTGTGCCGATTGTAAGGCCGAAGATATGGGTAACACAGGCACCCGAAGATTCGAAGAAACGTGTATGGTGGGGGGTTTTATGTAGGAGAGTGTATGGGTTTTCGAATTTTAAGGCGGATGTGGGTAAGTAGTTTATTAGGCAGGTGGCTGTTTCGAAGGCGTAATCCCAATATTGTTGTGGGACTGAGCTTTCGGCCATTAAGGCTAACCCGGTTTCAACTATGTGCCGGTTTTTGCGTTCAACTCGCCCATTTTGTTCGTGCGTATATGCACAAGACTGACGGTGAACAATACCAAGTTGAGTGAAAATATGATGCAACTTGCGATATTCCCCTCCTAGATCCGACTGAATAGACTTGATAGAACGCGAAAACTGGCGTTCTACCATGACCCGAAACGACTCAAAGATTTTATATATATATATATATCAGATTTTACCCGTAAGGGATAAAACCAACAGAATCGCGAATAATCATCTACAAATAGTAAAAAGTAGCTAGCCGAGATTACAGGAGCTGGACCCCAGATATCGGTATATAGCAAATCTAATACATTTTTACTAGAATGTAAAACTCTATCTAATGGAAATCTTGATGCTTTCCCGAGATGACACGATTTGCATGAACCCGCTGACTCGGCTTTATTTAGTGCAACTAGACACGATTTTAGGATGCAATTTTGGACGTGGGAATGTGGATGACCCAACCTGCTGTGCCAAACTGTGGAAGACGCATGGGCGGTAATATAAGCAAAATGGGATTGCGAGACTGGAAGCCGGTATAGACCTCCCAACGTGGGCCCTTTAAGCAGAACCGCCCTGGTTATTGAATCCTTCACAATAAAACAGTCACTGTGAAATTCAAAAAAGACATTGTTTTCATTTGTAAACCGATGCACTGACAGTAAGGGAACAGACAATTGCGGGACACAAAGCACATTAGATAAAACTAAAGATTTAGACTCGGAAGGTACATATGCATAACCAACTCGCAAAATTCTCAAACCTGCGCCATTGCCAACACGGAGGACATCCCCTCCGTTATATTCGTCTGACTGCGCTAGCATGGACTGATCCGGTGTGGCGTGGGCCGTCGCCCCTGTGTCCGGGAACCACCCGGAGGCCGAGGCTGTTGTTGTTGCGGCATCTTCACCGGAGACCACAAGATTGGCCTGAGCCGGTGGTGCGGGAGCATATCGCTTATAACAATATAGCGCGGTGTGACCCTGTGCCCGGCAGATTTGGCATCGGGGTGCACTGCCTCGACCACCACGGCACCAATTGCTACCATTCTGGCCTCGGCCCTGACTACCGCGTCCGGGATTGCTGAAGTTTTCGCGTCCGCCTTCACCATGACGACCCCTTCCAGCATACATTGCAGACGGCGCCTGCAGTAGCCCACCATCAACGCCGGTCGAAAAGTCATCTGCATGTATAAACTCCTGTGCTTGTAAATAGTCACCGATTTGGGGAATGGTTACCCGTCGGCCAGCCGCCGTGAGGGAGGAGGCCATTGAGCGGAACTCTGGGCATAGTCCGCAAAGCACGAATAGATTTTGTTCGTCCAATGACACCGGTCGACCAGCGTGAGCCAATGCCTCAACAAGAAGCTGAGCGCGCCCCAGGTATTCTGCCGCGGTTGCATTGCCTTGCCAGAGTGCGTGGAACTGTCCGAGCAAGCTTAGGCATCGGGCCCTGGTTGAGCAACCAGGAGCAGTTCCAATAGACTCCCAGACTTCCCTGGATGTAGTCTTGCCAACCGCTAGATACATTACTTCATCAGACAATGAAGAGATTAACAGAGACAGTAGAGACTGGTCCTGTTTAACCCACGCACGGTAGGCCGGATTCGGGGTGGAGCCGAATGTCGTCGCGGCGGAACTGGAGTCGGACGGCGTGACCTTAATCATCAGTGGTGGGCACAGCGTTTCTCCGTCAATAAAGCCGAGGAGCTCTTGACCTTTGAGAAATGGCACTAACTGTATTCGCCAGAATAAAAAATTCTGGGATGTGAGCTTTATGGATACGAAGTGGTGGGCATTTGAGAGGGAGGATTGGGCGACCGGATGTGCTCCATCATCGGTGGTGACTCTGCGCTCGGATGAATTGGATGCACCGGACATGGCGGTCGCCGGGAAGGGTAGGTGGGGGTTCGACGGGTTTGTGGGGAGAGGAGAGAAAGAGAGAGTACCTGGTCTATCTGATACCAGATGAGATAACTGTTTCAGATTATTCAACCCAATAGGATAGGAGTTACAATATAAAACCAATAACAACTACCGTAATACTATCATATCTAACAGGGAGACCATAACAAAACAAACCTGTTACAAGACTAGTCAAAGATAATAATAATAATAAATATACTATGGTTCACAGTTGCTATCGGGGAAGAACAGAGGAGGATGGGCTATTACCTCATCCTCCTCAGTTGTACTGGCAGGGCGTGAAGGGCAGCGCCTTGTGCACTGCTAGTCACGCCCAATACTATGCAGCGCCTGCGGCGGGGCTTGCAAGCCCTGCCTGCCTGGTCCTGCGTGGTATGGGCCTGGGTGAAATTCCCTTTTTGCCCCTAGGGTCCGGCCACGGTTCATTTTCACTGGTCCGAGTGACTCGTACGGCTTGGGACTTGACGTGTTCGTGAAAAAAATATTAAACATGATTGTTTGCAAACCATTTTCAAATACAAATCATGATCTATTATTTTTTTCAAGTGTTATTCAAGTATGATTATTAAAAGGTGTTTGATATGATTACATGAGTGTAAGTCATTATTTGATGAGTCCATTGGTAATATGTTATGACTTAAAGATGTCTCATGAATGTCTATGATCTTGATTCATGTATATTTTGTACATTTAAAGTGTTTGACCATTCTTATATCATTACTCAACTATTTTCAAAGTCTATATTGAAATGCTTATGTTTGCATACTCATTGATCACGGGGCTGACTTCCAACGATGCTGGCTAAGGAAATCCTGGTCGATCAAAGGAGCTCTCATGCGGGTGTTCAAATGGACGCCCAATTTTCTCCCCGAGATAGAGTCACCGATTGTGCCTGTCTGGATCTCTTTGGAGGGACTGCTAGCTCATCTGCAGGATAAGAGAGCAATTTATTCAATTGCAAATCTCATTGGTTCCCCGTTGAAAGTAGATGCCTCAACTCTGTCACACAACTAGCCTTCTGTGGCTAGGGTCTGTACGAAACTGGATGTTAGTACCACCCCGACGGATCATATTTGGATCAACAACGGCTCGTATGAATACATTCCACCCTACTATCTGGGATGCCGAAGTTTGGGCACTTGGCTTCAGAGTGCCGCGTTAAAGACGACAGACAACACCATGAGCCACGACGGGATGTGGTGGTGACAGAATCACGCCCTTCCTGACAACCGCTTTTAGTCCCACCGCGGAAAAGATGGCGCCCATCGATCAACCAAGTTGTTACATGCCCAGATGATCGGCAAGATAATGCTCCAGATGGTTGACCGAACGAAATAGAAGTAGGGAGTTCAACAACACCGCTGACAGTCCCGATTGTCAACACTTCGCTGGGGTGAATATTATTAATAATCAAGGCATTCAGCGTTCACAGTCAACAGAATCGCAGCCAGGCCATTTGTCAGATGGAGATGAAGAACATAATGCATAGGCCTTCACTCAATCTCTACTGGATTCCTAGAAAGAGGCAAGTAAAAATCTTTGCTTCACAGTTGGGAGGTTCGAAGCAGGATAACTTTGTCACAGTGAGCAAGAAGAAAAGCAGGCCAAGAAAGGATTGCTCTTCCCAGGTGCCAGTCGTCACAACTCGTCTTGCGGCGGGGAAAATCGCCAGAGTCTCTTTTTCCCACCGTTTGAAATGAATATATTCAGCTGAAACGTCAGGGGCTTACTCTCCTCACGACGTAGGCTCAAAAGACTTCTTAGATGTGAGCGTGTTTACTTTGCTTCCATAATCGAGCCTATGCTCGCTCAAGATCGCTTGATTCACATGGTGCAAGAGTTTGGATTTTTTGATGGTTATGCTTCATCGGAGTCCAAAATCTGGCTCCTCTGGTCAGACAATTTTGAGGTAGAGATTGAGGTGGATAGTGACCAATTCGTTTGTTGTAAGGTTGTCTACTCGCCATGGCAATTTGCTTTTCGTTTTGTAATAATTTATGCGAAGCACACAAGAGGGGAGAGAGCACAGCTCTGGGCATAGCTTACAGTTCTCCTAGACAACTCCTCACCTGTTCTGTTGGGAGGAGACTTTAATGTCATCTCAAGTGTGATTGCATGCATAGCCAGTGCTTGGCCAGACACTAATAGAATCCACTACAAAAAAATGTGAAAATAACGACGGACCGATTCCGTCGCTAAATAGGAAAAATCCGTCGCTAAAGTGATTAGCCACGGATTAGAGACGGAATTGGTCCGTCGCTAAAAGGCGCGTCGCTAGAACTTAGCGACACAATTTATTTCCGTCGCTAATTTTAACAACGGATATTTCCGTCGCTAAACAAAAACAATCCGTCACTATTTTCCTCTCTGTGACAATTTGACGACGAAATTTGCAAGAGAATAACGACAGAAAATTCCGTCGCTAAATCTAGTAACGGAAATTCCGTCTCTAAAGTAACAAAAAATCCGTCGCTAGTTTTCTACCACGACGATCCGGTGACGAAATTTGCTAGGGAATAGTGACGGAATTTTCTGTCGCTAAATTTAGAAACAGATTTTTCCGTCACTATTTCGTTGTCATTATTTATTGTTATTAAGTACTTAGCTACGGATATACTACAATATTTGTGCGTTGCTAATTTTTTTTTTAAAAAAATAATCACCTGTTAATTAATTTCAAATACTTGCATTAAACCTATAATATAGTACTTCAATAATATAATTGTAAAATATATTATATTAAAACATTTAAACTCAATAATAATAACAAATGTATAGCATGGTGTAATATTACATTGTTAAAAATAGTACAAATCAGTCATCCCAGAAGGCCAACACTTTGTGGACCAATCTATTTCCTTTGAACAGAATCTTCTAATAGCATCCTTCCCCACTAGTCCAACTTGTGCACCATCCTTGTTAACATATATCCATTCCATCAATGGCTCCATAAAAGCAGTGAGACTGCAAAGGTTCATCAATACCTCCAAAAAGGGAAAAGTATTCCATTCAGAAAAATAAACAGCCCAAGGTCAAATTAAAGTTACTTAAGTCATTTCAGCATATAGAGCAAATAAAACAATGCAATATATCAAAAATTTAAGGAAAAAGAATGGTCCCAAACATAATTTCAAGCCCTCAAATATCACTTGACAAAATTAAGAGAGGTTTCATAACTCTTGGAGCTCATTTTTACCATGAGTAGACACAAAAACAACTATCATCCAGCATACAAAAGAACCCATGGAGACAAAAGAGAAGCACATTGTTTTTTAAGTTTCCTTATTTTTTCTGTTTTAAACAGAAGAGAATAGTGTGCAGTAAGTTCATTGTTTCACCACAAACACTTAATAATAAAAAATAAAATTATTTGGCTTTGTCCATGTTAGTAGTAGTGACAACAATTACCACTACCAACCAAAATAGCACAGCAATGCAAGCAAGGAAGGGAAGGCACATTTGGAGTTCATTAAAAAAAAAAAAAATCTAAACTGCAGTTCCTTGAGACAGAAATCATACGAAGAAATTCTTATAGAAACAAAGGATAAAAATAAAGCAATAATGCTTTTTAATATCAAGAAACAGAGGTATGTCTAACTAATAACTACTTCACCGGGCTGGCTAGACTATGGAAAAACTATTATTTACAAAATATTAAATGCAACAAATAAACATCCACTAACTGCTAACCAATACAAGACTCCAGAGAGTCCAATGAAGCAAACTACAACCTAACTCAGAAACTTGATGGCTTAAATGCAGTTCTGTTGGTTGACTAACAGATATTCAAAGCATTGGCATGGTAAGTAATGTATATATTGTGCTAAGAGAGTGAAGAGTAATACCAGCCAGTGCCAACCACCAAGCCGAATAGGCAACAACCTTCTTGACAACACCCTATAGGCCAAGCAAAACACTCTTTGTTCTGTTATTTCCCGTCAAAACGACTTTGGGAAGGAATAAATTACCAATTAGTACAAATGGGAAAGCAATACTCCTCCAAAAATCTTCCTACCAACTTATTTCAACTTCATAGAGTTCAGCTCTAAAATGGGGATATAATCAAAAGCAGTATTTATGAAGAACAGCTCAATCTTTAAATTGAACTCCTGAAAATCAAAATCTAACCATCACATCGTAATCCAGAGTTCACAGTTTTAGTATGTCAGTGCAAGAGACTGTAAGATGTGGATGAAACACTCTGGAACCTAGACAAAAGCAAGAGACTACATAATAGTAGCAAATATTCTAATAATCTGGCACACTGACACAAAATTTGCAATGGAATGTTGAATGCTATTGAGACATCAAGCATTGATTATGAATGCAAGAGAATCACGGGCTCAGTTTGTGTGCAATAAATGACTAGTGTATACAATTATATACTACATATATACATATGCGCACATTCAAGCAAAAATATAAATTTACCATATACTAAATACAGTCTCACATCTATTAAAAATAAATATATAAAAAGTAAACAAACTTATCAATCATTAACAAGCTATTTTTAATAAAGCTCTTCAAATCAATGGCCCTTTCTCGTTGTGATTACATTAACAATTTCATAGCAGTAAACTTCTACGAAATCTCCATTGGCATTAGAGTTAGAATTAGAAAATAAAAAGTCAATATGTAATCATTACTAGTAATAACTTTTTTTTTTCACATGAACAAAAGTTTTACATCTACCGTAAATTGAATTGCAAAATATTAAGTAAAACATAATACACATGCACACGAATGCATATCATTAACAATCCAAAACTCCAGAATTCCTTAAATTCAAATTCTTGAAAAGCCAAATTGACATTCAAATAACTATAAAAAGATCAACAAAGAATCAGAAAATTAGAGCTTTTGATTTTTTTTTAAAAACTTATTGAGTGAAACAAATTCACTTGTGCATCACACTTCAAGCCGTGAAGATCAATAAAGCATCGTGAAATAAGCAGCAAGGAGTACCTTGATAAAGTAGTGTGGATTTAGAAACAGGAGTAGCGATAAGTAACTTAAATACTCCTGGAATTTGAATCCAGACTTCACCAATGACAGACTCGACCCGCTGGTGTTAACTACCGTCATACCTTCGTGAGTTCAAGGAGGTTGGAGCCGACAGCAAGGGAAGGCGGTCGAGCGCAGCAGGGAGGCGACAGATTAGGGGCGACTTAGGGTTTGGTTGGAGCAACAGATTAGGGGAGACAGATTCCTGGAGGTTGGAGCAGTTTGGTCTGGTTCAGACTTCAGAGGAGCGCAAGGGAAATAAGAATTAGGGTTTGGAATTTAGGATTATAATTTTCTTTAAAGTAATAATAATAACGACGGATTAATCCGTCGCTATATTATAAAATAGCTTTGGCCGTGTAAAGGATAGCAACGGATTATTAAATCCGTCGTTAAATTATAAATATAAAATTTAACACTGTAAAGTTTAGCGACAGATTCTATAATCCGTCGCTATATAACGACCGATTATTCAATCCGTCACTATATTTAGAGATGGATTCAAAAATCCGTCGCTAACTTGTAACAGATACATTTTTTTACAAATTTTGAAGTTAGCTTGCGAATAATTCGTCGTAATCCGTCACTATATTTTGCGCCAAAATTTGCCGCTTAGATTAGCTACGTATTTAACGACGGAAATATTCCGTCGCAATATCTATCATAAATTCCTCGCTAATCCGTCGCTAAATGTCCATTTACTCAAAAAAATAAAATCCGTCACTATAATGTCGTTATTCCATCGCTACATTAGCAACAGAAATTTACCGTCGCTATATCCGGCGTTATATAGGCGTTTTTTTTGTAGTGATCGCTGATTTCTCATCTTTTATTTGCGACAATGATCTAATAGACTTGGATGTAATGGGGAATCTTTATACTTGGCATGGAGTTCGAACTGCAGGTCCAGTCTGGAAGAGACTGGATCGTTTTCTGATGTGCTCGACTTGGAGGGATGTCTTCTTAGATGTTCGAATTAGTGTTCTAGCCATAACCACTTTGGATCATGCACCCCTGATTCTCCACGACGCAAATGAGTCTTTGTCATCCCCAAAGCAGTTCCGCTTCAAGCGTATGTGGCTTACGCTTCCAGGATTTATGGAAGTGGTTCGCCGCAGCTGGGAGTTGCCGGCTGACGGTGGCAGCATGAGAGCCCTATCTTTCAAACTGAAGCGGCTAAAGGTGACTCTTAAGGAGTGAAACAAGAATATTTTTGGTAACGTCTTTGACCGGGTTAAAGCCTTGGAATCAGAGGTAGCTGAGGCAGAACGTAGCCACGCCGGTGATCCCTCCGGGAAAGCTCGCACTGCGCTTCAGGCTAAGCAGGCTGACCTTTTATTAGCTCTCAAATAGGAAGAGTGCTTCTGGAAACAAAATGCCAGGGTAAAGTGGTTGAAGGAGGGAGACGCAAACACTCGCTACTTTCATTCAGTGGTTAAAGACAGACAGCGCAGGCAGCGAATCTCTTCTATAAAGAATGCGAGGGGTTTTTTACTCACCGGTCAAGCAGACATACAGAGTGAGGCGATTAGTTTTTTCTCTGGACTTTTCTCGGCTGAAGATTTCCTGGGCTTGGACACTCTTTTGCAATGCCTCCCTGAGGATTTGGTAGCGCAAGACTCTCCCTCGCTCACTGCGCCCCCTAATGCCCGAGGAGGTTAAATCCGTGGTAAAGTGGTTGAAGGAGGGACCGGACGGATTCTCAGGTGCTTTCTTCAGGTACTGCTGGGATTTGGTAAAAGAGGATGTTTTCTGGGCGGTGCAGGACTTTTTTTATAGGGGTCCCGGTCCTTCTGGCGATGGCAAGTGCACAGATAGTTTTAATCCCAAAAAAGGCCTACAGGATTCGTTTGCTGACTGCAGACCGATCAGTTTCTGTACCTTCATCAGTAAAGTTTTCACTCGAGTAATTGCATCTAGATTAAACCTTGTCCTCCCAAAACTGATTTTCCGAGGGCAAGCGGGTTTTGTGAAGGGTCGTAGTATTCAAGATAACGTGCTGCTGGCTTTTGAACTTCTGCAATACCTTAACAAAAGGTGCCGCGGTGCTACTATGATTGTCAAACTGGATATGATGTGTTGGTCCCAAAAGAGGTAAGGTAAAAGTCTAGGGGGGGGGGGGGTGAATAGACTTTTGAACTTTTTAGCACAGTACAACAATTGCTAAGGCAACAGAGAAACCAAGACACTTAACTAGATTGTTAGAGTCCGGTGCATAGCGAAAATAATAAACAATACGGTGTGCGTATATTTGTGTCAAGATTATTCTCGTTAGAAGCAAGCAAGAGCAGTAAGTAAAGAAAGCAATAAAGAACACAAGGCAATTTATAGTGGTTCGGAGGTGGTGTAATCCTCCTACTCCACTTGCTCTTATCTCCAAGAGCAATTCACTATATCCACCACTTCTTGGTTCCAAGATACAATGAATTCCATGATCTAGTTCTTTGATCACCAAGCCCACAGTAATCACGCCTAGTGCTACCAACACTGCTGCTTCGGGTTTCACGTTGCCGCGTTACTTTCCCAGGATTTCACGACTCCATGTTACTTTCCCCCAGTCTTCTACGCTCCGGTAGAAACGCTCCTTCATGATCTAGTGCTTTGATCACAAAGCCCGCACTAATCATGCCCAATGTCTCCGACACTGCTGCTTCGGATCTCACAACTCCGTGTGACAATCCAGGATTTCACAACTCAGTGCTACTTTCCTCCTTTCTCTTGTTTTGCTCCAAAACAAGTTTGCCTTGATTCCAACTTCGAGACTCTGTAGTTGATCTTCAATGATGCGCTTAGTCTCTTGGTAGTTGATGAAGATTCTAACACTCTTGGATATTTCTTTTTGTAAGCTATGTATCACTCTGAGTGTTTATCTCACTAAGAATATATCAATTTAAGCTCTTGAGATGGAAAGCTCTTTTGAATTTCGTATGCTCTGTTTTGCTTTGCTCTTTGCTCTTTGTATCTTTTGTATACCTGCTTCTGCTCTCCACTGCTTCAATCTTCATCTTTTTATAGCTGGTAATGAGAATCTATCCGTTGGAAAGAAACGTTCTCGTTTTTATCTTCTTTTGTATACTTGCTTCTGCTCTCCACTGCTTCAATCTTCATCTTTTTATAGCTGGTAATGAGAATCTATCCGTTGGAAAGAAACGTTCTCATTTTTGAATTTCTTCTAGCTGTATAGCCTTTTAAGAGGATAAGATGACGTTGCAGATATGTGCTTGATGTTCAAAAATGGCATCCCATAAGGATAAGATAACGTTGCAGATATGTGCTTGAGGTTTAAAAATGGCGTCCCATACTTCATCTGATGGATTTAAAAACTTGGCTTCTTTTAAAGAATGTGGGATGTGAGATTTAAACCTATTACCTTACGTATAATATTTCAAGCTTCTACCAACTCGTCCGTACAACCTTTTAGTTATCATCTCGTTTTACTTGGTGTATTCCTTTCTTTCTATAGATGCTTGATCTTCAAGATAGCTTCATGCAAACTTCAAGTCACGTTCTTTCTTCTTCGGGATTTGTTGAGGGATATCTTGAGGGATTTCTTCTTGAATTTCCTTGAGAGATTTCTTCTTAAATTTCTTTGAGAGATTTCTTCTTAGGATGAAAGTCTTCATAACTTGTGTACACATCTTCATATGCATACATCTTCCTCTTCTGTTTGCCATTTTCACTAGGCAAATTCTTGATTTTAGGCTTTATATCTTCTTCATCTATTTTCCTCAACTAATGAATTTATTTTTTCCTTTTCTTGGTCTATGACTCGACTAGCCTAACCAAAATAAAATTGGGTTTCTACGATTTACAATATGGCATATCAAAATCTATTACAATTTATTCCTAACATGATGAAGGTCTTTGATAGAGTCTCAAGGCCTTTCTTAAGAGCGGTGTTGGAACGGCTTGGCTTCCTGGCTATGTTCATAAACATCATCATGAATAATTTGGAAGCAACAAGGCTGTCAGTTCTAGTTAATGGTGTCAGTTTTGGATTTTTCTAGCCAACTAGGGGAGTCAAACAGGGGGACCCGCTTTCGCCACTCCTCTTCATTTTGGCATCAGAAGCCCTCTCGCGAACCTTAATCTTGAAAGTTGGGGTGGGTTTATTGTCTCCATATTCTACAGCACCAAACTGCCCTCCGGTCACCCACTTGGCCTTCGCGGATGACATTTTGATATTTGTAAATGGATCCTCGGCCTCGCTAACAGCCCTTGCCGATGTTTTAAATCAATACCAACATGGGTCGGGGCAAAAAATGAACAACAACAAGAGTTTTTTCGTTACCTCCAGTAAATGTACGCACATCAGGGCAAATGCCATGACATGGGTTTTGGGAATGCAGAGGTTAACTTTGACTTTTCGTTACCTTGGAGTTAACCTCTTTAAGGGCAAAAATCGACCATTTTACTATTACCATTTGTTAGAGAAGATTGATGGTAATTTACACAATTGGCAACGAGAACTGCTTTCTCTGGGAGGTTGCTTGACATTAATCCGTCACGTACTCTCCATGGTACCGCTTTAAAATGCCTCTTCACTCCTCCTGCCTAAGCAGATTGAGAATGCACTAGAATCCAGATTTGCCAACTTCTTATGGGGTATGGAAAATGGGAAGCCGAAAAGACATTGGGCCTCGTGGAGAAATGTGTGCTTTCCTGTAGAAGAAGGAGGGCCCGGGCTTCGGTCTCTTGATTGCATTCAACAGACCTTTTCTGCCAAGCTCTACTGCAACTGGCTCCAAGGAGACTCACTGTGGAGTGATTATATGCGGTCCAGATACCTGGACTCCCCATGTGCAGCAGGCTCAATTACGTGGAGGAGGATGTAGCAGCTCAAAGACTTTGTGGATGAGAACACAATGGTTAAATCCGGGGGGCGCTGTATTGGTCAACTTCTTCCTTTGGTGATTTCACTTTCTCATCGGCGTATGAGGTCCTGCGTCTGAAAGAAGGTATGAGTTTGTCCTCTCTTTGTATTTGGGGTGGTGGAATTCCTTCGCGTGTTTTGCTGTTCATGTGGCGATTGCTGCGCCGGATTTTACTGTTTCCAGACATTGTTTAGAAAATCAGGGTGGTGTGTTCTCCCTCTGTTTCTCCTCTGTGTCGTTCTGATTCAGCTGATTTGGAGCACTGCCTATATCGGTGCGCTATGGCTCGCCAAGTTTGGAGTTTTTTCGCTGGGATTTTTGGGCTGCCTCGAACTGCTGCAAGCTCAATCAGAGCGGCATGCCATTCATGGTGGCTTCTAGCAGAACCGGATTCGCTAACGGGTTGGTGTGCGAGACTTATTCCTTCTTTAACGCTTTGGGTACTATGGTGCTCGTAAAACCAATGGCTTTATGGTGGCGGGCCTCTCTCAACATTTGAGGCAATCAGCAGGATAAGATGTGAGTTGTTCTTGATCTCTCTCTCACGGAATTGTCGCCGCAAGGGCCCGGGAGATGACTTTCTCCTTGAGGCTGGTCTCGTGGCACGCTTTGGCGCTCCTCCGCGAAGGACAACTATGTGATAAGGTGGCTTACACCGTCGTCGGGGAGACAAAAGCTCAACACGGATGTGGCTTGTTTGGCGGTTGGGGCGGCGGGAGGAGCTTGCCTGCGGGACTCACGCGACCAGCTTGTGGTGGGGCTACGTGTAACACCCCACTTTTCTAAATACTAATCCACATTTACTTAACTTTCAAATATAACTAAACAAGATTTAAACATGATTAAAGCTTAAATGAAACCATCCATTAAGGGTGTTACCGCCACAGTCACCACCCACGGTGACTGCACAAGCTACAAAAGGGAATCTAACTAGAGTCAAAGCTCAAACAACTACAAGAAAAGCTTGGGGAACGAAGCCCCGATGTTCAAAACAGCAAAAGATTAAGTAACGTCTAAACATCAAGTTCAATACTACACTAGAATCTAATATCTCAAAGTCTACGCACTAAACTAGCTCGTGCACGCTCAAACACTGAGCCCACCTGAAAGGGGTTAACAAACAAACAAGAAGAAAGCAATCCGTTAGCACGAAGCTAAGTATAACGCCACTCAACCCTGTAAAATACTACAGTATATACTTTTGGAAAACATTTGTTTCACATACTTAGATCAAGTATTCTAAATCACTTAAGCAACATTTAAACATGCTCATCAAGGTTTCTATATGCTTGCAACCTAATTATCAAATAGGTATGCTCATGCTTTCACATACTTAACTTATCATGGTGATATACACTAATCATACGTACTCAAACTGGTGGATAATAATATACTTATACTTTATCAAGTAATCTCATACTAACATATAACTCAATAAGCAATCTCATGCTATCATAAACTCAATAAGCAATCTCATGCTATCATATAACTCAATAAGCAATCTCATGCTATCATATAACTCAATAAGCAATCTCATGCTATCATATAACTCAATAAGCACTTCATGCTATCATATAACTCAATAAGCAATCTCATGCTATCATAAACTCAATAAGCACCCCCATGCTATCATACCGGATCAATAAGCAGTCTTATGCTATCATATAACTCAATAAGCACTCTCATGCTATCATAAACTCAATAAGCACTCTCATGCTATCATATAACTCAGTATAATGTCATGCTTCTTATCTCACTTCCATGCAACACGTGCAAATCATTTAATTATGCAATAAGATGAACATGATGCTTTAGTATAAGTATAGATAGATATACATATACAATCTTTCTTTTGTATCAAGGAACACTTGTTCTGTGGAGGTTTCTTAGAGTCACAATGACTCGCTTTTCTTTACTTTCTATAGAGTTACATTGACTCGCTTTCTTTAGAGTTGCAATGACTCGCTTTCTCTCTTTACTTATACTCGTGGGCGAGGTAGGAACTTCACCATAATGTGTGAATGGATCTATCTGGGCTCGGCATCTAGCCGACCTAATACTCATCTCGCTCACAGAATCACTCTCATGGTTTTTTTTCTCAAACTCTGTGGAATCAGGTATCGAACTCTCAGTGTGCACACCCCCTGACCAGGATTCCAAGCTTCGCGGGAAGTTTCCAACCTAGGAACTCGGGAATATCGACATCGTTACTTCATATCGAATCACAATGTCCATTTCTTTCTTTCTCTTTTCTTCAGAAAGGACATAGTCCTAACGGGCTTCCAAAACCTCGGATTACTCACACTAAATACATATAGATATAGCTCATGCATTTCAAACTCATGCAACAACTTTACTTATGCAAACTTATGCACATAACTTCTCAACTTCTCTTTTCTCACAAATTGGAAATCATTTATCATGCAACTTCTCAATGCAACTAGATAATGATTTTCCGAAATAGATATAAGTTTTTGAAAGAATACTTAGGCTTACATTAAGCCACTTATGCACTTAAAATCATGATATTCTCAAATATGAACTTTACTATAAGAAATGTTTCACTTTCATTTCACTGTGAACTCTCGAACAATACCAAATCATGCTTAAATCACATTACTTAACAATTCTTCTTAGCAAACACTTAGCAAGTATTGAACAGTAATCTAGCAATTCTTCTTACCAAATCACGTAATCATATTCACTGTAATCTAGCATTCAAGAAATCATGTTCTGTACACTTCTAAACATCTAATATTCTTGGCAAAATTCTCAAAAAGTCATAATAGACATTTAGGCATGCTTTTCTAGCATAACTTATCAAATATTGATCATACTTCTTAATCTAACAATCATATAATTGTCATGCTTCTCAAACAAATAGCCAAGACCAAATACTTCACATTTTCATTCAATATAAATGTTCCCAGACAACTTCTATAGCATAAAACATAACAAATTCTATTGCAAATTACTCATTTCTACTTTAATTTCAATGAAAATAAATTCTACTCGTGCGTCGTAACGATCCTGAGTGTCCGAGCCTCAAGGGCACTCGAGTCCCAGTCCGAAACGACACGTAGCTGAGCCACAAGGGCCCGGCCAGTGCACAACTATTGCCTAGCGGGGCTTGTGGCAGGGCTTGAGGAGCCCCGCCGCCTATATCCGCCAAGAGGCGACCTAGGGCCACGGCTCTTGCCATGAGCCGTGCCCTAAGGCCGTACCTCCACAGGGCTGGCCAATGGTCATTGCCTAGGGCCATTGGTTAGCTCCGTGACTCATCTGGTGCACACTGTCTTGTGCACTAGTGAGATTCTTCTTCACCTGTAATGCATTTCAGGCAATCAAACACTCCCAAATCCTCAACAGCACATCATAGATCAACAATAGATCACTTACTAGTTCAAACAAAACATATATCTAGCATTTCTAAGCATTTCAACTAATAAAAAAACTTCACAGAGTCTATAAAAGCTTTTAGGAGACCATGGGGTTATACCTTTGTAGTTTCCTCCTTTTTGATGGGATTCTACCTTCTTCCCAAGCTAGCTACACCCTCCTTCACCTTCTAAACATCTAAAACAAACCATACAACAACCTTAAGACTAAGTTCTGAGAGAGGTAGGATAGAAGGAATGCAGAGAAGAAACGGAAGGCTAAGATTGGATGAGAGTAGCTGTGAAACTTACTGTGCTTTCCTTTGGTTTTCTTGCAGAGCTTTTGGGGAAGACAAGGTTGGGAATCAAGAGGCAAGGGTCTGATATATTTCTAATTTATAGGGGCACTAAACCTTAGGATAACCCACAATGATTGGTGGAGGGCAAAAATGGCAAAAGTTTGGCTAAGAGGTGCATCAGACAAAGGTTTGGATGGTTGTGGTCTACCAAGCTTCATGGACCAAGTCTAGGATCATAGTTTAAAATAGTTTTTGGGGTCAAAATGCATTTTTCCAAAAATACTTTCTAGACAACCACTTAATTTAGGTTCCTCAGATTTCTCCCGATTTCACTCAGATTGACTTTTGGGATTAAAAACTTGGCACGTGATGTGCCCAAAAATTTAGGATTTTAGATTTAAAATAAGTCCCGGTGTTGAATTTATTTAAAAGTGGCTCAAAATAATTTATTCAAACACCGATTTTATCGCAAAAATTTTTATAGAGTGAAAAATGGCTATTTTGGAATTTCTTAAAACCGAATTTATAAAATAAAATTATGGGTTGTCACATCCTACCCTCCTTAAAAAGAGTTTTGTCCTCGAAATTGAGATAGACAAATAGAAACTTTTCGAATTTCAAGAATTAGTTCAAGAGTTTTTCTTGAATACTTTGGAAGTTTAGGAATCTCTGAGTTCCCAGTTACCTTAACTAAAACTGCACTCAAAACTAGTCATGCAAGTAAAACTACAATTGAACTTTAAAGCTTAACGGTTTACCTTGATCAAAGCCTCCTGAAGAACCACCTGGTGGCATGTAGCCGGGATCCCATCCGTAAGGGGTCCATCTTTGAACATTTTCAATCCCCATTCTTTCTTCCATTACTGCTGCTCTCTGATCAAAGTTGGCAAAACTATAGTTAACTTGAGCACTCAAATTGTTAAATCTCGTGTTGATCATCTCATACATCTCCTCGTAGGTATGTCTCCTCGACCCTCCTATGTAACCTTCTTGTGGCCCACTCTGAGGCGCTGTAACATTTATCCCTTCGTTTCCTATGCCCATCTCCTGATCTGTTCCCACCGCATTCCCTTCACCACTTCCTTCAGCTATGTGACACCCCGTAAATTCAAACACCAATCAAGGATTAATTAGAGAATTAATCCTAATCTCTTTGCTAATTTATTCCTAAAAATCCTGAAATTTAATAGTCGAGGGACTAGATTTTGACTAGTCACTTAAGTCAAAGGGTTGTACCTTATGCTTCTTGAGTTGTGCCCTTGTTCCCTTGTCTTTCCAACATTAGTAAGGGTAGTAATGTCTTTCCACCTAAAGATTGTGATTCAAGCTAACCTAGCCATACTCTCTCATTTCACTCACCTTTCAACCTAAAACACAAAAACCTCTAACCTCTCTCTAAAAAGAGTTAGCTTCTTCTCCAAGCTAGGATTTGAGCAACCAAGTCTTGCAAGTTTGTCTCCCAAGATTCCTACTTTCTTCATCTTGAGCATAGGGGAGGGTAAGATCCTTGGTATTTTGATGTTTTTAACCTCCTTTTAGGTGTCTTTTCCTAAAGATAGAATCTTTGTTGTCTTTTGTTTTGTGTATGAAGTTGGTGTGGAAGAGGAGCTTTAGGAAAGGCCTTCTAAGGGTGAAAAGAGGAAGTTATTAGGCTCCTAGGTAACCCATTCTTTACAAAACATATTTTCTTACTTATATGATGATTTCTTGGCTTCTACTTGTGATTCTTGTGTTAATTTGTGAGATTTGATGCATTGTCTTGCGGTGATGCATGTTTAGAGCTTGTTCTTAGGGTTCTCGAATGTCATTGCTTGGCTATTTATTGGGTTCAAGTCATATTGTTGTTGTGTGTGAGATTTTGGGTGTTTTGGACTTGAATTTGGACTTGTTGTTGAAAATCCCCGAAGGGATCATTTGGTGTACAGGGTGGTACCCGCGGGTGGAACGGCGGGCAGGGCCCTACCCACCGCCCCACCCGCGGGGAACAATGGCTTCGTGGGTTGGTACCCGCAGGTGGTTGTCCACCCGTGGCCCCACCCGCGGGGAACGTTGATGATTGTTGGCGGGTTGTTCCCCGTGATTCTTTCGACTCGGTATTGATGTTTTGACCTCCCGATGTTGTTTTATTGGGCTATTTGTGAGTCTTCTTGGTGTTTCGTATGTCTAGAACGGTATGTTAGGAATCCATGTAGGATTTGGTGTCTTGAATCGTGCTAAGGGACCAACCTTGTGATTCGTTGAGCTAATTGTGAGTCTTGAATGTTCTTTGGAACTACTTTTGGTTTACCCGTTTGATAAGCATGCTAGTTTGATGTTGAAATGCTAGTATGTGTGGTTTGTTCCTTCGTATTGAGATTGCCAACTTGTGTTGACAATCATTTGGTGTTGGATTGGAATCCTTTGTTGTTGAGTATGGTCTCATGTCTTTATTGTGATCTCTTGATTGATTCATATGATGTGAACGTATGTAATTTGTTATACCCTTTGTTGATACTTGATTAAGACAATTGTTGAGTCTTGGTCTTCTTGATAATGATGATGATCTTATATGACTATGATTGAGATTGGTGGTTTGTTACTTGAGCTTTGCTCACGAGATTGGCGGTTTTGTGATATGATAATGAATGGTACCCTCGTGTACTGAGAGATCGGTGGTTAATAGGAGTGTCGGCGGTGGGGGCGACGGTCCCCGGAGGCAAAAGGTTGGACTCAGAAGTATAGGGTGGCACTAGGAGGTAAAGGTTGGAACCGAAATAAGGTCGGGGGTAGCCATAAGGTTGGAACAGGGTATAAGGTTGGAACTATGATACTTGTGACATGTAGTTGTCACTTTGGCATGTAGTTGCAAATGTGGAATGTGAATTCTTTGCTTATGAGCATGTCTTGATGTATTCTACTTTGTGATCAGTAAAATTTGTTTGTCTTTCATGTTGTTGTCTTGTTGTTGTTGTGAGGATGGTGTTCCTCTTTCTTTCGAGAGTGTTTGATGAGTCTTTGAAGTTGACTTCTCTCTATGGTTTTGAAATGATATATACTGTATTCCGTTTCAAAATGGTTTTGATTATACTTATCTATATATGCTATTGAACGCGTATTGATGGGTTACCAGCATTTTTCGCTGAACGGGTGTCATTCCCGTGTTATGTTTTCCTTGTTCTACAGGTTTTGAGTAGAGGTTTGAGAGCGCTAGACGTGGATCAATAGATAGCTTAGCTACCTTGTCTGGACGTTATGTTTTGATGTCCTGTGAGCCTTTTTAGCGGTCTGTGTGCCTTGACATTTGATGGCTTGTTTGAATTGATAGTTTTTCCCGCTTGTGCACCTATGCTTGAGATAGGTGTGGCATAACATACCCTGATTGTATATAACTTCCGTTGCTTTATGTCTTGATGATTAGATGTTTGCTTGTGCATTTAAGTTTTAAAAATGTGGTAAAAATTTCGGGGGTGTTACAAGCTATGTTTCCTGCCTCAATACCAACACTAGCCCACTTCTTTCGTGGTACGCTCAGACTAACCAGAAGTGCTATCTTCTCATCCGATTGGTAATCATCTTGGCCATAATCCTATAAACCACATTACTTAATGCAATAGGCCTAAGATCAGACACCAGTTCTGGGGTTTCTTTCTTGGGGATCAAAACTACATCAGTATCATTCAAACCAGAGGGGAAGCAACGAGATTTTAAATAGACAATTACAAACGATGAGATACCCCCACCCCCCCCCCCACCCCATCCCAGAAGCGTTGGTAAAAACCCGGATTCATTCAATCCGGGCCAGGTGCATTATCAGGGAACATTACAAAGAGTGCAGATTTAACTTCTTCTAGAGTAAATGGATGCAACAAGGACTCATTATGTGCCCGAGTGACCCGCGGTGCAACACCATTAAAGAAATTATTCCCATCTATTGGGTTACTTAGAGCAAAAAATATTATCAAAATAATTCAATATAATTCCTTCCATAGATGCACCTTCCACCCAATCCCCATAATCATTCATAAGTCTATCAATAGTATTCTTCTTCTTACGATGAGAGGCATACCTGTGAAAAAAATTTGTGTTGGCATCGGCACTCTTTAGCCAGTGTTGTTTGGCTCTTTGTCTCCAGTAGGCATCATCCTGTGATTCAATACGATCCAATAGTTCCCCAAGGCGTTGGAATTCAGCCAGTGAGGCTGGGTCACTGTTTCCTTTCAAATGCAATTGCTCTTTCTGGAGGTTCATAAATTGCTCACCAAATTTATGGAAACAATCACCACCCCATCGCGATAGATGGTCGCCACAGTATCCAATGCAATCCTGCAAGCCTCGATCCCTTCCCTCCTCCCACGCCTTCTCCACCACACCTCTACACCCCTCATCATATAGCCACACCATCTCAAATCAAAAACTCATCCTACCGGATCCACCCCTCCTAAAGGAGTCATGGATTCCAAGAAAGAGGGCAGAGTGATCAGACGAACGGGTTATCGAATTAGTCACTTTGACTTTCGTTACAATCCCGCGCCAACTTTCCGTTGCCAACACCTTGTCCGATCTTTCTTCAATCCAGTTAGTCGTGCCTTGCCCTTTATCCCATGTAAACGGATAACCATCCATAGGCATCTGGGACAGCCCACAGTCCTTAATAACATCCCCAAAACCGCGAAGGAGGACATTCGAATGCGGATTTCCCACTCTCTTCTCATGTTGGTAGAGGAGGTCATTAAAATCACCAACCACCACCCACGGGAGATCAGATTTAGTCGCTAGTGATTTTAATAAATCCCAAGACTCATTGCGCATGTTGTGCTCCGGAAAGCCATAGTAACAAGTCATCCGCCAATTCAGGAAGCCAGACATATTAACCTCTATATCCACATGGTTCTTCGAGTACTTGAGTAGCCTTGCTGTATTATTTTTCCTCTGCAGTAGAGCCAGACCACCACTCAATCCTGCATTATCCACATAAAAAAGTCCATCAAAGCCAAGTTTAACACGAACGTTTTCAGCATGTATCCATCCCACCTTGGTTTCCATCAAGAAAATAAAGTCGGGTTTCTTACGGGACGCAAGGTCCACAACTTTGCGAACTGTCCGTGGATTACCCAAGCCACGGCAGTTCCAACTCAGCGTACTCATTAGGTCGGGCGGGCCTGGGAACCAGAGCCCGTCGATCGCAAGTTTTTTGAAACATTTGCCATTGCCACATCACTTCCCCCCGACCCTGGCCTCTTATTAGACCCCACTGTTTCACGCCTCTGTTTAGTCGCGGCAACCAGGACCCGATCTTCCTCTTGGTTTTGCCCAGCCAACTCCACCGTCCCATCACGCTGCTGTGCGGCAGCCTTCAAAGTGGTCGACGAAACTTTCCCGAACTGGCCGACTGGTATCAACCATGGTTCCCCAATTTCTCTCGGCCCTCGCCGTCCACCTACGCTGCGGAGGTCTGCCCCATAGGGATAGTGTTCTACAAGCATTAGAGAGTTATGGGCTTTGAGTCAAAATTTGTAGGCATGACCCAGAAGACCACAGAAAAAACAATACGTATGCAAACGCTCATACTTGAACGTTACCCAACAAGTGGTCCGATCCCTCTTCAGAAATTTCATACGGTGCTTTAGCGGTTTATCAACCGGGTTAACACATATCCAATAGAATGTGCGCCATGGCGCATCATCAAACCTGTCATCCCTTGCCAAGAAACCATCTAGAAAATTACCGACTTGCTCCTGAATTATTGACGAAGTGTACCCTAGCGGAAGATCATGGACTTGAACCCACATATCAATGGTGTCAAGAATCACATCACCCGGCAATTCACCCTCCTCAATCTGTTTACACACCAAAGAACTACCTTCGAAAGCCCATGGTCCTTCATTCAGTACAAGATCGATATCCGTTTTATGGAAGAACACAAACAGGAAAAGTTTCGGCTGTATTTCAGTTATCTGGACCCCCTTCACCGGCTGCCAAACCAAGGCAAGAACCTGCCTCATATACTCTATCTTGATCACTTTCGTTGTTAAGAAGCGGCCGACCATCGTATACCGTTCCTCAGCTTCGCCAACCTCATCGCTGGCGTCGACTAAGGGTTCGAAAGCCGCTGCTTCTTCTTTTTCCTCTAGCTACATCTATTTCCACTCTTATGGCTTTTCAAGTATACCTACCCTTATTTACTCATCCTCTTATAATTGCATCTTTGCGTAAGTTGTGTTTAGTGAGTATTTATTATCTGTCTAAGCATGAGAGTGAGTTGGGTTATATATTTGATTTAAATATACTTAAATATGTAAATATGTGACCTATCTATATCTATACTTGTGTTATACACTTTGATCCTACGTGTGTTGATATGTGTAAATATCAAAACTATTATTTTCCAAACCTATATCTATTTTACGGGGTTGAGTGAGTTATACTTAGCATTTTTATGCTAACCGGGTTCCTTTGTATGTTTTTACTTAACCCATTTCAGGTTTGTTTGGTAGATGCTGAGCACGCGTAGAGGAAGTTAGGAATCCTTAGTATTTTGTACCTAGCTCCTTGTGTTTAGTTTCCATTGTTATCTCTAGCTTGATGTTTAGACTATGGATATACTGTAGTATGCTATGTTTTGGTTAGCGCTTAGACACTTGGGCCTGTGTGCCTTGTTTTGCTTATTGATGAGCTATGACTCTAGTTTGCGGGTCTGTGAACCCTTATGTTTATTTTGAGGATTTGACTTAGTAGTTTAGCCTAGTAATCATCTCAGTATAGGTGGTTACGACGGTAGCATCCCCATACTATTAGTAATGAATTATCTATTTATCTATCTTTACTTTCTTTCATTTTGTTAAGTATTGATTTAACCTAAGCTCGGAAGTGTAAATTTGGGGGTGTTACACGCGGCCTATCAAGTGGAGGATGAGGCTTCTTAAACGTGACAAAACGACCTGCTGGGTTAACTTTAAGTATGAGAGGCTTCACATGTTTTGCTTCTTTAGCGGCATGTTGGCCACTCATACAAATTTTGTTTAAAAGCTAGGGATGCTACCATTCCTGTGAGCAATTCTCGTACAGTGCTGATCTTGGGGCGGGTGGCAGTAGGGGCCCTATGGCTGTGGGAGATCCATGGCTGATTCCGTTAGGCGGTAAGCCGAAGGGGGAGGTTGAGGCTGTTTCTTCCATAGGTTTGCAGGGTGGCGGCAGTGCATCGACTCCGGTCAATACACGGGAGGTTGAGGTGGCTGTCATTGCTGTTTCAAAGAGGCGAAGGGAGACGGCTGGAGGTAGTGGTCGTCAGCCAGGAAGGGGGGGAGTGACGTTGCGATGACTGATGCTTCAAAAAATATGTTCATGGCGGGTTCTGGTTCCTAGACCCGCCTGACCCAATGAGTACTCTCAGCTGGAACTGTTGTGGAATGGGCAATCCACGCACAGTTCGTGAAATTGTGGACCTAGTGTCCCGTAAGAAGCCCGATTTTGTATTTCTAATGGAAACCAAGGTGGGGCGTGTTGACTCAAGGAGTCATTGTCGAAATTGTGTGCAAAAAGGAATACCAATCCTAATAAAGAAAGTAAATAGGTAGAAGTTCTAATCCTTGATAGATTAAGATTATCAAGCTTTAGTCACAAAAGAGTAGGGAGTAGGTATTATAAATAGCAGCAACTCTCCATCGCAAAGACTCATGCATTCAACATTAATCTTGTGAGGTCTGAGAGTCATTGAGAAGAGTTACTAAATTCCCCTAGAAAGTTGTACATGTGTTTAGGTTACAATAATACGATATGAAAGATCATTCTATTGTGTAATCTCTGGTTCTAAACAATATACTTTTAATATTGTGATTTTAGTGGATTTAGGCAAATTCTCAAATTGAGAAATGCCTTGCAGATTAGGGTTCTTACACGAATTACGTCACAAATTGTCTGTGTTACAACTTCAGTTTCAACATCCATGTGTTATAGATTTGCAAATTTCAATTGGTATCAGAGCCAAACTGCTTAAGTTATTAGCAAGATCATGATGGAATTTCCCAGAGAAGGACTTTCAAACAACTGACCGACCACCTGCTTTAGTTGGAACTAATTACTCTTACTAGAAAGCTAGGATGAAAATATATAGGGAGAAGTGTCAAATAGGCCCATCTACTATGGCCAAGTGCTCAATTCACCCCACGAACTAAAATAAACGCTAATTAGCCACACTTACCAAGTAAATTTGTGCGATTGGCTTTTTTAGTAGGTTGATAACCGGTTGTCTTTCCTCTGAGCTGATGTGGAAAATAAATAAATAATATTATTAATGTTATTTTATGACATGGATTATATTTACTAATACCCTACCGGTCGTTCGTTTCCTCATCCTCATTTCGCGCATTCTTCCATCTTCAACAGAGCTAGGGTTCGTCAACAGAGAGCTCTCTATTTTCCAGGTCTTCAACAGAGGTGCGTTTCTTCAACAGAGCTAGGGTTCGACAAGCTTCAAGTGTATAATGTCAACATCTTCGGCTTCTTCTAGCGTGCGAAATAACTTGGAGTATGAGCCGCCTATGTACTGTAGGTGTGGATTGAAGGCTCCAATCTGCACAAGTCGAGATTCTGGGAAGAAATTTTATGGATGTCAAAGGTGGAAGGTGAGTTTAGATCTTGGGCGAGGTTTTTTCGTTTTTGATTCAAGATTAAATTCGATTTTGATTTTGATTTTGAGAATTTTTTTTTTTAAATTGGTTCAGGAGGATGTTGGGTGCGGTTTTTTTTGTTTGGAAAGAAACTGAAAACGCATGTGGAATGGAGGAATTGAAGAAATTGGTTGCAAGCATGAAGGCTGAGTTGATGAGTGAAATAGTAGTTGTACGTGTAATGATAGAGAGTGAATTGCAGCGGAGGAAATTGAAGGAGAAGACATCTGTAAAGAGAAAGTGGATTTTGATTTGTATATTAATTGTGTTAGTTGTAGTTAAAATTATGTTTTAGTGTGAATTTGTAGACAATTAAGATGTTTTTGTAATGAATCTTGTTGGAGGTAAATCTGCTACTGTTATTGTTAATCTTCACTGCCAATGTTCACTGGTTTATGTAAAGTGCATTCTGAAGATTGGAGACTTTGGGTGGTCAGTAGAATCGAGAAGCAAGAGACATACAATGTGTGGAACGTTGGACTACTTGGCACCAGAAATGGTGGAGAACAAAGCTCATGATTATGCAGTTGATAACTGGACTCTAGTTGCATGCATTTATTATATTGTTCTCTGTAATAATATATAATGTTAATGTTGACTTTAATTTGCCAGCTTCTGGTGAAGGACTCTTCAAAAAGGCTGTCTCTTGAAAAGATCATGGATCATCCTTGGATAATAAAGAATGCAAATCCCATTGGAGCATGCTGGAAGAATTGACTTCCAATTTACTTCTCAGATCAGAGCGAATAGTGTTATTGAGATACATGATATTAATCACTTCAAGCTAATTTATAGAGCAGATTTACGAAATGATTTGGATGGTATGTTTAAAATTTCAGGAGGCTCAATGCAATTGTTCACAGTAAATGAATTGTAATTGATTAACTCAGTAAATGTAATCCCATTTAACTTTGCTTAACTTTTGACAAAAAAAAAAAAAAAAAAAAAAAAAAAAAAGCAAAATGATCCAACACTGCCATACCACAAACTGATCCAACACTGTCATACAACAAATTGATCCAACACTGTCATACCAGTTGATAACATAAACTAATCCAACATTATCATCCAAAATGGTGACAAAATAAGACTGTCAAAACAGCAAATTGTTACCAAAATAGCAACTATCATATTGTTACCAAAACAGCAAATTGTTTGCAAAAAGCTATCATACATACATAATAGTTTTCAACAGCACTTAACTAACAACCTAATCTAGATCAACAAAAGGCACAGATTTAATTCATTCCACTTGAACTGTTCGCAATGCTACTTGTGCCAGGTGTGTTGGTCCTCCCTCTTCTAGGTTTATATATCACTCTTTGGCTTGGTAGTCCACGCTATACAAAAAGTATAACAAGAAGTTAATTATTGTAAAAGTAAAACAACAAGTTAATTATTCGCAAAGTAAAACAAGAATTTAATTAATGCCTTACATTTAGTGTTACTTCTCCAGTGTGTGGGTTTGTATATATACCAAGTCCAACTTGTCTTCCACCTCTTGTAGCCGAAGTGCTTCCTCCTCTTGCATTTGAACGTCCTCCTCTTGCAACACCAACATTAGAACTCCCTCCTCTAGGTTGAGTAGGACAATAACGTTTGTTGTGTCCCTTTTGCTTACACAATGCACAAGTCATCACTCTTCTCTTTCTAGTCAAATGATTAGTGGACTGTGCAGGCCTAGGTTCTGATTCTTCTAGCTTTCTTTTTTTCTTAGGCCTTCCAGTCATCTTCTTTGGAGCAGGTGCATGTATCTTCTCACATAATGTTTTTGGCCAAAAGATCTCACCATTTAAGGGTTGAATCACATGTGTATATGTTTTGATATACAACTCCTTAGAGTACCAGCCATGCACAAACTCTTCTGGTTGTCTTCCTTTATCAAAAATAGCACAAACTGCATGTGCACATGGGATACCAGTGAGATCCCAAGACCTGCAAGAACAACTTCTTCTTTGAATGTTGACCTTAAACTGATGCTTCCCTTTCTTTATCTCATATCCATCATCACTATTGAAATCCACTTCCCATCCAACACTTTCAACAATGTTTGCATTTAATTTCTTCATAATAAATGACCCAAACTGGCCATTCCACTTTCCAACAGAAGCCTTCTTTGCAGCAATCCTCTTCATCGTTCCAACTCTGATGTCCTCTAACATTGCAACTATTGGTTTTGACCTAGCCTTTAAGAGTGTGTTGTTGAATGCTTCAGAAAGATTATTGTCCACTACGTCACATTTTACCTCTGTCCTAAAAAACGCTTTACACCACATCTTCATAGGGTATTTTTCCAAGTCTTTCCTTGCATTCAAGTCTATCTTCTCTAATGCCTTGAGTTCTTCATCAAGTTGTTCTTTTGTGGTAGCCTTAGCAATCTGCCAGAAATGTTTTTTCATAACCTTGCCTCTATGCTTTTTACTCCAGTTAGCATGGACATGCCTTGCACAATTCCTATGCTCAATACCAGGAAACAATTCTGCAATTATGTTACTTAGACCCTGCAGAATATAAAATACAAAATCATTTATAGGAAAGAAGCAGTAAAGTAACAAGCAAATATATTACTTAGACCATACCTTTTGTTGATCACTGATACTTGTCCAATCACTGCTGTCCCACATCCCTAGATCTACCTTTAGCAACCCCAGAAACCAACTCCATGATGAATTGTTCTCTATCTCCACAACAGCCCAGGCAATAGGATACATCTGGTTGTTTCCATCCCTACCAACAGCAGTTAAAATCTCTCCCTTCAACATACCTTTCAAGAAACACCCATCTAGCCCAATCACCTTCCTACAGCCTTCTAAAAGCCCTTTTTTAACAGCCGCAAAACACACATATATTCTCTGAAAAACACATGGGGCATTGGGAACAACCTTATTTGTTTCTATTTTAACAGTGCTACCTGGATTGGAGTCCAGACATTCTTGAGCATAATCTCTCAATCTTTTAAACTGTCCTTCATATCCGGCATCTAGTTTCTGTATAATTCCTTTGACAGTCCTTCTAGCCATGCTTAGTGAGATATTGAGCTTTAAATCAGCCTGTACGTCATTCTTGAGTTGAGTAAAACCAATACAAGGATCCTTCCTCACTTTGTCCTCTAATTTGTCAACAAGCCACTTTTGACTTACAATCCCTAGCTTGTACTTCGAATTGCATCTATGGTCCAGATTTATTGACTTAACTTGAAAGCATTTGTATCTATCTTCCCACCCTGCACTACAGTAAAATGGACACCCCTCTCCTTTACACTCAGTCCTTACATATTTAGGTTCATTCTTTTTCAGGTAAATATCTCTTTTATTATGCACCGCATAACTAATCATCGCATTTTTAAATTGCAAATTATCATCAAACAACATACCCAACTCAATTTGAGGTGGATCAGATTTCGGATTATATATAGGGTATCTACATTTCTTCATGTTGGATTGGACCTCTTCACCTACATCATTCTCATTATCTTCTTGAATAGATGGTGGATCATCAGAATCATAGTAAACTGAATCATTCCCTTCATTTTCATCAGCACCCACATCAGTTTCTCCATCTAAATCAGCCCCATCTTCAGAACCATTCCATTCAAAGTCTGACCTTGCTTCCCCTCTTAAATCAGCCCCATCTTCATATTCAAATTCTGACCCTACTTCCCCTCCTAAATCAGCCGCATCTTCAGTTTCAAATTCTGCCCCTACTTCTGCCCCAACATCAGCCTCATTCCCAATTTCACACTCATCAAAATCCAATTCAATATCACTTAAACACCCAGATTGAGCCCTATTATCTGTTTGTGTTTATGCATTTTCAGGCCCAGGTAAACTCATAACTGTAACCAAGTTTGGATCATCCAACCCATGTTCAACATAAATTTCACACTTCTTACCCTTCAAAGTAATCTGAACTAAGTGCATACTGCTGGCATCATTATTTAAAAGCTTCAAGCACTTAAAAGATTCTTCAGGTAATTTGTATGTTAGTGATTGAATGTTTCCATATCTTGCCTCCTTTATGTACTTAATAAGATGTGGATAGCATATATAGTCTGGGTCCAACTTTACAGACTCTACTTCTCCACCTACATACCTAAGGCTAGGGGTTTTTATGAAGTTACCACCATGGTGAATAAGTAATTCAACACAGTCTGACATCCTGAAATACAATAAGTAAATGCAAAATATAAAAATCACAACCAGACAACACAGACAACACTATATTGTTTCACATGTTTGCACAGCAACCACAGTATTCATATGCACAATTATTAAATTCAAAAATTCAAAAGCACAACAACCATAGTTATGTAGGACCCCCACAACACCTTTACCAGACATTCTATGGACCACATAACAACAAGCAGCTTTACACTTTCTTTACATATAGTGAGAGTAGGACCACAACCCTTTTTTCGAAACTAGCAATACCACAAACCTATGTTTTACTACCAGTACTCATAACCCTTTTTTCGAATTTGCCACTTCTATTTATTTAAGACCCCCACAACACTTTTTCCGAAACTCTACTTCTATTTATTTCAAACCAATCGACAGCAGTAGCAACAAAGCAACGCTTACCTTCTACACTGTCGTCAATGGACTACCAGTACTGTCGTCAAGGGAATCCAATACTGTCGTCAAGGGAATGGACTGATGCTTCCGTCGTCAATGGCTTCGCTGGAATCCAGTACCGCCGTCAATGGACTACCTTATCGGAAAAATTGATTTCTAGAATGTGGACAGAACTGGGACGAAAAACTTGAATAATAATGGAGAAATTAATTTAGTTGATGAAATCTGTAGCTTAATCCAGTGGGTAGCAACAAAATAAAATCCATTACGAGAATGAATTAATCAGTCGCATACCTAGATTAAACAGCGTGTCCGCTTCGCTTCTCAGGTTTCTGGAATGGTGTCGAGGCCGCTAGGCTAGGGTTCACGATAAGGGAATTTCATATTGATTTGGGAATTTTAGCTTGATGACTTGTTTCTTTGTTTTGTTAGTGTTTGCCATGTAAACAAGCCACATAAGCCTAACCGGACACGTCATCGCAAATAGGTTATCAACCTACTAAAAAAGCCAATCGCACAAATTTACTTGGTAGGTGTGGCTAATTAGCGTTTATTTTAGTTCGTGGGGTGAATTGAGCACTTGGCCATAGTAGATGGGCCTATTTGACACTTCTCCCAAATATATATTTTGGCACAAGGGGAAGGAGTCTGGGGTGCTGTAGAAAATGAGTGGAAAAACCCAGTTGATGATAAAGGTAATCAAAAACATAAAACAGACTGGAGCGAAGAAGAACAAAGGGAATATGATTTCAACTCAAAACCCATGAATGCCATCTATGGAGCTGTGAGTGAAGAAACCTTCAAACTTATCGCCACCACTGGTATAGCAAATTGGTTGCATGGGATATACTATGTGATCAATGATCATCATGAAGGAAATACATCTATTAAGCAATCCAAGCTGCAAATGATACAAACACAGTTTGAGAACTTAAAATGGAAAAAGATGAGAATATTACACAGTTTAATGCAAGGATTTTAGGGATTGCTGGAGATGCGTTTAACCTAGGCGAACCTATATCTAAACCTTGGCTCGTCAAAAAGGTTCTACGATCCATAACTAAGAGATTCATGATGAAAGTTACAGCCATCCAAGAAAATAAAGATCGAAACACTTGCAAACTTAGTGATTTAATGAGAAATCTTCAAATATATGAGCTTGAGATGCTGCGGAACAAGAAGAGTAATGGCAAAGGAATAACATTCCAATCAAAATAAGAAGAGAGTCTAGAAATTGATACCGAGACCATGGAACAATCAATTGCTCTCTTAACAAAGAACATCAATAGAGTACTCAAAAAATTCAACAAATTTAGATACAAAAAATCTTCGAACAATCAAGGGAACTTCCTAACTGGACAAAATCAGCCTACTGCAAAAAGAAGGGATAGCCCGAACCCTGAAGGGGTACAGTGCTATGAGTGCAAAAGGTTTGGATACATTCAGTCCGAATGCCCAACATACTTAAAAAGGAAGAACATGACCTATGTGAAAACCCTAAGTGATGACTCAGACAGTGAAGAAGATACCAAGACTAATTTTGTAGCGTTCGCTGCAAGTCATGAGAATGATAATAGAAACGAAGATGATTTACAAGAACTACTAGAGTCATATACTCAACTGCATGCAAAATGGAAACAAATCATTAAAGTAAATCTAGGTCTCATGCAAGGAAATCAGTTTCTAAAGAATGAAAAAGAGAGGGCGGAAACTCCTCAAAGAAGCTCAAGAAGAGCTAATAAAAACAAAAAACAGAGAGGCCAAATTATTACAAGAGATCAAGGTGTTCACCGAAAGGCCTAAATCACCAAACTCAGCATCTGGTGAAAGTCATACGACTGAAAACCCTGAAGTGTCACAACATCACTTTCAACATCGAAGGAGAATAAGATGTTACTACGGTCACAGACTGGGACACAAAAGCATACTGCTATAAAAGACAAAATGATCTTCAGCACAAACAAAATAGCAAAAATTGGGCAGTACAAAGGAAAAATAACATCAAGAAAATCTGGGTAAGAAAGGATCAAACACAGGCTGTTGCATATACCTCAAAAACTAGAAAAGAGCAAAGTGTTTGGTACTTTGATAGCGGGTGTTAAAAATGACTGGAAATCCAGAAAATCTTGAGAACATCCAGTACAAATGTGAAGGGCATGTTACTTTTGGAGATGGAGGAAAATGACAGATTATTACAAGTGGTATCTTGAATGTCCAGGGGCTGCCCAGGTTGCTAAAAGTCTTTTTAGTACAAGGCCTAAAAGCAAATCTAATCAGCATAAGCCAACTTTGTAAGGACGAACTCAAAGTAGAGTTCTCTAGAGACAGTTGCAATGTTTTTAATCAGGATCATGAGTGTGTCATGATGGGAAAAAGGTCTGCAAACAAATGCTACACATGTGATGGTGATCTAACCTATTTACAGATAACTATCAATTAAACGCAGTTATGGCACCAACGTATGGGACCCATAAACTTTCATGACATGAAAAAGGGGTTAAGGAAAGGAGCTTACAGAGAAATTCCAAAACTTAACATTGATGAGAATGGAAAGTGTGATGCGTATCTTGAAAAAATTATTACAAGAACCCCCCACAAAAAAAAAAACGTCATGAATTCACACCTCTAGAATAATGGAGCTGCTTCACATGGATTTATTCGGACCTACCCAAACTGAAAGTATATGAGGAAAAAGGTACGTCTATGTAACTGTAGATGACTACTCACGATTCACATTGGTAAATTTCCTCAGAGAAAAATTAGAAACATTTAGTGTGTTTTAAACTCTCATCATCAAGATACAAAATGAAAAGGATGGAAAAAGAGGAAAAATCATCCGGCTAAGGAGTGATCAAGGAAGAGAATTTGAAATTCTCAGTTCAAAATCCATTGTGAATAAAATGGAATTTATCATGAATTTTTCGCCCCAAAAACCCCTCAACGGAATGGGCTAGTTGAAAGAAAAAACCGAACTATACAAGAAATGGCAAGAGTTCTCCTTAATCACAAGAGGATATCACCAAGGTTTTAGGCAAAAGCAGTAAATACCGCATGTTACTTGATCAACCGGGTATACATACAAAGGGAAACCGAAATGACACCATATCAAATCTGGAAAGGAAAAACACCTAACCTGAAACATACTCATGTGTTTGGCAGGAAATGCTATATACTAAGAGACTGAGAACCACTGGGAAAATTTGACATTAAAGGGGACCAATGAATAATCCTAGGTTATTCATCTAACAACAGGGCCTTTAGGGTATTTAACTTCAGGACAAAGCAGTGTAATAGAGTCCAAAAAGGGGACCATTGACGATACAACTCCAACAAAAACCAGTAATGATGATGAAAGTCCAAGAGTTGTTGAAACGACTGTTCCAACATTCCTAACTACAGTCACACAGGAACATAAAACAAAGACAGAACCTGAAAA
This sequence comes from Ipomoea nil, assembly GCF_001879475.1. Lineage (NCBI taxonomy): Eukaryota > Viridiplantae > Streptophyta > Magnoliopsida > Solanales > Convolvulaceae > Ipomoea > Ipomoea nil. The sequence continues at coordinate 1,855,455 of NW_017616542.1, forward strand.
AGAAAAAGGAAAAAGTCATTCTACTGGGGATTTGAAAATTCAGAAAAATTATCCTTTAGAAAACATCGGAGATCTCAACCAGGGAATAAAAACTAGAGGAAAGAAACGAGATTAACGCAAAATGAAAGTCAAACCCGTTTAGGCCTATTAGTTTGTGTAATGTAAATTATAAAATCATTACCAAACTAATCACCAACAGACTCAAAGATTTTCTCACGGACATCATAGGCGAGGAACAAAGTAGCTTTGTCTCGGGCGTCAAATTGTAGATAATATTAGCATTTTCCAAGAACTCCTGCACTCTATGCAAAATAAAAGATCAGGCTCGGGGATTATGGTTCTGAAAGCAAACTTGGACAAGGCATATGATAGACTTTCGTGGCAGTTTATCCGTGACACTTTGGAATGTATAGGCATTAGCCAACACTGGATTAAAGTGATCATGGAATGCATTACCACGACCCGCCTTGGTATCCTTTGGAACGGATGCCAGCTTGACTAGATTAAGCCCACTCGGGGAATAAGGCAAGGAGATCCAATGTCACATTACATATTTGTCCTATGTATGGAACGACTTAGCCAGATGATTGAAAAAGAAGTCGAGGGGGATCGTTGGAAAGGTGTAAAGTTATCCAGGTAGGGCCCTTGTCTCTCTCACCTTTTATTTGCTGATGTTGTTGCTCATTGCAAAAGCAGATGAAGGATGTACAAGTAAAGATTATAAAAGACTGCATGGATCATTTTGAATTAGCTTCGGGGCAGAAAGTGAGTCTACATAAATCTCAGGTTTTCTTTTCCCAGAATGTGGACCCTCAAAAAGCCAGGAACATATCGTAAAGCTTAAGAATTCCTCAGGTTCTGAATCTGGGCCGTTATCTTGGAGTCCCATGGTCGTTTCACCAATGTTCTTTTTAGCCCAATCTTTGATAAAATTGACAAGAGGCTCTAAAGTTGGAAATGTAAGCACCTCACGCTGGTTGGACGTATTGCGCTGGCTAAAAGTGTCCTGAATACTACAGCTTACTACGCCATGCAATCAGTCCTCCTCCCCGCTGGTGTCTGCGATGCTATCGAAAAAAGGATGCGCAATTTTATACAGGGTTCTGGAATTCACTTGGTGTGCTGGGAGACTATCACAAATCACAAAGAGTAAACGTCAGGGCGGCCTTGGCTTTCTCAGACTTAAGGAAATGAACCTCGCGTTACGTGCAAAATTAGGATGGTGAATTTTGAAGGACAGTGAGGCTCTATGGGCGAGGGTGCTTTTGACAAAATATAAACATGGGAAAAGTTGTGTTTTGGGCTTTGCTAACAGAAACCATGCATCCAATCTGTGGAAAGGAATTTGTAGAGCGGAATGTTAGATATACAATAGTCTAATTATAATAAACCATAGTATACGAGAAACCTGACCTCGTATGATAGCGGAAGCGTAGCCATGTAGATCTCCAGCCATAGTTGATGTTCCTGTTGTGTTGCCTCTTAACAGTAGACTGTTAGTCATGTTTTGCCTCAGACCTGACTCAGAACCCTAGATGGTGTATTGGTATCTACTGAGCAGTCTGAGTACCGTAACTGAATGTGCTAACATCCAACATCCTGTATCCCATCAATCCAAGATTATATTAGGCACAGAGTTTGGTTGACTAACAACTACTAGTTATTAAGTCCAACCAGACCACTTAATAAGCCTAGTCAACTTGCACCACTTAATTAAGGCCCTAATATATAATATATAATATATATTATTAGGGAAAATCTTACATTCTCCCACTTGGTGCAAGTACTAGCACAACCTTCATCAAAGAACAAAACACAAGAATCATAGTGACACGTCCTCTATTTAATTAGAGTAATATCCACTATAGTCACATGCATTTTAATTCTCCAACTTAGGTCCTTTACGAACAAACCCTATGTTTATTCTCGGTACCTTAAGGGATGTTTCTCAAAATATATTATGTGCACAACTGAAGGAGAAAACACATCCAAATTGTACAAAAGAGTACACTGTATGATCTCTAAAACTTTATAAGCATGCCTTAAGTAGAGATCTCTTAATGTTAGCATAATGCTAACTGTATTCAATGACTTCTTTATAAGTTAACTTTAAGTACTATCTCTAACAGCTAAGAGCTTGGAGTTGACACGTCTGTCGCTCCCACTCATCAAAAATAGCCAAAAGATAGTCAAGTCACCGAAGCATTCCAATAACTTAGACAATAAACCAAAGGTCTAAGTCCATAAATTTGGAATCTTAATCATACACCATAACTTCCCAAATAACTTCAATGTTCATTTTAAATGAACTGAACATAATGAGTCTTACTTTTATGTCCCACAAAATTGTTTTGAGCCGTACAACTGAAATGACCCAGGATCAATTTTGAAGAAACTAAAGACTCTGTTAATCACTGAAGAATTTATTAAATGACAGTGCACCACAAGTTAAATGTTTTTGTTCTAATAAATTCCTTAATATTGTTGCAACATTTTCATAAATATGTTGCAAAATCAAATGTTCAATAATTTGAACTTATGAATTTATATGAACGAATACAAGATTAATACTTGTGGAATATTTTGGACTTATTGTTTAACATACAATCCAATTTGGAATGTATGAATACAATAATTAAATCCAAAATCTTTAGTGGAGTAATTTAATGATCTTTTTCTAAATGATCACTCCCACTGATTAAAACATTCTTCAGCGAAATTAATAAAATGAATTTAATAATATACATACTCATAATTGATTTATTGACCAACTAACAAATGAAGACATAATTCCCCATCATTAGTTGGACATACTAAATAATCAATTTTTTGTTCCAATTAAAGTCCAACTAAATAATGAAGATATAATTCCCCACCATAGTTGGACATACTAAAAAACAAAATACATCTTCCAAAACCAAGTTAGAATTTGGCTCAAAAGATACATTTTATTATTATTGGAATCCAAGAGGTATGTCAAATCACGTAACTTACTACAGTTAGTCCGAAAAACCGAGCAAGATTCGTTGATTAATTAATAGAAGTGACTAAATTTTAGGAAGTGACTGAAAAACATGTTTTGCCAATGCAAATCATGAAACTTAGAATTATAATTGAACTAAATTTATAAATTCTAAGAATTGTGATAAAATTATTATCTAATGAGTTAAGGGATTTATTGACATAAAACCTGCATGTGGGCTAAAGTTTTAATTCTATTAAATCCAATTAAACCCTTATGATAATATTCTATCTCAATTACTAAAGAGCCAGAAGAATCTAGTGACATAAAACTTGCCTGTGGGCTAAAGTTTTACTCAATTAGATCCAACTGAAAAATTTATTTATGATGAAACCATTATCAAATGAGTTGAAGAATCAAATGACATAAAACTTACCTGTAGGCTAAAGTTTTATTCAATAAGATTCATTACAACCATTATGATAAAACTTAAGAAATCATGTTCCTTTCCTTAATCCCTGTGGGCAAATTAAGAAATATGATCTAAAGTTTACATCATAAAATTAAACTTCATGATAGAACTGGAAATTATTTACAAATAACCATAAAGTAAATAAATTGATTTATTTCGATCATCATTGATAAAACTACTAAACTACATTCCGATACATAATTGCCTGTGGGCTAAATTATGACCGTAGTCCAGTATTTCATCCTGATTAATTATACAAATATAACGAAATTACATGTGGGCTAAATTTCATCATATTACATACAATTAATCACAAATGATATGTCCAAAACTTTATGTGATCAAAATAAACCGCTTAATATATAATTTTAACATATTAAGGATGCTGTGGCTACTCCAAAACCAAATTAAAATTATAAGATCACTAGACAATTATCAATTCATTGCCTAAACTTTATGTGATTGAAACTTAACAATCTTAGGTAGCTGAATATGCTGTAGCATTTCCTTAATTAACCAAGATTGAAAACTCAAGATATTTCAGTAAATTAAAGATGCTTTGGCTATTCTTTAATGAACCGAAATAAAATCACATTGGCAAGGAATGCTTAAAATTTTGGCAAACAGATTATACCAGATTGTGATGGGAAAATCTAAATATACTCCAAGGAAAGGCGGTTAGAGACTAAGTCTCACTGAAAACCAATTCCTTAAATAGAGTATCAATTTAAGGAGACTAGTGGCTCAAGATGTCTTTAACTCATGGCCATTAAAACTAGTATGTCTCCCCGATTCATATATACTTAATGTATAACCGTTTGGGGGTATGAACCTAAAACTGTAGGGTATACACCAGAAAACTGTAGGGTTCACCTATGATTAAAGCTTAAATGGTGAACTAAAAATAGCGGACTAAACGTGCTTAAATTCAGGCACTATCGCGACTAAAGTTTATGCGTAAGTCCAACTTAAATAGGAACTAATACAATTCCATCTCAAAGTATGCATTGCTAAAGGCATAATAGAATTGCATAATTTAAAAACATAATATTATGCGGTGGATAAATATGCATAAAATTAAGCATAAAACTCATATATTCCAAATAAATTGCATAACTTAAAGTAATTTACAATATGAGATTTTAAAGTATAAACCTAATATTCAAACACCGATGAGTCCAAACCAAAAGAGACCCAACATTTTGAATAATAATGTACTGAATATATACTTTAAATTTTTTTTAAACGGTAAGCCCATGGGAAAATGTTTTAATGCATAAAGATCAAATTTATGAGAAATAACTGAATTTACAAATTCAAACAATATCAAACCAAAAGGATATGCTAGCATTTGTAAATTAAAATCTCATAAACTCTAATTGCATAATCAAACTTAATATTATGCACTTAATGTGATCGAATGCATAAACAATCTAAAGAGTATGAACCAACTAAAGAATATGAACTTAAACCAAATATTCATTTATTCATACTTAACCAAATATGGGCAATCAGAACTAAAATCATAATTCAAAAAACTGAATGAATTATGAAATTAATGGCAATAGTCATTGCCTAGAAAACATGTTTTTCCAAGATTACTAAATTGATTCAAAATCACTCTCCATAACCCAGTTGATAATATTATTATTATTAATGGCAAAATTGCAAATAACTAAAATAGCAATAAATAGCCATAATAATATTATCACATTAAGTAGGAGACTAAATATGGAAAAACAATGGTCAAAATTGCTAACATTAATAAATGTTTTCGGATAAAATTTTAAAAACTTAATAAAATTTGAAGTCCGAAAAACCTTAATGTCAAGAAAATTATTTTCTCACTGGAATATTGTCACATAAATTTATATGGAAACAGTTCAATGTACATATCTGAATACCATAACAATATTAATGTTATCATCATTAATTAATTATTAATAGCAATAAGTAACATTATAATCACTATTAACATTAATAATAACGACAAACTAAAGTATGGTAATGCACCTTTAAATGTTTCCATTTTTCTAAAGATAAAATATGTGATTAGTCCAAATTAGCGGTTAACTATAACTGTAGCACTAATTATCAATAATAACCGTAAAAGATAATTAATGACTAACCTTAATGATGCAAACCGCATCTGCCCATTGCGCTAACAGCGATGACGATCCACAAGAGAAGAAAAAACTCCAAAATTCTCCCAATCTTCACTATCGGTGTCAATAAACTCGATGCAGCGTCCAATGGTACGTTAAAAAATTTATTGGTAGGACTTAATTACCAACATTAATAGTCATGTAAAATGAAGTGGTAATCATGTCAATGTACCAAATATAGCAAATTACCATTAAATGATAATTATTATGAAAGGTAATAAAATAAGATTAGTCCCTAAACTTAATAACAATAATTAATAATGCCGAATTTAACTTAATAAATGGCAAAACTGTAATTAAGTGATGCCAAATACTAATCTCAATTTACCACATAATAATTAACCATGACTATTACGATACTTAGGGATACTAAAGTTAAGGTAATAACCAAATTACCATTATACACAATATACCAACTATATTGCTTTTGCCATAAAATAAAAGACTTAATATTATTATTAAGGCCCTGAAAAACTATTGATAGATTAAAATTTTAATCAACTTAAACAATAGTTATAGTTCTTAATGGCCAAAATAACAATTAAATCCTTAATGTCTCTAAACAGGCCAAAACAATAATTATAGCACTTAATCACTCAAATTAGGCACATAAACCTCAATGACCCAAGTGAATTATAACATGAATAAAAATGGTCTAATACTGAAGTAGACCCAAAACTTAATATTATTACCAACGATGAATACCAAAAATGGTAGTTAGTAATAATAAAAATTAATAAACATGTTATAATCTTTAATGAAAGAGCTACAATTATTATTTAAATATCAATCGATGGGATCCATACTTTAATGACCCAAGATAAGTCTCAAATAGCGTGTTCAAAATAGGTTCTAAAATCCCAAAGACACATAAAACTAGAATGTGCTCAAAATTAAGGTGAAACCAAAACAAACTACTTTAGTAGGTCATAATGCCTAAAATTGACCTACGGATCCAAAATTGAATGATATTTAAAAATGAATTTATGAGTTAATAATATGCTAAATCCAACCTTAATGCATGCTATTATGAATATATAATTATAACAATAATTTATAAATATACGTAGCATGCTTGGATGTGCAAATTAATACATTATTAACCCATATATACTAAATAAATTGCAACACTCGAGGCAATTTAATTTGCACCTTAACATTAAATTAAAATTAACACATCAAATTAAAACTTAATATTTGCCCCAAATTAAATGATAATTTAATAATTAATTAAGGAAGAATTAAACTGAAAATTAAGCTAAAAGAAGTCCAAAATATGATGATGGTAGTTGAAGCAAGCCCAAAATGCTAAATATGCCCAGATTTTTTTTTAATGGTATTGGACCAGGTCTGCCCCAATGGGCCTGACCCGGCCCAAAAACCATAACCCATCATCATCATCTTCTATCTTCAGCCAAAGCCAAAACCCTAGCTGCCAGCCATGAAAGGAGACCACAGCTCCAATGAACAACTGCAAAAGGTGGTCGCCGGCGTCGCAACCGGACAACCAGCGCTGTCCGAGCTTGAGGACCAGCGCTGTACCGGCTCGCAAACAAAGTATGGCAGTAGGCATTCAGTATTCTTAATGCTTTGTAAATAAATGTTAGCCGTCCATATGGATTACAAATAATCCAAGCAAAATATACATACTGTAATATACATAGCACTTTTCACAAGTATATCAAAAACTAAATATATACTCCAAACACTTCATATGTATATTTCGAATGAATGAAGGATTGAAATTCAAGGCTATGTAGAGATTAACATATACAAAAATTGAACGTATATGAAAAACTTAATTGTTGATTTTAGACAATACAATCAACCAGACAGAGATTATAATGGCTCTGATACCAAATGTTAGATATACAATAGTCTAACTATAATAAACCATAGTATACGAGAAACCTGACCTCGTATGATAGCGGAAGCGTAGCCATGTAGATCTCCAGCCATAGTTGATGTTCCTGTTGTGTTGCCTCTTAACGGTAGACCGTTAGTCATGTTTTGCCTCAAACCTGACTCAGAACCCTAGATGGTGTATTGGTATCTACTGAGCGAGTACCGTAACTGAATGTGCTAACATCCAACATCCTGTATCTCATCAATCCAGGATTATATTAGGCACAAAGTTTGGTTGACTAACAACTACTAGTTATTAAGTTCAACCAGACCACTTAATAAGGCCTAGTCAACTTGCACCACTTAATTAAGGCGCGAAAATCTTACACGGACTCGATTCTAAGACAGGGTCTTAGGAAAGTCATGCAAACGGAAAGAACACTCTCTTCTGGAATGACAAATGGATGGGAAACTTCCCTCTATGCCTCCAATTCTTGGGCGGTGACTTCGCGGATTTTGAGCCGCACACTGTCTACCATTATTGGAATAGTGGCAACGGGTGGGATTGGGAGATATTGCGAAATAGGTTGCCTAAGGACACTCTTGCCGACCTGCAATTTTTCATAATCGATGAGAGTGTGAATGCCAAGGAAGACATTTACTGGGAATATGAAAGCTGATCGGGTATGTTCTCTGTAGCTTTTGCCTATGCAGCTGCAAGGGGAGGTCTGAATGAAAATGCGAATGCGGGGTGGAGCCGCACCAGGAAGTTAAAAGTTCCTAACAAGGTTTGCACGCTTGTTTGGCTCCTTTTCCACCAACGAATTATGTGCAATATGGAAAGACGGAGACGAGGCATTAACCGTCGATGATGCATGCATGTACTGTCCGGATGTCGATGAAGATGCAGACCATATTGTCAGGAAATGCTGGAAGACTAGAGAGGTCTGGCAGAGGATGATTCCCAACTTCAATCACGAGAGGTGGGAAAGGGGTGAGTTAGTGGATTGGATTATAAGGAATATTGCCAAGACGTCGGAATGGAGTGCTCTCTTCGGTCTAATAGTATGGTGGCTGTGGAAATGGCGAAACGCGGGTGCCTTCTTGAATGAGTGTTGGGAGGTTGGCAGGAAAGTCAAGTTTCTGGTCGACAAAGCAGAAGAACATGCTAGAGCCTTCTCTCCTCGTGAGCAGACGAAGAAGTTGCAGGATAGCGAGGCTTGGAAGCCGGTGGAAGACACGCCTATTCTTCCTGATTGGACGGTTGTCAATACGAATGCATCCTTCTCCTCTTACGGCGAGCCTACCGGTTGTGGTGGCGTTATGCGGAACGGCAAAGTAGAGTGGATTGCGGGTTTCAGATGTATGGTGCGAACCAACCAAATTGCTGAAGGGGAAGCCTAGGCTGTTTTTTACGTCATGCAATGGGCCTGGGAGAAGGAAATCAGAAAGCTTTGGATTCGAAGTGATGCCAAAGAGGTTGTTGATTCGATTAATCGTCTCATTCAAGCCTGCAAAGCATGCATTCATAGAGAATGTGTAGTGAAGCTATCGCACTGCCCTCGAGAGGGTAATTTGGTGGCGGACGCTTTAGCGAATGAGGCTGTTAAGCGTCGTTGTGACTGGATTGAATATGTTAGGCCGCCAGAGAGCATTCTGGAGTACCTGGAGCTGGATAGAGCCTTTGCTGAGTGTCATTATTTTTCTATATGATCCAGGTTTTAGTCTGGCTTGGGGTCCCCCTTCTTCCTTCGCAAAAAAAAAAAAAAATTATTATTATTATTATTATTGGATGTCATTACAGATGTATAACTCTATTTAGAACAATCACTAAAATTTGTAGGAAATAACCTAGCTATCATATAGGTGTCAAAATCCTTCATATTAGGGGCAACTACAAATCTACAATTAAGTTAGTTAAATTGACTTGATAAGCACAAAGTTATAAGTGTGACTTCTAGCAGAAGCGGCCTATTGGCTTTCTTGATTTGAGTCGATCAGTTATGAGCATGGTTGCAGTGGGAGCTATGTGCTAGTGGGGCGGTAGAATAGCGCCTAGCGCCTAAACTACCTAGGCGGGCGCCTATGCGGCTAACTAAAAAAAGAAGAAAATAGTGCACGTGGCGGGTATATATATATATATATATATATATATATATATATATATATATATATATATATATATATATATATATATATATATATATATATATATATATATATATATATATATATATATATATATATATATATATATATATATATATATATATATATAGAATCGCACTCAGGTGCGAATGCTTCGCCCAGGCGCGAAATAGGAATGGATTCTGTTCGTCCACGTGTCCAGATCTAATGGATGAGAAACACTGATTTTTTTTTAAAAACGCGGTGGCATTTTCGTAAATAATTGAACATCGAAGTGCAAGTAAAATGTATTACAAGTGCATGTAAAATGTATTATCGGTGCAAGTAAAAATTTACACTGAGCATCAATACTTAGTTGCACCTATAGTTCTAAGTAATTGCACCTATAGTTCTAAGTAGTTGCATACATAGTTATAAGTAGTTGCACCTAGGTGTATGAATGTTTGCGAGTGGTTTTCAGGGGTATTACTACCCATTGAACTCAGATCAATGAATATTAACAAGGCAAAATTACATGCACTTATAGGTGAAAGTAGGTGCATCTATAGTTATAAATTGTTGCACATATAGTTATAAGCACACTCAGGTGCATGAATGTTTGCAGAAAGTGAATGCTAACAAGGCAAAATTACATGCACTTATAGGTGAAAGTAGGTGCACTTGTAAGTGATTTTACTTGCACTTCGATGTTCAATTATTTACAAAATGCCACCGCGTTTTTTTTAAGTTATTAGATCTGGACACGTGTCGCGCGCTGATTCGTTCGCATTTCCCTCTTGAGCACTTATTCGCACCTGAGTGCATCCATATATATATATATATATATATATATATATATATATATATATATATATATATATATATATATATATATATATATATATATATATATATGAAAACAAATTAGAAAGGCCGAGCCGACCGGGTTAATTCGACTAAATAGATCAAAATGGACGAGTTAACTCGACCGAATTCGGTCGAGTTAGGCGCTAGGCGGCTACCTAGGTTGCCGAGTTAGGTGTTACGCGGGCGCCTGGGCGGCTGGTCGCGTAGATGGACGCCTAGGGGGGAAATCGTCACGGTCTAGGGGTACCTAGCGCCTAGGCGGCCGCCTAGACCGATTTTTGCAACAGTGGTTATGACTATGAGTAAAATTTAGATCGATTTACATCTTTGTAGTCTTTTGTTGCTAGGTTCACAAGGCAGGGTTTACACTCACACTCTCGAATAGTGGATGTATATCTCCTTTATCACTCAAAATAAATCCTTTATATTATTTTAGTTGTTATTATTGAAATCGAAAGATCCTTCGTACAAATAAATCATATCAAATGAAATGTTATTCAAATAATGCAACATTTAGTATGAGGGCCGATTTTTAGATTGTGGCCCGTTTTGGTAATAAATGAGACCCTACCAAAATCACAATTTTTAAAATCAATACAGTAATTTTTTCTAATAATAATAATAATAATAATAATAATAATAATAATGTAGTAAAATGTTGTTGTGCGTTAAGAAAAAAAAAACATATTATGGAATAAATTACAATTATAACAATAATAATAATAATTATGTGCGCGCGCAATGCAAAAGGATTAAAAACAAAGGTAGACATCCAATGCTAGTTACAAGTTTCGAACCTCTCACCTCTAAATTAAAAAATTATAAACACATGTTTCTACCATTTCTTCATGAGGCCTTTTAAGTATAATTGAAAACTTTTATTATTTATTTCTAAACTAACTAGGTAAAAATTAAATATTAGGCCCTTTAAAATTTGGGGCCCTCAAAAATTTGGGGTTGCACAGCACAAAATCCGGCGATGTTTAGTATAAGTACTCTTTAACCTTTTTTCTATATGAGAACTTTTGAACAAATAGCTTTTTGCCTCTTATTTGGTTTTATTATAAGATTGTGGTTATCCATGCAATTGAAATGCTTTTAATTTGACATGATATATGGAAAAGTCTTTCTTTTTTCTTTTTTTAAGAGCATATGTGAATTCAATCAATCCTTATGCGTTGGACCCGTGTCCAGCATACATGCTAGACACAGGTAACAGTGCCCCGTTAGGCACTGTTATCTTTTTTTTTTTTTTTTTTTTTTTTTTTTAAAAAATTTCAGACCGCTTCTTTATAGGAGTATATGTTCATAATTTTATTACTATATGTTAATAACTGTACATTCATAACTCCATAACTGTACGCTCATAACTCTATAACTGTACATTCATAACTCACTACTACAGAAAACGGTTTTAACGTCGGTTAAAATACCCCATTTAACGTCGGTTATTTTTCGACGTCGTCTTAAGAGACGTCGTAAGTAAATGATACAACGTCGGTTGAACAACCGACGTCGTATGTAATATACGACTTCGGCTTTTACCTAAAAGCCGAAGCCGTATATATTTATTATTTTTTAAAAAAATAATAATTAACCTACGGCGTCGATTTTTAGGTAAAAACCGACGCCGTATGTTCTTTTTTTTTTTTTTTTTTATATGCGTTTTATGTTTTCTATCCCACCTGTATCAATTTTCAAACCCTGCGCAGCTAGCAATTTAACATTCAGCATTCAACATCAACTAATTTATTAAACTAATTCAAGCTACTAAACATAAAACTAATATAAGTACCACAATTCAACAAAACTACTAAACATTAAGCCAATAAACATAAACTAATTTTAAACGTAAAGTATCAAACTATTAAACATGAAACTAATATAAAGAACACAATTCATTAAGCTAATTCAAGCTACTAAACATAAAACTAATATAAGTACCACAATTCAACAAAACTACTAAACATTAAGCCAATAAACATAAACTAATTTTAAACGTAAAGTATCAACTAAGAAGCGTTTTATTAACCCATTCATCAATAAGAAGCTTAGACCATTTGTCTCTAACTTCATCAATCTCTTTTTTTGTTGTAGGGCAATCTTCCTTGTCTTTCCAAAGCCTACAAAGTTCAAAAGAAATAAAATTAATAAATAAGCAAGTATTTTTAAACATTTGAAGCCAAAAGATATATTAAGAAATTACTTGCCTTATCCATTCCTTTGCTTAGATTGTTGGAAACAATTTTCAACATGAACTTCATCACATAATAACCACATTCGGTGGTTCCCTTTTGTATAGCACACTACATTGAATTACAATAAAAATAAAATAAATTAATAAAAAAAAACAATAAGTTTGCATGTTTTACAAAGTGAATGAAGTACTTACCGAACATATAGTCCATTTTGGTGAACGATTTTGTTTCTTTCCACTCATCATGTTTGTTGCAGTCATACACCTATTAATATAAGACATAGAATATATATAAATACTTGGCATCACTAGTTTAATGATAACTATTAATTAATTATATAAATTTACATACATTTCCATTATATGTTTAATGTCTTCACGCGGCCCATGACCAAGTGAATCAAACCAAAAATTTCATTTAGTCGAGGACAAATCGCCATCAACATCCAATGCTCACTACAAACAAATAATTTATTAGTTTTAAGTGAATATAATATATAATAAAAATATATTATATATAAGTACTTTTATTTAAAACGTAATTAATACTTACTTGAGAACATATGGGGCTAAGTATACCAATTTCTTCCCTGACTGCATGGTGGCATTTATATATGATTTCCTGTCTTCCATATTATTCATTTGTGGTTGAATCCAATATGGATCTAGGAAGCCATACGTGTCTTTTGATGCCAACTCAAAACTAATGTAAATACCCTTATTCACAAACACAACCAATTATATATAGATTACCAACTATATAAATATAAAACTATTATGAATAAATAATACTAAAGAACTTATTACCTCATAAAGAACTGAATTAGAGAAACATCGATGGTCTCCATATTTAAGAAACGCATTATCTCATCACTTAGAAGGTGCAAGTCATAGTCAATGTTGTCCATAATACCACGAGCCACATGGACCACAAGAGGGTGTTCAAAACGGCGAGCTATTGAAAAGGCCTTTTTGCATCCATCAGTCAAAGAATCATCATCAGGTATAGTGAATTGTTGATGAACGGATTGCACACCCGAATGAAAAGTCAATTTGGTCTTTTCTTTTGACTGTGAATTATAATACAAGTAAGAATTATTATTTTAAAAAGTAAATTACTTACTATTTTAAAATAGAAATATTTTCGGTATACATACCACATCAACTTTAGTACATAACTCTACCAGCTTCTTTGGCCAAGCAATAAAGTGTTGAATTGCATCACCTACAAGCTGAACCTCACTGGTGGGGATTGGTACATGTGCACTTGGATCACTAACTTCATTTACGCTCACCTTCACATGATTTATATCCAGTACAACCCCATGAACCTGTCCACCATTGTAAGCTGTCCCATATGCTACTGGACGTCTAATTGGATCTTCTAAGAACAGTTGACATCGTGCCCCTAACTACAATAATTTTTAATTAAAAATCATATAAAATTTTATTGATAAATAATAATAAGATAACTTTAAACGAATACTTACAGCCGGTAAATTACTAAAAGGGTCTGGGGAACTAGCTTTGTCACTTGGAGGTAGTGACACAACATGCACACATACGTCATCCACCTACTTTGCTTGTAAAGGAGTCTGCATAGCACTAAATTTCAACATCATACTAGCTATTTTTGCCTCAAATTGCTCAGTTAATCGTTGACCAAATTCCTCCCGTTCAGAAATATTTTGCTGCTTTTGTTTCTCTAACGCTACTGCAACAGCATCATCAACCATTTGTTGAACATCTTCAGGAGGCTTTTCGCGACGTTTTGCATGGCCAAATACACTTTTGAAGCCATGTCCTCTTCCCATGGCTCTAACACGTCCAGAATGCTCATCAGTACCCAATGCAACAGTCAATGAATCTTGTCTTCCTTTCTCAACAAATTCTCCTTAAGAAATTTGGATCTCAAGAGCATCCTAACATATATAAAAATTATTCAATAATAATTACTATTACTTTAGTAAATGACAACCATTGTGGTACCTTTACTCCACGTAAACACTCACAAAAACTTATTTTCTCCTTTCTTGATAAAGTATGAGCAGCTGGAGGCAAATATGTTCTCTTATCCCCGCAACGTGGAGCTAATGTAGGTCGTATACACATTTCAACCAAATCCAATCTAGCATTGAGTCCATCTTTAGTCTTACCTTTAATGTCTAAAAGAGTTCCAACAAGACTTATCACATACATTTTTCTCCACATGCATCACATCAATACTATGTCTCACATCTAGTGTCTTCCAATATGGAAGATCAAAAAATATAGATTTCTTTTTCCACGGACTCTTCTCATTTGTAGGTATCTCTTTTGACCTCTTACCTCTTTGAGATTGAAGCTTTTGAGTCTTACCAAAAGTAACATTGATGCATTCAACTTGTTCATAAACTTGATTCCCTGTTAATGGTTGTGGAACATCTGTATAGTCTTGAACGCCATTGAATGCCTTTTTTAATTTTCTATAAGGGTGAAATTTATCAAGAAATCTCCGATGCCCCATGTATACAGTCTTTCTACCATGAACCAGTTGATGATAACAGGTATTATCTTCACATATGGGGCATGCCTTATGACCTTTGACACTATATCCAGACAAGTTACCATAAGCTGGAAAGTCATTGATTGTGCAAAAAAGCATTGCATGCAACTTAAAAGTCTCCTTCCGGTATGCGTCAAACACTAACACACCTTCATCCCATAATTGCTTCAAGTCATCAATCAAAGGCGCCAAAAAAACATCTATATCATTGCCTGGTTGTTTTGGCCCAGAAATCATCAAGCTTAATAATATGTA
The DNA here is from genome assembly GCF_001879475.1 of Ipomoea nil. Lineage (NCBI taxonomy): Eukaryota > Viridiplantae > Streptophyta > Magnoliopsida > Solanales > Convolvulaceae > Ipomoea > Ipomoea nil. The sequence goes on from NW_017616542.1 coordinate 1,870,890, forward strand.
TTTGCGTTTCATACACAACCACGGGGGTAGATTATAAATTATCAACATAACTGGCCACGAGCTATGCTTGCTACTTAGGTTCCCGTGAGGGTTAATACCATCAGTACAAAGTCCAAGTCTAAGATTTCTCGACTCGTGGCCAAATTCAGGAAATGCATTATCAAATGTTATCCATTGAGAAGAATCAGCCGGGTGTCGAAGCTTGCCATCGGAAATTCTTTCATCTGCATGCCATGATAAGTTCTTCGCATCGCTTGGATTTGCAAACATGCGCTTAAATCTGGGAAGAATTGGGAGATACCACAAAACTTTAGCTGGTGGACTTTTCAAACGTACTTTACCACTCTCTCTTGTTTTATAACGAGATGCCCCGCATATTGGACATGCATGCAAGTCTTTGTAATCATTCCTAAACAATATGCAATCGTTAGGGCAAGCATGTATTTTTTTGTATCCCATACCCATGGGACACAACATCTTTTTGGCATCATATGTACTCTTGGGAAGTTCATTACCATCTGGAAGCATATCATTGACTATTTTAAGTAAAGCAGTAAAGCTCTTGTCGCTCCACCCATTCCCAGCTTTCAAGTTGAATAATTTTAATACAGCAGATAATCTGGTATATTTACTACACCCTGGCCATAAAGGTTGTTTTGAATCATTCAATAATTCATCCAACTCATTTGACCGATTGGTAAACTCTTCTCCAACATCGCGAAACATTTCATCCAACCGATCTTCAGACTCATCATCTTCATTGTCAACATACATGTTAGATGTTGTAGCCACATCGCTTTCACCGTGCCAAATCCATTGTGTATAATGTGGATTAATCCCATTAACAATTAGATCATCATATATGTCTTCTTCACCTAACCTTTTCTGATTACAACATTTCGTACAAGGACAGAAGAACCTCTTATTACTATTCGGAAGGTTATTATTTGCAAATTGTAAAAAATTTCTAACTCCATCTTCATATTCCTGACTAAGTCGATTAGCTTTCATCCAACTTTTATCCATCACAAGCCAATCTAAAATAATAATAACCTAGTTAAACATTTGTTAACAACATTTTAACAAATTTATATAATTATAACTACTACAACAACTACACTATATTCATTTCGGCCAATTAGTATTACATTTTTCTCACAACATTTTAAGTTAAATTATTTGGTAAGTTATATACTTGAAAAAGGCAAATTATGGACCAAGATTCACCTAGCATGGTGGGCCTTGGTCCAAAACAACATCATTTTATATTAAGTATCAACTAGTGCAATATATTCAATATATAACATCATCATGTATTATACACTTAGCTTGTTCACTTAAATTATTTGATAAGTTATATACTTGAAAAGGCAAATTATGGACCAAGATTCACCTAGCATGGTGGGTCTTGGTCCAAAACAACATCATTTTATATTAAGTATCAACTAGTGCAATATATTCAATATATAACATCATCATGTATTATACACTTAGCTTGTTCACTTAAATTATTTGATAAGTTATATACTTGAAAAGGCAAATTATGGACCAAGATTCACCTAGCATGGTGGGCCTTGGTCCAAAACAACATCATTTTATATACACAATAATAATATTTCAAGATATACACAATAATATATAAACAAAATTTCATAAAATTCCACATATACACACAACAATTCATAATTGACCCACTAACTTATAAAATTAAATATATACACAATTATTCCTAAAATTTCGAAAATATACACAATAATAATATATAAAATTCAAAATTCAAAAAATATATATACATAACCATTTTTAATTTATAATATATATATATATATATATATATATATATATATATATATATATATATAATATATATATATATATATATATATATATATATATATATACGTACGTACCTTGCAGGAGAGGCGGCGACTGGCGACGACGTTGGGCGACGGCGAGGACGGCGGCTTAGGGCGACGGCGAGCGAGGCCGAGGCCGAAGACGACGGCACTGTTGCGACCGAGGCCGAGGACGACGTCGACGTGCGGAGATCGAGGCCAACGGCAGTGGACGACGGCTTAGGCGGCGGTGGAGAGCATCGGTGGCGTAGGGCGTTCGGCGGCGGTGGCGTACGGCGTTTGGAGCAGTGAGCTGAGGAGTGAGCTGGAGCTAGGGCGTTTGGAGCAGTGAGCTGGAGCTAGGGCGTTTGGAGCAATGTTGAGCTAGCTAGGAGCAGTGAGCTGTGTAGTATGTACCTCGCTTCATTATTATTATTTTTTTTAATTTATGTATACGGCGTCGGCGTTATACGACGCCGACGCCGTATACCATTTAAATATATATTTTTTTAATTATAGTAGATACGGCGTCGGAGATAATTCTCCGACGCCGTATCTACTATTTATTTTTTATTTTTTTTTAAAAATTCGAGTATACGGCGTCGGCGATATACGTCGCCGACGCCGTATACCATTTTAATTTTTTTTTAATTATACGATACGGCGTCGGAGATTTAACTCCGACGCCGTATCTCCTATTTATTATTATTATTATTATTATTATTATTATTATTATTATTTTTAATTTGAGTATACGGCGTCGGCGTTATACGTCGCCGACGCCGTATACCATTTTTATTTTTTTATTTTTAATTATTAGAGATACGGCGTCGGAGATTAATTCTCCGACGCCGTATCTACTATTTATTATTATTTTTTTTAAATTCAAGTATACGGCGTCGGCGATATACGTCGCCGACGCCGTATACCATATATATATATATATATATATATATTTTATTTGAGATACGGCGTCGGCAACGTATAACGCCGACGTCGTATCTCGTATTTATTTTTTATTTATTTTTTATTTAATATACGGCATCGGTCATACCAAATAACCGACGTCATATGTATTTTTTAAAAAAATAAAAAATAATTTTAAATATTTAACGTCGGATTTTCAAAAAACCGACGTTATAATGTAGACGTTAAATCCGTTTTCTGTAGTAGTGACTCCATAACTGTACATTCATAACTCCATAACTGTACATTCATAACTCCATAATTGTACATTCATAATTTTCAAAGCTCTATGTTCACAATTTTAGAGCTCTATGTTCATAATTTTATCACTATATGTTCATAATTGTAAGTTCATAATGTCAGAGCTCTTTGTTCATAATTCGATCAATAACTGTACATTCATAATTCCATAACTGTAGATTCATAACTCCATAACTGTAGATTCATAACTCTATAACTGTACATTCATAACTCCATAACTGTACATTCATAATCTTCGAAGCTCTATATTCACAATTTTAAAGCTCCATGGTCATAATTTTATTACTATATGTTCATAATTGTAAGTTCATAATGTTAGAGCTCTGTGTTCATAATTTCATAATTGCATAATTGTACATTCATAACGGCATAACTGTACATTCATAATTTTTTTAAAAAAAAATAACGCCGTTAAAGGCAAAACGCGCGCGATTTTTTTTTTAATGACGCGTTTTTTTTAAAAACGACGTCGTTTTGACCCGTGTCCACAATTCATGGTGGACACGGGTCCCGGGCATAATTTGCCGAATTCAATAGTCTAAATGCTTGCACTTTTTGGAAGTCTTTTAAACTGACAAATGCAACAGAGTAAATAATGAAATTTGACAAACGAGCTTCACTAAACTCTTTTATTTATTAAACATGTTATTATTATTATTTATTAGGAAAAAGTGTCAATTCAACTATGAAACTTATAGGTTTTTTTTTTTTTTTTTTTTTTTTTTTTTTTTTTGGCAATTAAGTTATTCAACTTTAAAAAAAAAAAAAGTTATTCAACTTAAAATGTGTGTAATTGAGTCATCAATATGCAAAATATATAGAATTGATATATTTTCTAATTGAATCTAGTCACATTATTATAGTATATAGTAATAGTTTCCCTTTACCCTACTATGCTAATTGGAAGTAAAGATTGAAATATTTTTAACTCAAAATTGAACTATAAGAAATTGAAAAATGTCACAATTGCATACTTTTTTAATGGTTCAATTGTACACATAAAGCCGTAAGTTTAGTGGCATAATTGATACATTTTTCTTATTATTATTTTTAAATATAAATAATATGAGATTTAATATTATATTCATGGTTAATAGAACGAAACAAGGAAAATAAACTAATTTGCAAGTGCATACAAGTTAAGCCTATGAGAGAAATTCTTTATGCTATATACAATTCAAACTCTTCCTAAAAATGAATTGTATATATACTAGTACAAACTCACTTCTCATTCCAATGTGGGACCTAAAAAGAAATTGTATATATACTAGTGTAAACCATTTCCTATTCCAATGTGGGACAAGGGCTTCTTCTAAGTCTTCCCACTTCCATTTTTTAAACTTAAATGAGTCTACATTGAGAATTAATTTCTCATTTACCAATTATCCGTTATGAGAGTACAATATATCACTTTTTTCGTCTCACTTCGAAGAACTCGAATCCACTTTGACTTAACCCACATATATTGGTACCACAAAATAGCCACTTCAAATGTTATTTTTGCTAAAAATTTCTAGCAAATATTGAGTGAGTCAAAATTACATGGATGTAGATAAAATTGTGAATGAATGACAAATAGTAGTATGAGTCACTTTTAAAAGTGAGAGAGTATTATAAGGATAATCTATACACATTCCTTGATTTTTAAAATATTTTTCTCAATTTATATTATTAGGAATAAACTTGCTCCAATAAGTTGGGAATGAAGCAAATATTAATTTTCATCTAATAATGTTAAAAGAAAATTAAAAGAAAAGAAAAAAAATCTAATGATATCTTAAAATAAAAGTAGAAAATGAAAAAAGTTAAGAGGTTTTCTTATTGTTGTGAAAGAAGAGCTAAAGACATACAAAAACAACCCTTAATAGGTTCCTATGAATTCTCATTCCTGGATCAATCCACTTCAAAAGTTTCTCACTCAACTTCATTATTATTATTATTATTTTTTTCATTTGATGGAGTGCTCTCAAACATGAAATCAAATTTCCAAAATACTGCCTGAAGGGTTGACGAAGTGATGATTGGAACATAATTTTTGTGCTCGAAATTCATAAGTACAATTCTTATCAACATCTTTTTGATTGGCTAGTTAATTGAGCCCGTCACATTGAGTGATTCCTACTCTACACTCTAATCTCTCATGATGTTACGTTGGTCCAAAAATGTTAAGATTAAATGTTTGATTATTCAGATAATAAAAGGGATTAAAGATAGAAGGTGAGACCATTTAATTGTATAGCTTGTTAGGAACAAGTGTAAATTAGATTTTGATGAAACCAAAAGACTTAAGAAATTTACTCCCAAATTTATTTTACTCTTTTTCGACTTGGTAATTTTCAGAGCGACTAGTGTCGAGGATTACGAATTGTAAATCGGATAGTTACAATTCTAATAGCCAACCAAGCTCTCAAATGAGGAGTCAAGGAACTACGAATAATTAATGCTGCGAAGAGTTTAAGACGAAGAACAACTATTTGAATGAAAGGTTATAAAAACTTAAGGTTCAAAGCATTAACTTGAAAGGTAAGAGTTGACCAGTCAAAAGAACTATTCGAGAAATTCTCTGAACAAACAATTTGTAACCTTAAAATGCCAGTAACTTTATGCGAAATGTTACCAAGGCAAAAGGGGTCCTGGGTACACATTCAAAGATAGATTTTTCTTAAAAGCCTAGACAAAAGGTGTAGAGTAAAAAAGTATAATGGAGCAGGTAAAGACTTGTCAAACGGTTGAAAAATCTGACAGAAAGTAACATTTCGTATTTTTCACTAGTCAATAACCAAGGGTAAAGATACGTTTGAAATTTCTTTCCCTCCAAATGATTTATTTCAAATAGCCCTATAAATACCTTTAATCAAGACTGAAGAAGGTGTTGGTCAATCAAGTGTAAATTGTCAAGTGTTCAAGCAATTTAAGTGCTAAGAAAATTAGTGACCAGTGAGAGAAGAGAAAAGAGCTCCTAGTTCAAGACCTAGCTCAAGACTTTAGCAATGAAAAGTCAAGTTTCAAATGCCAAACCTAAAAGAAGTTGGAGGATCAACACTCATTTTGTTGACAACATTTGTATCTCTACTTGTAATGTAGAAAGAGGCGGAGTAACAAGTTGAGGATTGTGAAAAAACTAGAAGCTAAAGTTCGGCTTTGTGTTCAAGACTCTAGTATTCTCCATTGTACTAGGAATTTTAGTGCATTCCTCTGAGGAGTTTCTAGAGAAGAGTGGACGTAGGTTGGTTGATAGCCGAACCACTTCAAAAATCTCTCTCTCTCTCTCTCTCTCTCTCTCTCTCTCTCTCCCTTTATAAATTGTGCTTAAATACTTAAACAGGGTTCACATTTTCCGTTGCCAAAACTCTTTATAACAAATTGATCTAACTTAAGTGTATCTTAAGTTTAATTAGTATCATATTACTATTTCGTAATTTGTTATGAACATTTTAATTTATAATTTATATATTTGTATTGTTTTATCTAATTAATTATGTTTAATATTTTGTCTTAAACAATTTTGATCATTTTTGAATTGCTTTAATTTTGCCTCTACTCAATTATAATCATTATGGCTCTGTCATTGCTTGAGAAAAATAACTTTCAAAAACACAACAATTTATGTTAGAGGAATAGGGTGTTAGTTGAGAGGATCTCTCTTAGCCTTAGGTTTAGGTGTTTGAAATCTATGGCTAGGATTAGCTCTTGTCTTGTATAAATAGCTCTACACTTCCTTGTACATCTACACAGAACATATAGAAATATATACAAGTTGAGTTCATTGTTTAACATAGTATCAAAGCGAGATTGAGATGACTAGGTAGTGGGCTTTGGTCGGAAAGAGGAGGCGGCGGCGTCGGGAAAAGCAGAGCAGCCACCGGAGTTCTCACGTGCCGCCACACGTCGGCGCAGTCCTAGGGTTCCGACGCCACGTGCCGACGCGTGAGCACTGTTCCGGCATCTTCTCCGGTCGAGGCTAGTACCGGCGGGCTCGTCTTTGTGAATCCAAGAGGTTTGCGGTGGTGGTGGAGGTGTGTGTGGTCATTTCCGGTGACTTTTTCGGCAAAACGTGTTGGTGAACCCATTTCGTCAAGCAACACAGGCAGCAGAGTTCTCCGGAGAGAAACTTCCAAGCTCATCGGATCTGTTGTGCACGCTGGGAAGAAACTGAAGTCGCCGGAGGGAGCTGCGCGTCGGAGGAGTTGCTGCTGGTCGAGAGAGATGGAGGGGAACCAGCGAGAGAGAGTGGTCGAGAGAGATGAAGGAGAACCAGCGAGAGAGACGACCGAGAGAGAGAGATGATAGGGTAGGTCCACGAAGCTGGGTGGTCTCATGGCTACAAATAGAAAATGGCGTGGAGGTCTAGTTGATGAATGCTTCTGGAAATTAATTGGAAGCATACTGTGTGGTTAGGTTTGTGCTGCTGACGATGAATAATTAGGCAGTAGGTTCTTTTGTTTTTCGTATTAATAAGTCTTGAGCTTTGTGTTTGGTTTGTCATAGTTTGTCGCTTGTTTTAAGTTAATTTGGTGTGCGAGCAATTCTAGGGTCTGAGTTGAGTCAAGTGCAGCTTGTTCAGTGTGCGTAAACAGGGGTGCTGCAAGAGTGGGCAGCACAGGTGCCAGGAGTGGGGCAGACTTGGCATATGCCGCAGGGGAGGCCGACGCTGAAGAAATCAGTTTACGTGCATGCACCAGGGAAACGCTGTGGTGTTAGGCAGCGTTGATAAGGGTGCATGGTGAAAGGGAAAGGTGCACTGTGGTTTAGCAGTGCTAATGGTTTGTGGAGTGAGAGGCAGGTACCTGTGGTGTTAGGCAGCGGTGATTAGGGTGTGGGTATGAGAGGCAGGTGCGGCGCTGTGGTGATTGGCCTAGCTTTTGTTGGCTCCGTAGAAGCTTTGTTGGTGCGACAAGGTGCGTTGTTGACTGGTTTGGCACAGCGTGGTTCAAAGGTTGTTTGAGTGGTTCAACACTTGGACGTTAGCCTTGGAAGTTACGGGTCTAGGTTTAGAGTCCTATGGTTCATGTGATACGTATGTAACAAGTTGGATGCTCCAACTTGAGGGGGAGTGTTAGAGGAATAGGGTGTTAGTTGAGAGGATCTCTATTAGCCTTAGGTTTATGTGTTTGAAATCTATGGCTAGGATTAGCTCTTGTCTTGTATAAATAGCTCTACACTTCCTTGTAATCTACACAGAACATATAGAAATATATACAAGTTGAGTTCATTGTTTAACATTGTAAAAGTTAATTAGATCTTTCATGACTCTCTAAGTGTTAAAACAACATATTTATACACTTTGGTATGCCTGTCATCTAGCTCCATCAATGGGTGAGGAGGACAATAGGACATAACATAATATGGACGATACCTGACCTCTATGTGTTGCTTCACCTCCTTTGATGCAATGCTATTATTCCAACAATGCTGGTATATTGGACACTTGTAGGATGAATATGAGAAAGAAGAAGCTCAATGAATATTGCTTATTATGGTATTCATTAGTGGTGGTATATAATCAACTTATGCACTAATGAAGATTTTTACACGAGTTCTTTTTGTTGTAATTGTGATGCTCATTGGCCCGTTAGCTCCTAACCGGTGTATTGTAAGCAATTTAGTATATGAACTAAAGCAGGAAAAGTAAAATAGTAGAGAGAATGTGGTCGTAAGAATGATCAGAAAGAGAAGAAACCAACGTGCCTTTTCATTCAATCATTGTACAGTATATATATACACAAGAATGAGTAGCTGTTACAAATCTACTCATTAATATTGGTTGTTACAAATTAGGTCATTAAGCACTATAATAATGTCCATTAATCCTATTTTATAACACTCCCCCTTGGACATTATTTTGTCAAAATCATGCCTCGTTAAAAACTTCACTAGGAAAACCATGTGGGAAAAACCTAGTTGAGGAAAATAGTACATGATATATAAAAATCATATATTGTTTGGTTGCCTCATTAAAAATCTTAACTTAAGAAAATCCTGTGGGAAAAAAACTTAGTTAAGGGAAAAAGAAATACAACCATAAGCCTTCAATGCATAATCTTCATGATTTTGGGGTTTGTCTACTTAAACATTTATTTTGTAACTTTTCTCATTGGCATCATACCCATGCCTCGTTAAAAACCACACTAGGAAAACTTTAATGAGAAAAACCTAGTGAGACAAAGAGTACATGGTTTGTATATGTTGCAAACAGTACAATTGTTAGTCTTTTAAAACCCAATCTATGGGTTTAATTTGAGTTGAATGTACTTTCAATCTCCCCCTGAAGATAATAATCTTCAAAGTTTATATGTTCTAAATAAAACATTTGTTTTGATAGGGGATATGGTACAACCTTCGAGATTGTTACTAGAACTAACATTATGTATAATGATCTAGTGACTCTTCTGGAGCTCACGTGGATTGAATATTGATGCTATATATTTTGTTTAATATATTCTTAAATATACCCATTTAATATTTGTATAACACAAGCTTTAGATAATTAATGTGGATAAAACAAAACATAACCAGTTTAGGATTTGTCATCAAGAATATCAAATAAAATAACCAATATCCAAGTAGCCAAAAAAAATCATACTTGGTTACTCATATATAAACAAACTTTGTATCTCAAAGATACATGTTGCGGTTTTTATTTTTCTCATTTTTGAGAACTTTTAATTCTGCATATCCTATTTTATCATTCTGCCAGTTATGTAGCGGAACTTTAATGACGTTCATTTTGGGAGAATATATTCATTTAGCTACGAACTCGCTTTTATATTTACACCACCTATTATCCTTGTTTCTCTTTCATACACATACCCATTTGTAACCTACAGGGTTAATGGTGTATATGTTATAAAGAGAATTTATCAGCGAGTTGAGCTATATATATGCCTTTAATTGCTCCTTTTATACATTAGTCAATTAGGGCACTTCCAGTGCCTAACTCTGGATCCAGATATAATATGAGCAATTAAAGGTAATTGTGTTGTCGACAACTTTAATATTTTCATAAGTTTCTCCCACATATAAAAGCTTTTATAGTATTTCTAAGTCAACTAGATTATAGCCATTTCCCAAAGATATTTGCATCTAGTTGTTCCGCATCTCAGTATTGTGATTATTTTTGTGCACCTATAAACTTACTGGGTTTTCTCGTCTTCTGGACGTACATAACTTCTTAAGATTTTTTGAGAGTGACAAAAATTCTTTACTAGATCTAGTTCTTTTGGATTCTTATCTTTCACTCTTTGGCAGATAGTTGCAAATTGATTATTTTATGAACTTCTAGTTCAGTCTTAACTAGTACGTGGTTTTGAAAAATGAAGATCATTCAATTCTGTGAAATTTCTCGGCATTCTGACTCATATCTCCCCCTAATGCCGTGACCCGATCTTCATAAAGTATGAAGTCAGTGTATTCATCGATCCCTTATTAAAGGCTCTAGATTTTTAGACAACTGACAGAGGTATACAATCAATGTGTATTTAATAGCCTCTAGAGATACGCCATGGTGGTGTGACGGTAAAATAAAATGCATACTGCAGAGTTTTTAAAACCACGTATATCAAGTATAAGGGAGAATAAGGATATGCAGTGTGCCGGAGGTTTAGAATTAAAGTAGTAGCATGGAATATTTTATTTCCTCAACATGTATCTGGCAAACTGGAATTTTGAAAATAATGGACTAGCATGCATTTTAGAAATGCATAGATAAGGAATTATTCAAAAACAATAGAGTATCTTGTTTGTGAAAGATATATGCTCGCATGTATAAAATAACGAAAGTGGTGTATGAAAAGATTGAAGCACTCATGCTTGGTCTCCATAATCCTTAAGCTCCTCGCCCAATAAGTCATCACTCAAATTGAGTAAGGCGTTTACTTCAAGCAATGTAGCTTGTGAGGATTCATTTGTCTTCCACTCATTATTTTGTTAAATCATCATCTAGTAGGCTTCGACCAAATGTTTTGAAGTGCGACACGTGCGGGACCAATGTCCTTTGCATCCACACTTATAGCACGTATTTTGCTGTCCTTGACGAGTTTGATCTTTGGGTTGCTTATTTTGGGTTCGGGAATCATCGTTATTAGCTCCGCTCCTGCCACCTCGCTTCGGGCCCCTACCACGGCCTCTTCCTCGCCCTCGACTCCGTCCCCTCCGATTGTTGCTCGATTGGGCAACATGGTGCACTTCAGGTGCTGGTGTAGCGCCGGCTGGGCGTGCATTGTGGTTATGCATCAACAATTGGTTGTGCTTTTCAGCGACCAGTAACGTAGAAATCAGCTCTGAATGCTTAGAATAATTTTTGGCCCTGTACTGCTGTTGGAGTATAAGATCATTAGCATGAAATGTGGACAAGGTTTTTTCTATCAAGTCTGTATCTGAGAGTTCCTGCTTACAGAGCTTGAGCTGAGATAGGACCTTGTGTAAAGTTGAGTTATATCCAGTCACTGATTTAAAATCCTGGAATCGGAGGTTTAGCCAATCGAATTGTGCTTGTGGCAGGACCAGTGATGTCAGCTGGTCAAAACAATCTTTAAGGGATTTCCAAAGGGCATGAGGGTCTTTTTCAGTGAGGTCTCATTCTTGAGATCATGGTTGAGGTGGTGACGGAGGAAAATTAGGGCCTTAGCTTTCTGAGTGTCATCGCTTAGGAAATTTTCAATGATTGTGTCCTATAGTTCTGTTGATGTGAGATAAATCTCAAAATCAAGGGCCCATGTCAAATAATTGCTTCTATCCAGGGAAAGCTCGGTGAATTCAAGTTTCGCGATGGCAGCCATAATCTATAGTTTTTCAAAAAAATTTATTAATTCGGGCTAAACTTGATGGCATAAATCCAAAGCCTAATTTTATAATTCGCATACTAATAAAACTATATATTATGCTAATAAGACAGAATATGCATATGAATTCATCATATTATCCCAAATAAATCGCACAAAATAGCAATTTAATATATAAGATATTCAACAATACAATTCAAATAATAGACCCAAAACAATTTATACATTGATATGTATATATATGATAAAAGATTAAATAATCATAAGCCCAAATATAATAACCAATTAGAAGAAAGTACAAAACATTATAATCCATGTTAAAAGAAATAAAGTAAGATTTTAGTCCAAAAACTCATGACCCAGGCCACTTTATAATTTCGGAGGTGGCCAAATCCGGGTCCAATTAATAAATAAACCCTAAGTCAAAAATTAGGATTAATTAACGCTTCTGGCATTAATTTATTAGAGGGAAAATTATAAAAAAATGCCCCTATATAATATGCGAATTATCAATGTCATCACTGAATAATAAGTGGTATAAATGTTGCCCCTCAATTATCAAAATGGTGCACATATAGCCCCTCCCGTAACGGACCTGTGGTTCCCCATCGCTGGTATTTCAAATCGAGGGAGGGAAAAAACAACTAAATTACTTATTTACTCCGACTTAACAGTGTCGTACACTAACGGGGAACTACATGTCCGTTACGAGAGGGGCTATATGTGCACCGTTTTGATAATTGAGGGGCAACATTTACACCACTCATAATTCAGGGGTGACATTGATAATTGGCGTATTATAGAGGGGCATTTTTTTAAAATTTTCCCTTTATTAAATTAAAAGGCAATTAGCACACAACGGTTTCGAAGAAAACCGAAGAGACGAAGGCTCCGCCATCACCGCAGACCACACCACCGCCGATTGTCTCCACCACAGCTAGCGGTCGGCTACCCATAGCCGTCACCATCACAACCCACTGTTATCCAGCACCACCGTTCGATGGTGCAGATTGAGAGAAAAAAAAAATAGTGGTCGATCGGCCAAGAAGAACAACAGGTTTTGATCTTGTTTGATTTATGTATTTTTGAAAAATATGCAGTGTAATGTTTTCTTTTTATGCTAAATCATTCAAATTTGTCATCCAAGAAAGCTTCAGAATCTTCAACAAAACTTTGTGTTTGGGTTCGAGAAAATATGCAGTAAAAAAACGGAGTATGCATAAAACCTATCCTTTTTTTTTTTTTTTGCGATTTGATTTCGAAAAAAAATTCATTGTTTCTAAATATGCAGTAAAAAGTGTTCATCTCTTTTTCTTTTATGAAATATATACATATGCATAAAAAAAAAAAACAGATCATATATATATATAGATAGATTCGGATGGAAAATATATATATATATATATATATATATATATATATATATATATATATATACACACACACACACACAGAATATTTAGCGCTCTTTTTTTTGTGTAAAAAACATATAAACAGAAGTTCAGTATATAGGAGAAAGAAACAAAATGCACAAGAAATATAAATGCAGAACTTGCTACTGTATACTACAGAAAGCATATATACAGATGATCACAAGCCACAGATTTAGGAAAAAATAGACATATGCAATTTTGGGCATAAAAAGCTTATAAAATTACCGTCATCGGGTGTGTATTGAGCTGCTGATAACGTGTTGTAATTGTGATGCCCGTTGGCCCATATAAGCTCCTAACCGGTGTATTGTAAGAAATTTAGTATATGAACTAAAGTAGGAAAAGTAAAAGAGTAGAGAGAATGTGGTAGTAAGAATGATCAGAAAGAGAAGAAACCATCGTGCCTTTTAATTCAATCATTGTACAGTATATATACACAAGAATGGGTAACTGTTACAAATCTACTCATTAATATTGGCTGTTACAAATTAGGTCATTAAGCACTATAATAATGTCCATTAATCCTATTTTATACCACTTTTTCTATTATTAATTTTTTTGTCATATCCTTAATAGTAAGTTGGTTAATTACACCTACCATTGAAGTGAAATAAGAGTGTTTCATCAATAAAAAAAAAAAAGTTAAATCTTGACTAATTAAATTATGATTTTGTAGGACTATTTGGCATAACCAATTCCATTCCTCAATGTAAAAGGGGGACTAAGAAGTCATGTTATATAGAATTCACATATTCGTTATCTTATAAAATAAAATTCGTTGATGATATTTTTTTTAACTAAATATATAAATATAAATATATATATATATATATATATATATATATATATATATATATATATATATATATATATATATATATATATATATATATATATATATATATATATATATATGGAAGATGGAAGGAGAATGGGAATTTTTATAAGTAGCTTGGGAGTTAGTTTTCTTTAAAAGGATTGATGATCAACCAAATGTTTCATCACCAAGAAATTAAAACAATTTTTATTTTATATTGAATTTCAGTGAGTTGTACAACTTGCTAAATATAGTCCAACTTTGTATGGAACAAGATTCATGAGGCAGGGGCTGTTAAAAATTATCTACTCTTGTATGAGCGAATGTCGGGGCAGTGCGTGAACTTTAATAAGTCATGTATTACCTTTAGCCGAGGCTGCTTCTTTACTCCTCATCTCTCGCTCTAGGATCATGAATGCCAGGTACTTCCCTCAGATTGACTTCCTGAACGCAAGGCTTGGTGCGAATCCAAGTTATTGTTAGCGTTCTATTCTGGTAGGCCAAGAGTTGTTGAGAAGTGGATGTTTTCGGCGGATTGGTAATGGCTATCCGACTTCTGATTGGAAGGAACCGTGGTTGCCAGACGCATCAGACCCATACGTTCGAACTTCATTGGCAGATAATGATCCCGGTATGAAGGTAAGTGCACTTATAAATCCTGACAATCATGATTGGAATGTTGATCTTTTGAATAATTTATTCTTACCTCGGGATGTTGGCCTCATTTTGAAAATCCCTGTTGCAAAATCTCTGTGAAGCATGGGTATCGCCAATTGACTGCAATTTATGATGATCATCAGAATGCGAATGTGGCTTGGAAGTGTATTTGGAGTTTGAAGATCCCTCCCAATGTTCGAAATTTTTTGTGGCGCTGTTTGCATAATGTTGTTCCTACTATGGCAACTCTCCAAGGTTATCAAATTGAAGTTGAGTCTATGTGTTCTCTTTGTCGTCAGTAGCCGGAATCTCTACGACATTTGTTGTGCGAATGTGTTGAGGTAATCCCGCTATGGAATGACATACTGGATTGCCCCTTACCTTTGAATGATGAAGAATTAAATGCATGGTTGATAATGAGACTGCAATCTAATAATATAAAAAAGTAGGTGGCAGTGGCAGCAACTTGTTGGATCATTTGGAATGGTCGAAATAATGTGATTTGGAATAATAAGCAATGGCATCTCATGAATGCAAAATTGGAAGTTCAGCGTCTTGTGCATGCATGGTCCAGCCTTGATTTGACGACGCTGTTGCATGAGGACTCTCAACTGGATAAGCACAATGCAAATACCATGGCAGCGTTGAGTGATGAGGCAAGAGTTTCTGTAGATGCTGCTGTTTTTTATGGTGTAGGACAATCCTTCTTTGGGTGCTTGGTCTTTGATTGTGCAGGAAATTTCATGGGGGCTAAGAATGGTCTCGTACGTTGCTTTAATGATGTGCACTTCACTGAGGCTGTGGTTGTGAAAAAAGCTCTTTAATGGGTGAAGGAGATTGGATGCAATAAAATTGTGGTTTTGTCCGATTGTCAAGTGGTTGTTAACCTCCTTAAAGGCTTGGGACCTAATTTATCTTATGCGGGTTGTGCGATTGATGCTTGCAAGGAGCTTCGAAGACACTTTGAAGTAGTGTCATTTAAATCTATTCCTAGATCAGAGAATAAGTGTGCTCATGCTTTAGCTAGGGCAACTCTTCAACAATCTGGTCACTCTACTATTTTTAATTATGTTTCATCTTGTATTGAACATTTATGACATGTTTGGTTCATGGAATAGGTCAGGAATGGAATAACGTTCCTTGGAATAGACGTATTCCATTGTTTGGTTTGGTCAATTCGTCATGGTAATCGTAAGTGTAAAATTTTACACATTTAAAACCCACTTAAGTTGGCTTAAATTAGTTATCAAAATGGTTAGCTTGTTAGGTTCTGGAGTAGTCCGGTGTCAGCGCCAGGATGTAGTCCAGGAAATGTGAGGCTTATTCAAACATTTATTTTGGTCAAGACCCTACTTCCATGGCTTTTTAAATTAGGAGATGCAGCTTAATTTGAGGAATTAAAGGCTGCATTTTTTTCAGACCAAAGAGGTTTCATATCATCACTATAAAATGCTACTTTGTTAAGCATTAAAGTTGAAGATTCAAGGATTAAAATTCTAGATATCATTCCTCAAATCCTACACTGGTTTTTCTATCAATATATTCGTGTGTTGAAGGTTTCTCAACTGGTTCAAGTTGTGATGAAGATAGCATGCACGTTAAGTCCATGGTGATGTTGGAGTAGGCGCTGGATCGGAGTAGTGCGCTGTGCTGGAGTAGTGTAGTTTATGCTTTAGTGTGTAATGTACTCCCCCTTGTACTCCTTGTTGATCATCTAGTGGATTGGGCTGACGTGCGTGGCCCTGCAGACGTGGGAGTGAGTCTCCGAACTTCGTGAACATTTCCTGGTGTACGGTTCCATTTATTGCTTTTATATTTAATTTCATTATTCTGTCTGGAGTAGATCCTGGAGCTAGTCCAACTTAATAATTGAATTAAAATTTAGTAGGAACCTTTAAGTTATATCTTGCATTCAAGATCCACGAGCCTTTTTCAATTGGTATCAGAGCCCGGGGATTTAAAATATTAGCCCAATCGACTGGCTTACTCGTGTTTCTTGAACTCAAGATCTCAATTTTTGTTCTTGATTCTACTTTTCTGGTCAATCTTCTTTAGCTTACTGTGCATTGAGTTTTGCAGAATGGAACGACATAGAGCACCTCCTGAATTTACAGGTGACAACTTTGCGTACTGGAAGGCTCGTACCAAAATGCACCTACGAGCTTATGGGGAGATGATCTGGAGGGCAGTTCTCACTGGGTGGACTCATCCTACCAAAGATGGAGCAAATACAGAAGCCCCTCCAGTTCTCAAACCAGAAATAGAATGGACAATTGCTGAGATAACTACTGCGAATTACAACAATAAAGCCTTAGATATTATTTATTCCTTAATGCATGAGAGTCAGTTTACCCTTATTACAGGTTGTGACTTTGCCAAAGACGCGTGGTAGATTTTGGAAACTACCTATGAAGGAACTAACTCAGTCAAGCAGTCCAAACTCCAAATGGTCCAATCTGACTTTGAAGATCTAAAAATGGCAGAAGACGAATGAATAGTTGATTTCCATGCCCGTGTTCAGGAACTAGCAAATCGTGCAATCGTTCTAGGCGAACCTTTCTTTCAACCTAAACTAGTCAAGAAGATTCTTTGTTCGCTCCCTCAACGTTTCAGGATGAAGGTAACGGCGATTCAAGAACATGACAGGTGGGAGAACAAAACCGTAGCTCAATTAATGGGAAACTTGCAAACCTATGAGATGGAAATTCTCTCTAACCACACCAAAAAAAAAAAAAAAATGTTGCCTTTATAGCTGAAGAACATGAGTCAGTATTTGATCCAGATGAGGTAAATGATGATCCAGTTGAATTTTTAATTAACCAACTTTCGAAGCTTTTGAAACAGGTGAAACAGATGAAAAACTCTCGAAATGGAAAGTTTCAAAACCAGAAGGGATCAACATCAAACGCATCACATAACAACCAAAAGACTAGATCATATAATTCTCGTCCATCATGAAACTCTCAGTCCAGGGAAAAATCAAGTGGAAAAGGCATTAAGTGTTATGAATGTGAAGGTTTCGGCCATGTTCGAACAGAATGCGCAACATACCTAAGGCGTAAGAAGTCAATGAAGGCAGCTATAACCTGGAGTGATGATGACGAACTTGAACCTGATCCTAATCCAGGATCTGATCTAGTAGAGAACTCCGGTAACCTTGTGGCATTCACTGCAATAGCCAACATGGAGTCTGACCTAGAAGCTAAAGTAGACTCAGAAGCTGGAGAATATGTGTCGACTGAAGACCATGATCTACCAGTTCCCTCATTTGAAGTAGAATATAAAAAGTTGTATGCAAAATGGGAAATTCTTGTAAAAGTAAATAGATCTTTGTCTAGTCAAGTCAGTAAGCTAGAGAATGCTAGTCAAGCCAGTTTCTATATCTACATTTTCCTCTGAATTGTGTCTGAATTTGAAAATGTTATTCTTGTAATGTCATGTGTATTTGTTTCTATGTGTTATGTGTTTTGTTCGATCATGACCGTGTTTGATTTTGGTTGTGTGCTTTCTGTGTTACGTGTAATGAATTTGTGGCAGAATATGCTTTATATGAATCTGTGCCTAAATCTGCCTTACCTGGATGTGACTAGTTTATTTGCTAATCTGTCTGTTTTGTTTGACCCAATTTTAAAATTCTTGAATTATTGTTTTGCTGAGTTGTTTGCAAGTTGATGTGTCTTGTTCTGGGTCTCTTGTTTCTATTTAGCTTGTGCAGGTTCATATGGCAATTTCTTTCAGACAAAGCAAAAGGAATCTTGCTCTAAGCTATGATGTTTCTTTTTGACGAACAGTCAATGTACTAATTGAGGGGGAGCATACTTATTTGGATTATCCTATTATTCGAATTATCTCATCTGGATTATCATATTATTTGGATCATCATATTATTTGGATTATTTCCTTGGATTATCTTGTTGATGGGATTGATTATTTTACCATCTTCGTGGTGAATTCTATTGTGACATGGGTTGAATATGGAGATTATTGATATGGAAGATAAGTGATGCATGGATGAGATATCGATATTACTCGTGATAATAGATGATGGATTGGAACCTGCCCCTGCTTTAGATAAGTCGAGCACTCCGTCAGCTCATAGTTCTGCCCACTGATGATCACCTTTGGCCCTTATTTGACAAAAAGGGGGAGTATCAAGTTGAGGGGGAGTATATCTATTTTTGTTTGACAGATCGTGTGTTTTATTCATTGTAAGCAAATATACTTAGTGGCTATTTTAGTTAATAAAGATTATCTATTTTTTCTTTTAAAAGCCTACTAGTATATTTGTAAGTATATTTTGTCAACTAATTGCTAAATGGGGAGATTGTATGTGTAAAATGTTACACATTTAAAACCCACTTAAGTTGGCTTAAATTAGTTGTCAAAATGGTTAGTTGTTAGGTTCTGGAGTAGTCCAGTGTCAACTCCAGGATGCAGTCCAAGATCAGTGCCAGGATACAGTCCAGGAAAGGTGAGGCTTAATCAAACATTTATTTTGGTCAAGACCCTACTAACATGGCTTTTTAAATGAGGAGATGCAGCTTAATTTGAAGATCTGAAGGCTGCATTTTTTCAGACCAGCGAGGTTTCATATCATCGCTATAAAATGCTACTTTGTTAAGCATTAAAGTTGAAGATTCAAGGATTAAAATTCTAGATATCATTCCTCAAATCCTCCACTGGTTATTCTATCAATATATCCGTGTGTTGAAGGTTTCTCAACTGGTTCAAGTTGTTGAAGATAGCCTGCACGTCAAGTCCATGGTGATGCTGGAGTAGGCGCTGGATCGGAGTAGTGCGCTGCGCTGGAGTAGTGTAGTTTATGCTTTAGTGTGTAATGTACTCTCCCTTGTACTCCTTGTTGATCATCTAGTGGAGCGTGGCCTCGCAGACAGAAGAGTGAGGCTCCGAACTGCGTAAACATTTCCTGGTATTAGCTATTCCCGTGCTCTTGGGAATAGCTTTTATATCACAAATACCAAAAATACCCTTTGAACATTATTTAATATTTATATTTATAAATATAATGTATTATATAAATGTAGGTTGTTGTGTGCTTTGTGTGCTTGCTTGTTTTGCTTGTTGTTTAGCTAATGTGTTAGTTGGTGTTTGGAGTTAGTTGTTGAGTTCTTGGTTGTTGTCTAGAGTTGGTGGTTGAGTTGAGGTTAGAGTTCTTGATGGTCAATCTATCCGTTCTTTTAACTCTTAACCAATCCTTGAATTCGTAATGTCTTCTTCTTTGCTTTGGAACCCTTGTGAGTACTTTTGGAGTTTTGACCAAAAGGGTTGTTCTTGAAATTTCTTGTCACAATTTCATTTCCTTGTTACCATTTGCTTTTAATTCGTTGTACCCAAGTTTCGGGGACGAAACTTCTTTGAAGGGGGAGAGGATGTGACACCCCAAAAATCCACACTCCAATCCATGAATTAATTGAGTAATTAATTCTAATTCTTTTGAGGAATTGATTCCTAAAATCCTGATTTTTAATACTCAAGGACTAGTATTTGACTAGTCAATCTTTAAGTTGTGTTGTACCTTGTGCTTAGAGAGGAGTTCCCTTGTTCCTTACACTTTCTAAGGGTTAGTAAGGGTAGCCTTGTGTTTTCACCAAGAGTTAGTATTGTATCCTAACCTAGAAGACTTCTTCATTTCATTCCTTACAATTCCTAGAAAAATATCTCTACCTTCCCTCTAGAATAGAAGTGTAGCTTATTCTCCAAGCCAAGTTGAGACCCTTGTCAAGATTTCAAGTTTTGCTTCCAAGATTCAACCTTTCACCTAATTGGGCATCTAGGAGGGTAAGATCTAAGCTTGTCTAGTCTTTTTGGTTCCATCTTAGTTGTCTTTTTCTTAAAGGTAGGATCTTTATGATCTTTTGGTTTGATCTTGAAGTGGGTTTGAGAAGTGAGCCTAGTGGAGAGCTTGTTGTGGTGTAAAGAGAAGTCTTTTGGTCTTCAAGAGGTAACCCATGCTCTACAAAACCTATTTTCCTTACCTATATGTGATTTCTTGGATTCTACTTGTTCTTTGCTATGAAATGTGAGGGTTTTATGCATTTATCTTGTGATATTGCATATTTAGAGCTTGTGTTTAGGGTTCCTTTGTGCCATTGCTTGACATTTTCCTTGGTTCAAGTCATTTTGTTGTGTTTGGTGAGATTTGGCATGTTTTGGACTTGAATTTGTGTTTGGAGAAGAAAATCCCCGAAGGGATTGTTTTACACAGGAGCATGTACCCGCGGGCGGAACGGCGGGGAGAGCCCTACCCGCCACCCACCCGCAGGTACATAGGAATGTGGGTGTTGTACCCGCGGGCAGAACCACGGGTAGGGGCCTACCCGTGGGTCCACCCGCGGGGTACACGGCGGTGTTTGGTTCGGGATTTGTTCCCCATGATTCGTTGTCTTGGTATTTGATCTTTTAACTTCCCGTTGTTCTTTTGTGGAACTATTTGAGTGTCTTCTTGATGTTTCGTAGGTCTAGAACTATATGGTAGGTATCCATATAGGACTTTGGTGTCTTGAATCGTGCTAAGTGTTCAACATTGTGTTTCGTTGGACCAAGAGGTGTCTTGTGTGTTCCTCGGAACTATCTTGAGTTTCCCCGTTGATAAGCATGCTAGTTTGTTGTCTTAATGCTAGCGTGTGTGTGGTTTGTACCTTCCGTTTGGTTGATGATAACTTGTGTTATTCATCGTTGTTGTTGGTTGGGCTGTGACCCGTTCCTTGATTGAGTGTGTTTCTTACCTTCATTGCAATCCGTTGATTGATTCCTGTTGAGGTGTGGCATGTGTGGCTTTACCTGGATTGCACGATTAGTGGTATGGGACACTAGTCACCAAGGTATTGCAGCGGTCCTCGTGGTGGCCGTGACGTGATTATGGAGTTGTGGCCTGAGTGGTGGTTATAGGTGGGGGACGACGGTCCCGGCGGAATAAGGTTGGACTTGGCTGTACAGGGGATCCTGGAGGTAATGGTTGGAAAGAAGATACAAGGTTGGGGGTAGCCATAAGGTTGGAACAGGGCATAAGGAAGGCATACCAACTCGCGATGGGTGATGTTGCGAGGGCTTGTAAAGCCGGCGTTGTGTGATCTTCTCTCGTGACGTGTGTAGTCACGGAGGCTTGCGTTGTTTTAGCATGTGTTGCCGTTGGGTGAGTTTTTATCCTTGTGTGTGGTTAACCTTTGTGGTTTGGGATGTGTTCCCGTGTGTTCTTGAGAGTGATGAGTCTTGTGTTGACTGGTGATCTTGGCTTTTGACTTATATATATGTATTCCGTTTCAAAAATGGTTTTTATATCTTATATCTACCTATTTATGATACTTAACGGTATTGGTGGGTTACCAGCATTATTCGCTGACCGGGCGTCGTCCCAATGTTTATCTTTGTATCTTTCAGGTGATGTTTAGACGAGAGCGATGTCTAGAGCTTGGTAGCTTAGCACCTTTGTGTTTTTGTGGCCTGTGCGCCAATGTTTTTAGACTGTTTTAGATTGATGTATTGGGATAGTATTATACACTTGCAGATTGTTGCCTTAGCGTTACCTAGTGTGGTATACGTGGCATAACACCCCTTTTTGGATTTCTTTTATCCAGTTTCCGTTTATCTTCCGCTGTGCTACTTTTGTTGTTAATCTTCTTGTGTTAGGGTTTCAATTGGGCCTTGTGTTTTTGGAGGGTGTTACACATTCAGTATATCATAATCATATTTAATTCGTTATTATTATTATTATTATTATTATTATTATTATTATTATTATTATTATTATTATTATTATTATTATTATTATTATTATTATTATTATTATTATTATTATTATTATTATTATTATTATTATTATTATGTATAAGGGTTTTATGTCTTTAAAATTTATTCCATTTCTATTCCTTTAACCAATCAAACACTGGAATACAATTACTAAAGTGTATTCGTTCAGCGAACCAAACAATAGAATATAATTCCTATTCTATTCCTTACATATTCCATTCTCTGTGGAATAGCATTTCTATTCCCTACAAATTCATTCCGTGAACCAAACGTGCCATTAGTCTAATAAAAGTTTGTTGTTTCCTTTATAAAAAAATATATAAGTTAATAGTCAAAATTGGACCAACGGTAGGTGTCGTACGTGTTTTTGCTACTGTTTGTACGATGTAACATTGATTTAAGAGTTAATACCCAAAATGGTCCCTCGACTATAGCTAAATTAACAAATTGATCCTCGACTTTTAATTTCAACCAATTAAGTCCCTAACTTTGCAATTTTAACACAATTTGGTCCTTTGTCTATTTGACCGTTTGTTGACTGCGTTTTTTTAAGATATATATGTAATTTCATGGTCCATCGTCGGCTTTTAAAGGTTCCGGTTGCATTTCTAGACCACACTGTTACATTTGAATCCACTGCCGGCGCTGCACCCCATGCCAGAGAGATTATAGCTTTTGATAGATAGATCGCCGAAGTCCCAGGAGTGGCCCTTCGAGAAAGCCGTGACTCCAAGCGATGTAGGTAAGCGGAACCGGCTCGGGATTCCCAAGCAGCAAGCGAAGAAGCACTTCCCCCCTCCGAAACGGCGTTGTCACCTCCAAGAGCGTTCTCTAAGCTGAACCGGCTCGTGATCCCCAAGCAGCAAGCGGAGAAGTACTTCCCCCACCGAAACAACGATATCACCTCCAAGAGCGTTCTCTTGAGCTTTGCACGTGAAAGTACATATATATCCTCAAAGATCGCGGTCAACAAACGGTCAAATATATGGAGGACCAAATCGTGTCAAAATTGCAAAGTTAAGGACTTAATTGATTGAAATTAGAAGTCGATGACCAATTTGTAAATTTAGCTATAGTCGAGGGATTATTTTGGATATTTACTCTTGATTTAAGGGAGTAGAATGTCCCTTATTATTATTGGGACTCTATTATTATTAGTATTCGTTACCTATTGTTACTAGTATTAGTCTTGTATTAGGTTTGCTATTCGCTACTATATATATTCGACTTATTATCTGATTCATTCAGAAATATTATATCCTCATCTGGTATCAGCAGGTTTTTTTTTCTCTCTCTCTATGGCGCACCTCGGTTCTGATGGCGGTTCTGTTGGAAGTTCTGAACGGACTGTTTCTGAGGCTGCGCTTGTGGCACCCCTGCAGTCCGGGGTGTCGTTTTCTTCGGCTCATCACTTCGTTTCCATCAAATTGACATCCCGTAATTTTTTGTTTTGGCGCACTCAGCTTCTTCCGTTCCTGGATGGCCAAGGATTATTGGGTTTTGTCGATGGAACGTCTGTGTGTCCCCCGTTTACTGCGATTACGGTACCTTCTGCCGAGGAGGCTGCTGCTGCCGTGTCTTCGTCGGTCGTATCGTCCGCCGCTCGGAGTGCATGGCTTCGTCAAGATAAGGCCGTGCTCTCCTTGTTGATCTCGTCCTTGTCCGACGAGATGATGCATCTTGCCATCGGTAAAACCTCCTCTCGGCATTTGTGGGTGGCGATCGAACAGGTTCTTGGTTCGACGACTCGGGCCCGTGCTCTTCGGTTGGTGGGCGAGCTGCAAGGATTGCGGCAGGGGGATGCTTCGATCCCGGATTATCTTGGGCGTGCTCAGGTGCTTATTGAGGATTTGGCACTTGCCGGCCGTCCGGTGACACTAGAAGATCAGAATATGTATATATTCCGGGGCTTGCGGTCCGAATATCGCCCTTTGGTGGCGTCGCTGACGAGGGGTGCTCCGGTGTCTTTACCCGAGTTATCCGATTTTCTTGTTTCGCAGGCCTTTATATGTGCTGATGATGGTGGTGACGTTGCTGCTGCTCCGGTCGCCATGGCGGCTCAGCGAGGTGGAGGTCGCTCGGGCGGGCAGCAGCGTGGCGGCGGCAATCGAGGCCGAGGTCGTGGCAAGGGCCGAGGCCGCGGTCGAGGTGGCGCCGGGGCTGTCCAGTGCCAGATCTGCTCCGGCGAAGGCCACTCGGCCGCTTTGTGCTATCGTCGTTATGATGGCGCTCCGGGGCCGCGGGCACATGTTGCATATTTTGTTGATGATTCGGCTTCGGTTAATCCTCAACAGTGGTTTCCTGACACTGGTGCGTCGAATCATGCCACTCCGGATCCGTCTTTAATGTCCTCGGCGGTTCCTTATAATGGTCCGGATCATCTTCGTGTTGGTGACGGTAAGTGTTTACCTATTGTTAGTACTGGTTCATCTTCGTTAGCCGCATCTAAAACACTGTTTTGATTGTCTGATGTTCTTCATGTTCCTGGGCTTTCTGCGTCTTTATTGTCTGTGCAACGGCTTGCTCGTGATAATAATGTCTTTTTTGAGTTTCACCCTGATTGTTTCTTTGTGAAGGATCGTTCAACCAGCGAAGTTCTATATAAAGGGCCGGCTTCGGGGGGTCTCTATTCTTGGCCTGTCTCTGGTTCAAGTCCCGCTGCGTTTGTGGCCTCTCGAGTCTCCTCTGACGTGTGGCATAGCCGGTTGGGTCATCCTCACCCGCGTGTCTTGCGGCAGATTTTAAAATCATGTTCTATTCAGTCTAGTTTTAGTGATACTTCGGAATTGTGTCGTGCTTGTATGCTTGGGAAATCCTCACGGTTTCCCTTGCCTCGTGCCAATACTACTACGTCTCATGTTTTAGAACTTATATATACTGATATTTGGGGCCCAGCACCTTTTCTTTCCGTCAATGGCTTTCGTTATTTTGTTTTGTTTGTTGATGACTATACGCGCTATGTATGGTTTTACCCTATGCGTTTGAAAACTGATGTGTATGCTATCTTCGAGCAGTTTCGGTCACTAGTTGAGCGTTCATATGGTCGTAAGATTGTCTCTATTCAATCTGATTTAGGGGGAGAGTATAAACGGTTGCGTCGTACTTTTGTCTCTTTGGGTATTAATCATAGGCAGTCTTGTGCCTATACCCATGAGCAGAATGGTAGAGTTGAGCGTCGGCATCGTCACGTTGTGGAAACGGGTTTGGCTCTCTTGGCCCAGGCTTCGGTTCCACAACGATATTGGGATTATGCCTTTGAGACTGCGGTCTATCTCATCAATAAGATGCCGACTCGGGTTTTGGATAATGATAGTCCTCATTCTCGGTTGCATCGTTCTAGTCCTTCTTACTCTTTCTTGCGTGTGTTTGGCTGTCTCTGTTATCCTCTGTTACGCCCGTATAATCGTAACAAGTTGCAGTATCGGTCTTTTCCGTGTGTGTTTCTTGGTTATCCGTCTTCGTTTCGTGGCTATCGTTGTTTTGATCCTGCTACTAACAAGGTATTCATTTGCCGTCATGTGCGGTTTGATGAAACCATATTTCCATTTGCTTCTTCTGTCCCCTCTCAGGTCTCTAGCTCTCGCCCGATTGAGCCGTGGGGTGTTGGCGCCGTTCAGGTTGGCGCGAGCTCCGGTGTTTGTTCTGCTGGGCCGGATCCTCGTCCGGAGATGGACACGGATTCCGGGGCTGCTGGTGCTGCTTCTGATTCCCGCACCGAGACTGCCGTGGCTCCTGATGTGGCAGTCTCGGGTGCTCCTAAGGCGCCCAAGCGAGGTCGGCGCGCGGTAAAACCGGTTCCACCTCGGTCTCATGTTATGGCGACTCGTTCTTTGGGGCCGACGCAGCATGTGGCTCTTATGACTGTTTCTGAGCCGACCTGTTATTCTCAAGCAGTTCGGTATCCGGAATGGCGTGAGGCCATGGATCTTGAGTTTAATGCCTTGCTCCAGAATCACACTTGGCGTCTGGTTAGTCGCACACCTGGTATGAATGTTGTAGGCTGCAAATGGGTGTTCAGGACGAAGCACAAGGCTGATGGCACGATTGAGCGGCACAAGGCTCGGTTGGTGGCTAAGGGGTTCAATCAAGTCGCAG